>NW_020897694.1:34134728-34489185 GCF_003984885.1 Neopelma chrysocephalum | reverse complement strand
TGGCTCACCTGCAGCTACTACCCAGGCTCAGTATGTTCTGGATATATTTGTTACATTCTGCAAGGGTGGTCAGGACAAAGGGTTGTTCCTGGGTATTTCCTTGGGATCGAATATTGATAGGTGGCAGAAAAGTAGGAAGTGAAAGACTTGCCCTAATTGTTTTAATAGGAATGTAGCCTGTGTAACCCTATGTGGTTGCGAGCTATGCTGGCAATGGTACATGCCTTCGGTAGGGTCTCCCATGCCAGACGGGTCAAAACCGTAGGGTCAGATACAATACACCCTTGGGCAGGATGAGCTTGTTAGCCTTCTGGCAGTCATCCTAGGAGAAGGACAACTCTAATCCCAAACTGGGGCAGATGGAGCTTGCTTAGCCCTGTAAGGCCATCCATCTAAGAGAAGGACACTCTAGTCAAACCTATGTCCCGAGGACCTCGCTGCCACTGTCCAAGCTTGCTCGGCCCTGGCAGATGAACCTTAGGATTAAAGGGTGGGCCCAGTTCTGCACATACTACATCTCACCTAAAAAATCCACTGCGCAGGCTCAAAGGCTTTACCCAAATTCACAAAGCCCTGTAGCGACGGGCGAGGGTCAAAATGGCAGATGAAAGGTGCACTGGAAGCTGCAGACCCAACCCTGCATGCAGGCGGTTCAGGATATTGGTCATTTGTGACTGACCGGAGATGACAGTCTCTTGGGGCAGTGACGATGGCCAAGAATGCACTCAGATATCAGTCGTAGTCCAGGTGTAAGGTGATCAGGAAAACTCTTTATTGCTCTCAAATGTTTCTTTTATAATCTTTGTATACTATCATGCTACAACATAATTGCTTAAAAGTCTCAAGCATAAAACACTGTACATACTTTCATTGGTAACACAGAAGACACTGTACATACTTTCATTGGTGACACTGAAGACACTGTGCACACTGTCATTGGTGATACTATACACATTTTGATTGGTGACCTTTGGTCTTGGCTGCATTACGTTTGTTCCGTCTGGCATTGCAGTAAATATTTCCTTAGACTTGTTTACATTCCTCTGCAACTTCAGAGCTGCAACTGCTCAAATTCAAGGCCTACCATCCAGTCGTTTCCCACAGGGCAACACCCTGAATGACCAAGCAGCCTTTTCAAGGACAGCACTGCTTGCTCCACTTGGAGAGGGGCCTAGAAAAGGTGGCCTAAACAAAGCTCATCTCCACATTTCACCCGGTTGGTTAACTGCAGGCCAACGGGCATATTCTTCCAATGCGGTCACACAAAGATCAAAAGACAAAGGCATACACCTGCCTCCAAAGCTGTAACCAAACTGACTCTAGCATGCTGGAACATCAGAACCATGCTTGATTCTGCAAATAGTGGATGCCCTGAGCGTCACTCTGCCCTAATCGCCCACAAACTATCACGTGTCAACATCGACATAGCTGCTCTCAGTGAAGTCCGTCTCCACGAGGAAGGCAGCCTTAGAGAACACGGTGCCGGTTACACACTCTTTTGGTCAAGTAAACTGGGAACCGAAAGGCATCTCTCAGGAGTTGGCTTCATGATCAAAAACTCTATTGTTCCTAAACTCGAAAATCTGCCGACAGGTCATTCTGATCGCATTATCTCCCTACGCCTTCCACTACACAACAAGCAACATGTTGTCCTCTTTAGTATATATGCCCCAACTCTCCAAGCTGACCCTGCCAAAAAAGATAAATTTTACACTGACCTGTGCTGCCTTACCCAAAAGGTTCCTGCAGATGATAAAATCATTATCCTTTGTGATTTCAACGCCAGAGTAGGAAAGAACTTTGAAGCCTGGAAAGGAGTATTAGGCAAGCATGGTGTTGGAAACTGCAACGATAATGGTCACCTTACAGTAGAATTCTGTGCAGAGCAACAGCTCACCATCACTAACGCTATCTTTCAACAGAAAAATAGTCTGAAGACAACCTGGATGCATCCTAGATCTAAGCATTGGCATCTCATTGATTATGTCTTGGTGCAACGGAGAGATGTTCGCGATGTCCATCACACCCGTGTGATGCCTAGTGCAGAATGCCAAACAGACCATTGACTGGTGTGCTGTAAACTTAACCTCAGTCTTAAATTCAAACCTAAAAAGGGCAGTATCCCAAGGAGGAGACTCCAAGTTAACAATCTCCAATCAGCCAAAGTGAGAGACAGATTCCAGGCAAACCTTCAAACTAGGCTCGAAAATCATTCTATAGATTCTATAGATCCCTCTCCTGAAGCACTCTGGCACCATATTAAAAACAGCATCCAGCAGTCCTCTGAAGAATCCTTAGGGTTCTCCCTCAAGAAGAACAAGGACTGGTTTGATGAAAACAATCAAGAGATCCAGAAATTGTTGAGGAAGAAGATAACTGCTCATCAAGCACACCTTGCACTGCCATCCTGTCATGTAAGAAAAGCAGCCTTTCGTCTTGCATGCAGCAAGCTCCAACAGAAACTCCGCGACATACAGAACAAGTGGTGGATCAGTCTAGCTGAAAAAACTCAATTATGCGCAGATATGGATGATCACATAGGATTCTATGAGGCCTTGAAAACAGCATACGGACCTACATATCAGGTCCAAAGCCCTCTACTCAGCACAGATGGTCAAACGCTTCTGACAGATAAAACCTCCATTCTGAATCGATGGTCTGAACACTTTCAGACTCTCTTCAGTACTAGCTGTGTAGTTCAAGACTCAGCAATTCAGTCCATCTCACAACAACCAGTGAAGAATGAATTGGATATTGCCCCCACTTTGGGAGAAACTCTTAAGGCCATACAGCAGGTGAAAATCAGCAAGGCAGCTGGGGTTGATGGAATCCCACCTGAAGTCTGGAAACATGGGGGCCTTGCGCTCCATACCAAATTTCACGAGTTTGTGGTGCGCTGTTGGGAACTAGGCGAACTACCTTCAGACCTTCGTGATGCAGTCATCATCACCTTGTATAAGAAGAAAGGAGTTAAATCAGACTGCTCAAATTACTGTGGTATTACTCTGCTCTCCATTGCTGGCAAAATCCTGGCAAGAATACTCCTGAACAGACTAATACCCGCTATAGCAGAAGGAATTCTACCTGAAAGCCAATGCGGTTTCAGAGCCAACAGGAGCACCACAGACATGGTATTTGTTCTCAGACAACTGCAAGAGCAGTGTAGGGAACAGAATAAAGGTCTCTATGTAACCTTTGTTGATTACACCAAGGCTTTTGATACTGTGAGCAGAAAAGGTCTATGGCAGATTTTGGAATGCTTAGATTGTCCCCCCAAGTTCCTTAAAATGATCATCTCACTCCATGAGGATCAGCACAGCCAAGTCAGATATGGCAATGCACTTTCTGAGCCCTTTCTAATTACCAATGGTGTGAAACAAGGCTGATCTTGCACCAACTCTATTCACAATCTTTTTCAGCATGATGCTCCAAAGGGCTACGGCAGATCTCGATGATCAGGATTGTATCTATATTCAATACTGTACCAATGGAAGCCCATTCAACCTAAGGCGACTGAAGGCCCACACTAAGACCTTAAATTATCTTGTCCAGGAGCTGCTTTATGCTGATGACGCCGCCCTTGTTGCACACACAGAAGCAGCTCTGCAGCGTTTAACATCCTGCTTTGCAGACGCTGCTGAGCTCTTTGGGCTGGAAGTCAGCTTAAAGAAGACAGAAGTTCTCTATCAACCTGCACCTCAGGAAGTCTTCCATCATCCCCATATCACCACTGGCCAATCAGAGCTCAAATCAGTCCAGCAGTTTAATTACCTAGGTAGCCTCATCTCCTTGGACGGTAAGATTGATGGGGAGATAGACAATAGGTTATATAGTGCTTTCGGAAAACTCCATAAAAGAGTATGGCATAATAAACACTTGAAGAAAAGTACAAAGATCAGTGTTTACAGAGCCATAGTGCTGTCTACTCTCTTATATGGTTCCAAATCATGGGTCATCTACCGCCACCACCTGCGACTCTTAGAACACTTCCATCAATGCTGTCTCCATACAATCCTAAACATCCACTGGTCAGATTATGTGACCAATACATCTGTTCTAGAACAAGCAGCAGTCACAAGTATTGAGGCCATGTTGCTGAGAACACAGCTGCGTTGGGCAGGGCACGTCTCAAGGATGAAGGACCACCGCCTCCCTAAGATCTTGCTCTATGGTGAACTTGCCACTGGCTGCCGCAAAAGAGGAGCCCCGAAGAAAAGATACAAGGACTCCCTGAAACAACATCTCAGCCTTGACCATATTGACCAGCATAACTGGTCTACTCTGGCCTCCAATCAGGAGGCCTGGAGACACACCATCTATAATGCTGCTCCTTCCTTTGAGAATGCACGCAGGATCACTCTCAAGGAGAAAAGACAACAGAGAAAGAACTGTGTCTTGAAGAATATACCACCTAAGGAGCCTTTCTGCTGTGCCTTTTGCAACCGGACATGTCTATCTCATATTGGCCTTATTAGCCATCAGCGTGCTTGTAACAAATGTGGTTAGAGCCTTTCCCAAATCTTCGTTCGCGAAGACTAGTCACACGTGGAGTGCTATCTACATCTTACTGGTGTGAGGGGAAATTCCAGATTAGATAATTCTCACCCTGCACATTCAAAAATAACATAGGCACTACTCAATGATAGTGGCAAATTGCAGCTTCTTATTATTTTTGTCTGCAACTTGAGTCTGGCATTTTCCAGCCAGCACATCCCTGGCTTTGTATCCATTTGCTTTGTTTTCTTTTGTCCACACAAGTGTAAGATTTATCCCTTACTTAGGACAAACTCTAAGCCCTATGAATGGATCTGTTTGATTCCATTCCTCCAAACCACTTCGTACTTTGTCCTCCAGATTCTTTTACAATTGAGCAGAGTCGATACTGATACACACAGTGGGCTAGATTCTGTCATTCTTCTCAGCTGAAGATGGTCATAATTCAAGTTTTGGTGACAGGGTGTTGCCTTAGAAATGCCGAGTCATACTGTAGACTTCCAGTATTTGCTACTTCCCATTTAGAGCACTTAAAAAAAAAAAATCACTCAGAGGTCTGTGTTGCCAAACATCCTCTAAATCTATGTGATGATATTTTCATTTACTTTTTATTTACTAGTTTAAAATGCCACCTTCTGTGATTTATATCTTGCAGTGTTCACCAGCAGCCTTTAAATATATCATAGCAATGATTTATTAACATTTTCAACAATTCTCTATTGGAAGTGAGGTTTTGTGTGAAAAATCAGGAATTACTGCACCCTCTCTCACATCAGGCAATAACTTCTCAGTAATAAATTTTGCACCCAGACATATTTACCACTTCTTTAGTTTGCAAACGATGATCATGACTCTTAATGGTGCAGTGTTAATACTAATTAAAAAAAAAAAAGACATAAATGGCTTTCCAGAATACGACTAAATAGGGCTGAATGCTTTGTTCCAGTATCCAGGACTTTGTCAGCTATTACCAGGTAGTGAATGAACATTTATTCAGTTTTGAGAGGACCACAAAAGACATATGATTATGATGAATTTTCATGATTAGCTTCTGGTGTGTGAATGTTGTAGCAATGCAGTGTGCCTTCGGTGCAGTGCCCTCAATTTGATCTGCTGCTTTGCCTCTGTCCATCCACATGTAATTTCTTTGCTCCATTGCAGACCCCAGTATTAGACAAGTTCAAAGGAGAGTAGCTGTAATTTAAGACTCTTATGCTTTCACTTGTTAGTCATCAAGATGAAATTAAGCACAAGGAAAAAAAATGCTCAGAGGACTAGCTCTGGCTCTCCATGCCTTAAAATTATATAAAGTGATTCCAGCATCAATGGAGAGTAGTAGGCAAACCCAAAGGGAAATAAGCCAACGTGATGTCTGAATGGCCTTCAAAAGTGCCTCTCTGGTGGCTGCAGTGGGACCTAGGCACGCTGTGTTTCCAGCATGATGGTGTTATGTGAGGTGAAACCATGCCTTGCTTCCCATGGTTTTCAGACCCATTCCCTCTTCAGCCTTTTTTCCTGGTTATTGGTACTCCATCTGACTCCAGCTAGGCTTTGCTGTTTAGAAAATAGAGCCAATCTTTGTTAAGTTTATATTAAGACCAAAGTCCTCAGTGCTTACAACATCTGAGAAGAGATTTTTTTTTTGCCCCTTTCCAGGGGATTTTTTCCTACCTGTGGCTTCCCAGTGCAAAATCACATCTGAGCATGCAGAGCAGAAGTAGTGCTCCTGAGGTCTCATCTGGCAAGCTGACTACAGCCAAGGCACAGCATCCAATCGCCTTCACAGCTCATGCAGCTCTGCAGGTACTCGTGCTTCCCGAGTGAAGAAAGAATCAGAGTTAGTCTGTAGGGTTTAAGCCTTTCCATATAATTTATCCGATTGAACATCCTTTCCAAAATGAATGTATAATCAGTTTTTAATTCTTGTTGCAAAAAGAAATGACAAAACAATCCACCTATTTTTTGAGTGTACTACATGAGACAAGAAGAACCACAATCCTACAGACAAATAAAAGATCTTTTTGAACTTCCATGTGTCCATGACAGAGGATGTATAAATCCCAACTTTGGAGCTAGTTCTTCTGTATTGCAAGTTAATTAATTGGTGCTGGAATTGTAGCCATCTATGAAGTTGGATTAGTTGTAGAACAGTCATTGTCTGTACTAGCCAAGTACTCAGGGTTTGGGTTTGTTTGTTTGTTTGTTTTTCCTTTTCTTTCATAATATAGACAATTAGATTCTTTCAGCTCTTACTGGCTCTGGCTGGGATGAAGTTAGTTTTCTTCACACCAACCTGTATAGTCCTGGGCTATGCATTTGTAGCTAGAACAGTACTGAGAAGATACCACTGTTCTGGCTACTGCTGAGCAATGACTGTACAGCATCAAGGCTGTCTTGACGATCCTCTCACCACAAAAAAGGCTAGTCTGGGCAAGGGGCTGGACGAGACAGGTGACCAAAGGGATATTCCATACCATGTGACATTGTACTCAGCAATAAAAGGGGGATAATGAGGAAATAAAGGGGGAGAATGAGGAGACATCACAGTTATGATGTTTATATTCCTAAGAAACTGCTATATGTACTGAGGCCATGTTTTCTAGGGAGTGCCTGGACATCTGCCTGCTGATGGGAAGTAGTGAATAAAATTATCTTTTTGTTTTGTTTCCACGCACAGATTTTGATTTTCTTACTCAACCCATGAGCTTCTCTATCTTATTTTCTCCCTCTGGAGTGAGAGAGCATCTGAGTGGGCATCTGGCAGCCAGCTGAGGTGAACCCACCACATCTTACCAGCACAGCATTCTGCCAAGGACTACAAAAGCTTTCAGCTTTTGTGTGACTTCCCAACTGGGTGTTTGAGATTTTAACCACCGTATTGCCAGTAACGAATTGAAAGGTTAAGTTTTACTGTGAACTATGCTGAGTTTCAGTGGGGGCCATGATGACAGTAAGACCGGGAGGAGCCTTAAAATGGGATAAGGCAGAGAAAGCAAAAACAAAGGCAAATGCTGTTTGTGATGAAAAACAACAGGGAATCGGTTCAGAAGAACTTTTTCTCCTTTAAACCAATGCTAGTTACTCTGCATCTCCACTTGTGCCAGACCCCCAGATGAAGCTGCACAGCTTGAGGGCTTTTGGCTTACCCAGCTGCCCATGCCAGCATTTGGACAGCTGGTAGGTGCCCCTGTGTCAGCACTATCCCTGACCAAAATATATACTACTTACACAAAAACCAGAAAGCAGAGGAGATCCTCCAGGAGAGGGCTGGGGGAACAGAGCCTCAAGCTGGGTTTTTTAATGACACAGTCTATGAATAGCCTGAGAAATGAGATCATTAAACGTATTCTTGAAGGGATTTGCTATTACATTCTTTTTCCTTTCTTAGTTTTCACAGAACCTCAGTGACTCACTTGAAAATTTTCCTCCTCCAATATCCCTTGTGTTTGACCTCAGAAACCTGGTCTTTTCCTTGTCCCTTTCCAGGACAAGGCCAGAGATAGCTGGAATTGGGTGGGTGAACCTGTCCCCATCAGGTTTTCTTATTGGGCATTTCAGATGTTAGGACAAGGAACACTCAGTTCTTAACGTGCTAATAGACATGATTCCTTTATGTTATTAGTACAGACAGCAAGCTGTCCTTAGTCATTGATCTGATTAATAAGGCTGTTTAAGCGTCTAAACATGCCACCAGTGCCTTTGGGGATTTAGCAAAATTCCTGAACAGGATGAGATCATAGGTGCCCTGTATCCAGACCACTGCTGCAAGTGGCTGCAGGAGTGGATCCTGCAGCAGGAGGGTCTTACTCCAGGGGAGCCAGAGGAGCTGACAACCACTGCTCCTGAACTCCGAGCAGCATCAGGCTGGGAGGTGAGGCTGTTCAGCACTGCAGGCAGAAGCCACATGTCCAGGCACTTGGCTATGCTGAGAGAAGTGCTGGTTGGTGGCCATGCCCTTAGCATGAGGACTTGTGCTTTGCTATGCCCTTTTTTGAGTGTTGTAGGTTTGGGGGTCCTGCTTGCCTCAAACACACACCGTAAAGAAGTCTGGCTCCACAGCTTGGGGCAAGGGATTCAGTGTAAGGCAAGGCAAGGCAAGATAAGGCACTTCTGCTCCCTTTATTTTAATGGATTTTATGCATTTCAAGCTTTTAAGAAATGACTGTATAAAAAATACATATAGTTCTGGAGCATGGATCTATCTATCTATCTGTCTATCTATCTATCTATTTATATATCATCTACCTATTTCTGGAGCAGGCTTATGACTTTCATGTCCAAGATAAGCATCTAGCTGCTAGGACATAAAGTCAAACCTTCTCTTGTCACCTCTCTTCCTGATGAATCTTTCTTAGGCAAAGTAGGGGGTGTGGTGAAGAGACCCTTCCATGACACCACTGTCCCAGAGGGACCTTCCCAGGGGGATTAGTAGATGAGAGATGTGCTAGTTTTCCGAAGGAGGGAAAATAACCTGGTACCCCATCCCTTAGGGAGATACTAACGTAACTGCAATAAATTAGCAATATTTGTACAACTTTCAAAGCTCAGTTTTGCATTCACTTGTTTAGCTACAAAAACTGCTTTCAGTCTAAAAACTGTGATGATAAAACAAAGAAAGAAAATCAGAACAAATTCTCAGACTTATAAAGTACAATTTGAATTTTAAGAATATTCAACCAATGAGAAAGAGTCATATAAAAGTATAAAGCTACGGAACTTACAGGTCTAGTCAACTCTCACCTTCATTAAGCTGACCTCAGATGGCACATTCTAGCTGCTGTCTCAGAGTACTACCCTTGGGGCCATATTTTTTTCTCAAAAAAGTGCCAGTTTTCGGTGGGCTTTATATTTTTATTCTACTGACAGAAGTGTGCAGTGTCAGCACTTTATTGTCTTTCATGTGATTTTCTTCCTCATGATATGACGAATATCCAAGGTTTTTAATTTCTTAAAATTGTTCGTAAATATATTGCCCAGGTAACTGTTTTGATGCTTACAATGCTTCATTAATTTAACATCATGAGGTTCTGTGATTTTTTTTCAGGCTTTTAAGACTAGTAAAAATACATATCTGTGTTTTGTTCCTAGGGTTTATTAGCCACATAATCCCATGATTTCTCCTGAAAACTTCCTATGTATCAGATGATACATGAAGTGTCACATAAGTAGAAGGTGCAATTTGCAGTAACTCAGTTACTCCCACATAGTTACATACTCAGTTACTCTACACCATAGAACCATAGAATGGTTTGGTTGGAAGGGACCTTAAAGGTCATCTAGTTCCAACCCCCCTGCCATGGGCAGGGACACTTTCCACTAGACCAGGTTGCTCAGAGCTCCATCCAACCTGGCCTTGAACACTTCTAGGGATGGGGATTCCACAACTTCTCTGGGCAACCTGTTCCAGTGTCTCATGACCCTTGTAGTGAAGAATTTCTTTCTAATATCTAATCTAATTCTGCCCTCTTTCAGTTTGATGATGTACTGTCAGACTTAGTGGTAAACCTGGCTTCTACCTCTTCTAAAGCCTATATGCTCAGGTGCTTATCTGGGTTGCTTAAGCTGGGAAAAAAAACCCAACTCCTATGTTAACTGCAGTATCTTATTTTGATGGAGATTTTAATAATTTCCTTTGGACTCTGCAGTTTTACCCATCATGGTATCTGATAAATCTGACTCTGCTAAACTGTGGAGGTTATAAGCCTGTAAAACAGTGTGGCCTCAGCAAAAGCACAGTAGTGAAGTCTGGGAAAACTGGATGTTTCATAAACAAAATGGAATTTTACTGTGTATGCTAAAAATAATGTAAGTGCATTGGCTGGGATAAGGACTCCCAGATAAGCTGAAGCAGCAAAGCAGAAATCTTCATTTGGCGATCAGAGACGTGGAAGTGTTTGCAGGGAAAATTCTGGTGAGAGTAGTTGCTGGTAGTGATTTCTCTGGCCCCAAAGCTCCCTGGTGCTTTTTTGAAGTTTCACAGTCTTTCACTTAATTTCACACAGGCAGAGCAACCCACAGGATGGCCTAAAGCCATCCACCTTATGTGGACCTGCTCTCTGTTTCTCAGCACCCTTCCCATCATAAACTCTTTCATTTTGTCCCCTCAGATTCCCCAGCTTTCAACTGAGAGACCTCGGGATCAATTTTCCAGCAGTGCAAAACAAACGTGTGCCAACCTAACTCAGTGTTGATGCCCTCTGTTAGAGCAGCTGCTTCTGTTCTCATTATATACTATCTGACTCTGGGGTTTTTTGAGCCACTTGGGGTACTCCTGTGCCTGTGCTTGTGTGTGGGTGTCCCTCTTGCTTTTACAGTTTCTCAGGAAGCAGAAGCCGTGCTGAAGCCCACCAGATTGATGCTTTTAGAGTGGGAAATTGGTGCATGTGTTGCAGCCTCGGGGGAACAGCACAAGACTTGCAGGTGCAAAGGCAGCTGGGGTAGTGCAAGAGGGCTGTATGAGCTGGGGAGAAACAGACCTGGGATTGCTTTGTCCTTTCTGTCTTTTTTCAGCAAAATCTGGAGTGCAGTAACCCTATGAGATTACTGTGGCTTTGTTTCAGAAGAAAATAACCAACTGCCTCCAAAGGAAACGCGAGGAACAAAATAATATTTGTTCATTTGCCTCCTTCTCTGGTAGAGATGAAATGAACTTACACATAATGATTTGATAAGCTAACATTCACTGAATTTCGTGTAACTGAACATCAGAAAACTGAATTTCTAACTCCAGTGAGCTGTGAACTGGACCCCAAACTACCAGTATGGAAACTGTAATCATTGTAAACACATTAGGGTGAGAGTTACCACAACAGGTTAGACAAAGTGCCCTGTGCATGTTCTTTCCAGCATCCAGCAACCAATCCCAAGGGCAGGTAGAGAGGATATATGGGGTATTATCTGGCATGCTTTTACAGCTTCACTCTCTCTTCTTCAGGGATTTTCCTCAGTAAGTAGCTGCAGACAGATCATCATGTTTAACAGCCTTTGATGAAGTTTCATAAACTGATCTATCCCCCTTCAAAATGATTACTACTTCTTCACATCTCATTGTCTTGTGTCACTGAGTTCAGTGACACAGTTGTGTGCTAGGTTAAAAAGTTCTTCCTATTCTTTGTTTTAAACCTTCTACTAGACAATGTCACTCTTCCCAGACAAAATAGCAAGTAGGGAACAGACTTTCCCTATTTGTTTTAGCAACAGTGTGTTGATTGTGGAGCCCTGTATTATATGCCTCTTCAATCATACAATTTCCAAAGTGAATTCCTAGTCTCTTTAGTCATTGCCTCATTCAGAAGTCGTACCATCCTGTTGTCCCACCAGCACCACTTCCAATTGTGTTGCATTCCTTTTGAGATGGCATGACCAGAGTGGTACTCAATATTCAATGAATATATACTCTGGGGATTTATACAATGGCATAATAGTATTGTCTGTTTTTTTCCCTCTATTCTTTTGCTAGTAATTCCTTAAATGCCTTTTAAACCACTGTTGAACATGGAGTTACTTCCAGAGAAGTAACACATGGTTTCAAGATTTCTTTCCTGACTGATTATACCTTCTTTAGACTCCATCAGATATAGTTTCAGGTTTGTTTTTTTCCCCATGTGCATTACTTTGCAGTTACTGACACTGAAATTTGCCTGTCATTATCTCCATGTTGTGCAACCCTTCTGCAGCTCTGCACCATCAGCTTGCCTCCAGCTTTTCCCTGCAGTTGAGCCTGACTGCTCTGAATCACTCTGCAACCCCTGTGAACTTGTCACTTCAGTTACTCCCATTTTCCTTTCCAGGTGATACACAGATACGCTATTTAATACGGGTCTCTGTATCCTCACTGGATCCTGCTGTGAAATTCACTTCATTGTGAACTTGAACCATATCCATGTCCTTTGTGTTACTTCTTCTCACTAGTCACTAGTCACCAATTCAAAAGAGTGTATTCTCACGTATATCATGACAACTCAAGTGCTTAACAGCCTTTGGTGAGGAACTTGTTCAAAGCCTTTTGAATATCCAAACATGTACACCTCCAAGGCACCAACCTTTTGCTTGCATAGTAATGTCTCATTTCTTTGGTTTGAACTGAATACCTCTCATCTTACATGAGCTCTTGAAAGATTTTCCTGCATGCATGTGTAGGGTTTGAGGGCCATTACTCATGTATAAATGCCAGAGAAGATCATTGGCAAAGAGTAACTACACCTACATTTCTATTTACTCAGTAAGTTTAACTCACAAAATTGGCTTTGAATTTATTTACTTACATCATTGCAGTTTATTTAGCTGAGGGAAGAGATACACTTCTTCTTCATTGCCTGACAATGTGTGCTTTATCAGAGAGGTAGTTTCTTGATGAAGAAAGCAGGACAAAGGATATTTCCAAGCCCTCCTGTGTCATATTGCCACTGAACAATTCACTTAGTGACAAAGGCTGCACCTGAAGAACTGGTACATGGACCTTGAACTCTCTGTCTGTCAAAATAGAGATATAATCACCTCCAGCCCATGCCAAAGATGTCACTATGAGCAGACAAGACACAGTCCTTTCACTTAATAACAGGGCAGATTGCAGACTTTGGCAAACCTTGTAACAAAAAGAGATTATATAAATATTTCAGTTTCATCTTTGTCATGCATGCATAGAGTAATTTAGAGTCTATAGTAAGGACTATATTTTCATCTTCATGTGTCAGAATGATGTTGGCTTTGGAAATACCTCTATGCCAGAGCTAAAAAACTCAGATAACCCTTTGTCTGACAAGAGCCTGACAGGAAGGCAATTGGGGATGACTGCTACTATAAAGACTTTTTGCTTGTCCATTGATTCTCCATTTTTCCTATTATGCAAATGTGTAATTCACTGAGAAATTCACCTTTGGCTCTGGTGAAGAGGTGACATACCCTTGTTACTCTAACCCATTTTCCATTGCAATCGTGGACCAGGTGTTCAGGCTGTCAGGTTGCTTTCCTAATGTTACCCACAAGGGCTCTTGTTAACTGAGACTGTATCTTAGAGGGCTGAGTGTGATAAAACAGACATTCCCACTTGTGATCTCTGAAGTAGCATGTTTAAACTTACATGAGACTCACAAAATAAAGCTAGTTGTGAATACAGAAAGGAGATACAATGTTAATACTTATCATAATATCATCCACAAGATTTGTCAATGTTTCCTCAAGATATTGTAACAGACAAGCAACCTGAAGCCAAAAACCATCTGTAGAAGAAAAGGAATGGAAAGAAGCAACTTTTTAATCTCCTTACTGGACATAGAGCACCAAGTGGTGTCTAATTCCCATGCACAGGCAACAAGGAGGGAGGTTTCACAGGGGAGAAGCAAGCGAGCTTTTAATGTCTTGGCTGTGGCTGGTGTGAAGGAATGATCTGAGCACTCTCCTGTGCCTCTTCTTTCAGTGCTTACCTGGGAGAGGGCAGGTGGGATGACTGAGGAAAAGATGCAAGAGGAATCAGAAACAATCTCAAAAGAAAAAATAACTCAATTATTTTGGAGATATTATTGTTTAACCTAGAATAAAAAGAAGGTAGACACCAGATGCTATGGAGGAGGATCTCTATTGTTAAACATGTCCTTGTTAAGACAATTTATTTTATCTTTTTATGACATAATTCCATGATTGTCTATCAATGTTTTAAAGTAAACATTTTATTCTTAAATCCTGACTTGTGTTAAACCTTGACTCTGAGTGATTTGGCTGGCAGCATATCACTCCTCTGGAGGTCTGGTGCAGGCAAACCCAGGGACTGTGAGCCCTGACTAAGCATCGAGGTCTCTGTGCATTGCTCCAAAAAAAGGGTTGTTCCTACTGCCATTGAGGTAGCATGGGTGTGAGTTAAAAGATGAGATCCATAGGCTGGAAAAGAAGAAATGTGTCTTACAAGGGAAAACTAGGAAGTTCTTTTCTAAGGAAGAAGATGCTTCAGCCCTGAAGGTCTGCAGGGAGTTAGTAATGTATCAGCAGACTCTCGTGGACTTCAAAACTCACCTCAGATCAAAAGCTCTTTGGAGGACTGTCTTCAGTGATTCCCAGGATATTTAGAAACAGAATACCCATGCCAGGCTTCTGAGTCTCAGGAACAAGAAAACAAAATCTTCTATGTTTGCAGTAACCATATCAGAAATAATGTAAACTACCAGAAAAGCCTCTCCTTCTCTCAAGGGCTTGTATTAGTTCATTATTACATGTATTTTGGGCCAAGAGGAATTGCCTATATGAAGTCATTAATTGCCTGTTGAACCTTAAAAATTTTAGTCTGGGACACTGCAGTGTGTTGACCGTGGCTAGGTGCCAGGCACTCACCAGAGCTGCTCTATTACTCACTTCTGCAAGTGGGCAAGGGAGAGAAAATATAACGAGAGGTTCATGAGAGATAAGGACCGGGACATATCATCCACCAAATACCATCACAGGCAAAACAAACTCAGCTTGGGGATACTAACTGAATTTATTACTAAAAGAAGAGCGGGATAATGAGAAGTAAAATAAATCTTAAAAATATCTTCCCCCATCACTCCCTCTTTCCCGGGCTCTACCGCCTCTCCCCCCAGTGCTGCAGGGAGACAGGGAATGGAAGTTACGGTCAATTCATCACACGTTGTTCCTACTGCTTCTCAGGGAGAAGAGTCCTTCCCCTGCTTCAGTGTGGCGTCCCTCCCAAGGGAAATATCCTCTACGGACTTCTCTAATGTGAGTCCTTCCCATAGACAATAGTTCTTTACGAAGTGTTCCAACATGGGTCACTTTTCCATGGGGTGCAGTCCTTCCGGCACAAGCTGCTCCAGTGTGGGTCCCCCACGGGTCACAAGTTCTAACAGTAAACTGGCTCCAGTGCGGGCTCCTCTCCTTATGGGTCCGTGCCAGGACCCTGGTCCAGCTTAGGCTTCCCATGAATTCACAGCCTCCTTTCAGGCATCCACCTGCTCTGGCATGGGCTCCTCCACAGGCTGCAGGTGAATCTCTGCACCTGCATGGTCCTCCATGGGCTGCAGGGGCACAGCTGCTTCACCATGGTCTGCACCACGGACTGCAGGGGAACCTCAGCTCTGATGCCTGGAGCACCTCCTCCCCCTCCTTCTCCACTAACCTTGGTGTCCACATTGTTGTTCATATGTTTTTACTCTGTTCTTGTCTGGCTGCAATTACTGGGCAATAACTTTTTTCCCTTCTTAAATATGTTATCACGGAGGCGTTCCTATCATTCCCGATTGGCTCAGCCTTAGCCAGGAGCCGGTCCATCCTGGAGCTGGCTGTCATTGGCTCTGCTGGACATAGGGGAAGCTTCTGGCAAATTCTCACAGAAGCCGCTCCTGTAGCCCCTCTGCTACAAAAACCTGGCCAAGAAAACCCAGTGTAGCTCATGGAAGAATTTTAAACTTGCCAGCTGCAAAATGCATCACTCTTGTTGATAGAGGCAACCTCCACCCATACTTGCTCCTATGATTCTTACTGCTCTTCGTGTTTAAAGATGGTTTTTGTCACTGAGATATGTTTATTTCAAAGCATTTGAAGAGATTGGTTTCATGCAGATTAGCATAATTATTAGAATGGTGCTTATTTTACTAATCTCTATTATGCAACTGTTCATTCTTGATCATTAATAATCATTTCCTTTTGATAGAAACACTTCCACAGCAACCAATTACAGTGCTTTGTGCAAACACAGGATTATGAATTCCAGTGGGGAATAAACAGCAAGAGCAGTGGAATTTTAAAAACAAAGAGCTTGTTTTCATGCAAATGCCTCAGTGCTAAAAAACACGGAAAATTATATGCTGGAGAAGCAAAAGTTCCTTCCAATTAGAATGTTTTTCAACAATTTCCATAAAATGCCTAAATTAAGAACTTAGCACTTGCTGGAGCAGTACATCTCATCTGGTGTTCTCCCTCCAGCAGCAGCCAGTGTCAGAAACATGTAATCACATGAATCCCCAGAACCAGTTTCCCTGAAAAGGCTCATCGGATGCCATGTCTAGTCCAGTCTGCCTAATTAGGCAGGACTCCAGCCATCTCCAAGCAGAGTTTTTTTTGAGCATATACAGCTGAAAGAGGATGCCCTGACTTTGTCATTTGTTTCCTGGCTATCTTTGGCAGTGTAAAAGCTGGAGCAAATGGTGTCTCTGTGCTGCAAATACTTACATGTATGATTAATGCTGTGCACTTGATGAATGTTTTTGTGTCTAACGATAAGCAGAGGACAAGGACTTTGCAGAACCTGGTACACATTTGCTCTTTGCTCTACAAAGGGTGGTCTATCTTTGAGAGGTGAACTTTGCAGTTTCTTTTAAACAGCTGATGATACGTAGGCTTAAACTGGAATACTATATATAGTACTCAGGTCAAAATCTTCAGATTAGAATAAGACATATTACAAAAATATTTAATTTTTGTTTTATCAATCAAGAAATTTCCTCTGCATTTGCAACTCCATTTTAGTATTTATATAGTGGGATTTTTTTCTCGAACAAATACAGCCTTGTACCCCTTATCTACGATAATGATTGATTCAAATAAAATTTCTGTCTGCGAAAACAATTCCAAGGGTAAATACCAATTTGCTAGCGTATGCTTTAAACAAGCTTTATTTTGTTGATGTTGTATGTGATTATTTGGAAAAGACATTTTATTCCCTAAGAATCAGCTTGTGTTGTGAGGAAACTTGATCACCTCACAAAAGCAGACATGGGGTTACTTCATGGTAGAAAAAAGAGAGTATAACTGTCTCATGGGCCCATTTGAAAGACATAGAGAACCAAATCAGAGAGCGTCCATTCTCCAAAGGTCAGCTGTGCTCCTGATCTCTGGAGAGCTAACAGATGCTTCTCTCCTGAGATGAATTTCCCTCAATTTCAAAAAACAATTTAGGGTGGTGAGGCAAAGTGAGTATGGCACAGCATATAGATGATTTCTTCTTTGAGCTGGATCTGTGAATTTCTTGTGTGGTCTAAAGCAAATGACTTAAAAATGAAGAGGACTAAAACCCCCACTGTGGCAGGAGTTGTGTGTTATGGGCTCTGTGGGGTGCAAGTAAAGGTACCAGGAGGGTTAAGCCATGAACCACTCACGCAGCCCCATGAAGACTGTGTTACATGAAAAGATGGCCCTGAGGTGTGCTGGAGGTCGGCAGGGATGTGCCTGGGGCCTGGTCAGCGCTGCTGGAGTGTGAACCCTTTGCTGGGTTATAGGACAGCCCAGTGCACTCCCGAGTGAGCCTGGAAAGACAAGCCTGGAGCAGTCCCTGGATGTTGCGGCTCGTCAAAGCACAGGTGCTGGACTGAAAGCAGTGCAGGAGTGTGCTCAGTAGGTGAGGGTACCAGTGCTAAGAGACCCTGAACTTTTAAACACTGTGCTGTTGGGAAGTTGTGAATGGAGCAAAAACCTCATGGGTCCCACTTATCCCGAGTGTAACATGGCTGAAATCAGAGTGCTTGGCCTCTTGGTTTTGATTTCCCTCATACAGCACTGTCACAGCTGCCTCTTAATTGCCTGGATTTATTAACCTTGTCAGTTTTTCTCATCTATCTAAAGGGATTCAGGGAACTTAAAAACCAGAACAACCACTTGGGCTGTAAAGTAACTGTGTCTTAACCTGCCAGCCCTGACTGTACAAGGCAGACTTGGAATTTCACAGCCACCTCTGCCTCATCAAGGGATTCTAGCAGCAGTAATTGAAATACAGGTGTGTTTTCCCGCCAAAAAAATCCCCCTGAAATATTCCTTTACAATTTCTATAATTATTCTGTTTGATAGGCTCTGATTCTCTCTGTTAGGATGGCTCTGCCATTCCCATAAGAGAGCACCTCATCCTGATCTAGCTGAAGTCAAGGGCATTTTTGGCACTCATTGTGATGGGAGCAGATGCAGACTTGCAGAGGGTTCTGTTTGTGGACCTCACAGTTCAGCAGGGCTTGCCTTGGCTGCCGTGGTGCTTTTGCCTCAGTGGAGTTGCTTTAGTGATGCAAATGGTGTCTTCTATTTCTTCTAGAGCAGCAGTGTCAGTAAGGTCAACTCATGTCATTCTGGGACATCTGGTGACAAAATGCTGACTTAGGAGCAGGACTAGTCGCCAGGCGCAGATGCTTTAGTATGATTTGCAAGCCTGGCACACATCTGCAGGTTGTGCCTTAGCAGCAAGCAGACAGTGTGGCACAAATAAAAAGCAAAGGTTTTTATTTTTAAATTTTTCCCCCTTTCTTTTGTTTCCTTCTTCTTCACATAAGTCTTTTAAAACAGGCTACTGCTTTTAAGCCCAAATTGGTTTGCACTTCTTCATAGGAAGGCATAGCACTGTCAATGTTGGTAGCTACTGGGCTGGCCACGGCTTTTTTCCACCTCTGCTTGCTGTTCTGCAGTGGCCTCAGTAGTCCTGTGTCAGGCTATTCATGAAACTATTTTGTTTCTCCTCAAAGCAGTTGCAGATTTTAACTTTTGCCTTTCATTAATTTTTGCCTTTCATTTTCATTAGAAAAATTCTTGACAACCCTAAAGCTCTGCCACCTCTTGCTATATCTGGAAGTTTCTGGCAGCTTGGTTATGATGCTGACTTGAAGAGCATGCTCACAGGACTAAAAGCCACCACATTTTCTTCTTCACACTTATTCTCTGTAGGACCAGGGAAATATCATGCATGTGTCATGCATGAACCGGGCTCTCAGGAAACCCATAACTGCAGGAGAAGAGGATTCTATCCCATCTTCACCTACACATACAGAACCTAGTGGACAGTGTTGTCTACTGATGAGTAAATTAGTCACTGTCAGCCATAGACACACTCCATCTGTGTCTTTACACAGGATTGTGGAATGGGGGGGCATCTTCTACTGCGACCTATTTTTTATTTAGTAGCTGTTTGTGTTTGTTTTCAACACTTTTTTATTTAGTAATTATGCTGCATTGTGGGCAGCGATAATTTGAACTTGAAGTTTCAACAGCACAAAAGAGATCTCATACTGGCGCTGATCAGGAAAGCTGAAACTACAAATAAAGAGCTTGATCTTTTCCCTCTGCTGGAACCTTTTTTTCCTGATTTTGCATTATTATTTAGTTCCTGCCCTTTTGACTCTCGCCAGGGATAAACCCACTGACCTCATCAGCAGATGTATTTTTAGATGTATTGTTTCTAGCTAGAAGGTTGCAACAGAAAAGGCTGCTAGCACTTGTTACTTTGAATTTGTGCTTTTTATGTTTCAGAATACAAATAACTGCAGCCTTCGGTGCCTTTGAAGGAGATGGCCTTGCTGCTCTTCTGTTGCTTTTTTATGGACTGCCTTGACAGATGAAAGTTATCTCTGCCAATGAAACAATCTTAGGTTTGGCCACTTTTGATCTGTAACATATTTGATATTGTTTATAACACTGCTAAATAAACAAAATTATTAGCCTGGATTTGACTCCCTTTAAAACAGAAGCAAATACTGTGTTACATGGAAATACACGTTTAATAATTAGTACTTATTATGCAGCAACACAGAGCCATTCATTGTCAGAATGCACACTGACACTGCTCATGCCTCATGGTTAACCTGTACATTTTGTTACTTGAGTGATAATGCTACAATAAAAATGTGTCTGTAAAGCTGTGATGCCAGCTCATTCCTAGACCTCATTCTCCAAATCACAATTAATTTTGAGTTATGTTTGTTTAGGAAAAAAAAAGTGGAAAGAATTGAGAAGCTATTATAGAGGGCCTGTTTGTTTAATACTCTTCTTCAACCTGGTGGGACACATACCCTCCCGTGTTCTACTGCTTTGTTGACCATAAAAGCATGCTCCTAATTTCCCACACAAATGCCACCAGGTGGCTGTATCTGTCAGCTGTAGGTCAGGTGGTGTTTTGGGTAGGGGACAAAGGCTGTCACTTGAAAGGGATGATGTCTGCATGCCAGGCTCCCCTCTGATAGTGTAATTGTGGCTCCAAAGTTAGTGGGAACTAGGAGTAATGTCTTTCAAACTAAGAGGAACAACAACAGGACAAAAATTGTGACAAAACACAAAGTGGAGGGCACGAAATCATTTAGAAACTTAGGATGCTGTGGGATTTGGCCCTTTAATAATTAACTTTTCTCTGACCTCTGTTCCAGGGTTATTTAGTTCTGGTATTTTCAACAGTAAAATAGAGCATTTTTGTAGAATAGGGGCCACTTAAAAATAATGAGAGGCAGCCTCAAATAGTTACACTGAACAACAAATGAAAAAATGCACTAGCTGATGGTTGTGTGGACACGTGGACAAACACTTCCCTCTCTTTAGGGCACAGTCTCCCTGTGCTGGGTGACCCCATCATTGATGTTCCAGGTGCAATGAAAACACACTTTTGGGTACACTTCTTGTGGTTTTGGGCATCTCTCTCCTCCAGCTTTCCCATGGTGTCCAAGGTTTAAAGGTAAGGTGATGGAGGATGACTCAGTGGATGCTGTGCCACCTCCTGCTGGCCTAGCCCCAAGCCCTTGGTGCATCCCAACAGCATCTCTATGTGAAAAAATTGCTCCTGGGGCACAGCAGAGGGAAATTAGGTTTGTCTCAAACGGGGAGGCATGTCCTACACACCTGGCCCAAGTACCAGCCTACGACAACCTTGAAAAGGAGGTGGGAAGTGCTCTGGGCCACCTCTGCCTTTTCAGAGATGACCTGTGTTCTAGTTAGGTAGGACAATCATGAGGACGCTGTGAAAAGCAGCATCATTTTCCATGCAATTTCACCTCCTTCTCATTGCCTCTGTCTGCTGTGGAGAGAAATTCACTTGGCTACTTTGTAGATGGTGTTATATATAGCCCAAACACTTATTACCTCTGCTTATATGGATGCCTATTGTGTAGCAAAGAAAAACAGTGGAAGTAATTAACGCTGGAGCCCCAGTCCTCTTATGAAAAAATCAATAAAGAGTTTTCCTTGCTATGTTTCCAGGTATGAGAAGAGAGGACAATCTTCATTACAACTGACAGTTCCCTTCCCTAGAGCAGAAAGGTTTTCCCTTATATCTAGCAGAGAGAACACAGTGTTTTGCACCTGCCAGATGCTGTTGCTATGGCAATTGAACTTCGCACTTACATTGGAGCAGCAAAGCCCCAGGAGTATGTACAGAACAAACACAGCAGGAAGTGTGGTCTGCTGGGGGCTGCTAGGTGGCTCAGGACTTTGCCTCACTGTTTTCCCATCCAAAAGATGGGTAATTTAACTTTTTAAACAATTTTGGAATGAGCTTCCATTGAGCAAATGATGCTGGCTGGGAATCTTCTTGCCAGTGGATTGTGTTTGGGCTGCTTGCCCCTGGTTCGGGATGCACAGGTCTGCAGAAGCTGAGCGTGCCTTTGGGGCCCTGCCTGCCAAGGCTGCCCTGATGCCTTGTGCTGTAGTGGGGCTGCCCCTCCTTGCAGCCTGTCCCCTCCTGTAGCCAGACATATGGGTCATGGTTAGGCAGCTGTAGGCTTTTTAAAGCACTCATCATTTCCCTGAAATTCGCTGGTGCCTTCTGGTGCCTAAATATTCACAAGTTACCCTTGTAGGTGGTCCAAATCCACCACAGAGTGCCCAGGGGCCATTAGGCAATCTAGCCCCAACACCTCATTTCACAAATGTCCCAAGCAAATGAACATTTTGGCTGAGGACTTCATCACAAATTTAATTCCAGAATGACTTTTCATTGTTCAAACACAATTAACAAGTTAGGAAGTGTGTGTGGTGTAATGAGCACCAGTGGCTCAGCTGCTGCTTTGCTATGAGACTACCACATAGGAGGATATGACAGATTGATCTTAATTGGCGCCCCATCCTGCCAGGCATTGCATACACTAAGAGAGACCTCAAGAGAAATCCCTGTTTATCGGTGTACTTCTGGCAATGAGAGAGGGTTATAATGTGGTGGGAGGTGCAGCTAACAACTGCAGAGTTCTGTGCACTCACTGGAAGAAAGGAACTTCAGTTGCACAAAGTGTTATTCTTGTTAAAAGATAATTTTCTATGGAAAATAAACCCAAAGCTCACAGAAATGTTATAGGTGAGACATTTCATTAGGAGAAATGACTGAATGAACTAAATACTAATCAAGCAAGTTCTGAAGCAGCATGCTACAATCTTTAGCCTCTAAGACCTTGAAGAACTGGCTTTCTTAAAATTTCTACTTCAGAAAATAAAGAATGGATGGTGGAAAAACTCTTCTGCTTTAAACTACATACTCCTAACTCTGTTAACCTCTAATTATCTTGAGTGAGAGTCATGCAATTTAATGTCAGTGTCTGCATCTCACTTAGCATGTTCATTTCAGCTACTTTTCCCAGGTTCCTTTCTGGTTGGTGGAGAGACACAGTCATTCCTCTCATCTTGAGGCAGACATCTAACCTTCATCTGATGAACCTGACAAGTGCATTTTTCTCTCCCTGTTTCCCAGGTGGAACTGGTGCCACTGGGGATGGGGACAGTCTGCACTGGGCATTTTTAAACTTAGATATGCCCCATTTCTAAGCTTAGAAATGAAAGACAGATCTCACCCTCCAGATCAGCAGAGAAGCAGTGTGGCAGATAGTCAGGCAAGGCTGAAGTCCAGCCATGCTTACCATGTTTCCTTGAAGGAAGGTTGTGCTTGAATGCTTGTGGTAGCATAGCATGAGATAAACAAAAGGAGTAAGTGGGGGCAGAGGGTGCTGAGCTCTGACTACCTGAGCAAGCTATCCCAGCTCCCCCACCACACAGGAGAAAATGTTTCTGGTTCTTTTCCTGCTGCGTTAGTCCTGTCTAGTAACACAGTACTTCGTGCAGTACTGTTTCTTTCTGTGGGTCTCCACGAAAAAAATTCTTCTAGTGTCTCACAGAGACTGTCACAGAGCAAATAATAAACTGCTCTGTTTGGGTAATTATAACAAAATCAATCCATTGTACGGCAGTGATGTGTCAGAATTTTTAGGATTTTTAGCTTCTTGTACATTTTAAAGTAGCTGCGTAGTAAATACAGGTTTTTAGTATAGTTGTATAGTCTCTTATACTTCAGAATTGTAGTTAACACTTACCAAACCCTATTGCCCCATTTGATATCAAATTTTCTAAATTCTTTAGGCTTGTTTAGGCTCCTTTCAACTAGGACTATAGTAAACACATTCTGTTTAAGAACATATGCACCCCAGGCCTGAACAAAAAGATACCATAGTCAAAGCAACCTTCAAGCCTAGAACCTTGGAGAAGCTCCAAAGACAGTACACAGGTGAAGAAGAGGAAGATAAGGAAGAAAGGGGTCTTAGGCCCTCCAACTCAATTCAGGGGAGGCGTGCCAAGCGGGCAGATTTGGGGAGGATCTGCGGGGCGGATAGTTCTCGGATTGGATGGATAGTACTATAAAATCGTAGAACCACTGGACAGGTGCCCATGCCTTTGTACTCCTTATGCCAGAAGGCCTTTGTTAAAGACCTGTACTATGTCTTATCTATACTAAATTCAGGTTTTTTGCTCCTGATCTTTAGGCAACAACAGGATGCTCAAAGGCTGAAGGAAGAATCTTCCCTACGCATCTTTAGCTCTGTATTTTAATGAAGCAGGCCACACGGCTTTGAATTAACTCCCACAAAATGCCACAGGAGCAGGGCTGAAGCAGAGGTTAGTCTTAATAAAGGATCAGTCAAGAGTTTGGTTGGGGCTCGGAGGAGCTGTCACTTGTGAACCTTTGGTGCTCTGGCATCAGCGCATGCAGCAGTCGAAGACAGACATTTGGACTTTTTCACCAGTGCATATTGAATGGGCCAGACAGGCCAGTGAGGGATGTGCAAGTGCACTGAGAGAGAGACATGGGTTTTTTTAAAACATTTGACTCCCCACTTCTCCCCCCGAGGTAAGCGTGGCTTACGCTTCACCTCCCATCCATACACCAGTTTCCCTTCAAAGTGAACATATTGTACTCTGCAGAGGCGGACAAATTGCTGAATTTCATTTCACTCCTTCAATCTGCTTAATGAATAACAATGAGTTTGAAGGTTTCACTGGGTTCCAGCACTAAGCTGAAATTTACATTAGCAGGTTTTGAGACCTCACTTGAATTTGGTTCTGCCTGGATCACCTGCCTCTTGCCTGTCCTTGCATGGCTAGCCTCTGTATTCCTGAACTGAACCAACCACTCCACATTCCCCTAAAAGGCATAAAGAAATAGTCCAACAGGAAGTTCTTGAAAGAGATTTATTATGCCAGAAGTTACTGCGTGGACAGATTTTGCTCTTCTGGTAATTAATTTTGGAATTGGATAATTGCTATATGGTGGTGAATTCACCACTTCAAAAAGAGATGTGGGTGTGTTTATGTGTGTTGCAGGGCATTAGGGTGTACTAGCCATCAAAAGAAAGTATATGTTCAGTCTACTACTTTGACTCTTTTCCTAGTGGTACCCCTCTGTTCTATAAATATACAAGGAGGCACTAAAAGCCCAGTCAGATGTTGGTGGTCTTTTGGATCCTGACCACCATTTGTCCTGGGCAGGTGAGCTCTGTTAGTTCTGTCCAGGAAAGGGTAAAGGTCCTTGCAGAAAGGACCCAAATACACATGGCTAGATGCATGACTAAAGTAAGGACACAGTATTTGCAATGGAAAAACCCAGACTCTGGCAAGGCTTGTTGTGGTCATCCAGGCTGAATCTGCAGTGAAGACATATGATCAGGCTAAAGGTGGAAAAGGATTCTAAAATAATCCTCTTGCCCTCAAGAGCAATTCTTATGCTTTCTGGTTATCCTATATTTTAAATGTGCTTAGATAATATGATATTAAAATACATGTATTCATAAGCCTTTTTCTCTTAGAGATTCTAGCAAATATATCTTTAGAACTAAATTCTCGAGCAAGTCAGGACCAGGCTGCTTCAGAACTTTCCAATGGCATGGACTGGCTACAACAGCAAATTAACTATTCCTGAGGTAGAGATAGAAGGTAAGACTTCCATCCCATGTGTTTTCTGTGGGGTGAGAAAATGCAAATGTCTGAAGATTATAGGGATGCTAGCCTGCCTGAAGACCCAAGCTTCTCCTAAGACTTAATCTAAATCCTTCAAATCACAAATGAATCTCACTGAACTTGAGCCCTTCAGAGACAAAATCCCATTTCTTGAGTCTTTCTCATATTCCAGAGAGACATTACTTTTGGAAATTTTCAAAACTGATCTGGACAAGATCTTAAACAATGTGTTGAAGTTACCTTGTTTGGAGCATCATTTTGGACTAGATGACCTCTAGAAATTCCCTTCAAGCTAAATTTCCAAGTTAAGCTATCTTTTTCTGCAGGGGATTCTTCCCAGACAGTTTCCATCTTTCCTGAAACACAGTGTACATACACAGACATTGAACTACAGTTTGGCTTTGAACAAAAGTTATTTTGGATGTTTTATAATCCTGTTCATGTACCTCAGTATTATCTTCATATAACAGTTCTGCCTCATGTTCAGCCTATGATGGATGCAGTACAACCCCTACATCCTTTCCTGTACTACTCTTATTGGGTTTTTCCTAACACAGTAGGTCCCTAGTTGAATATTTTTGTATGCCTGATCCAACTTGCATTTATGTCACTGAATTTTGTGCTATTTTTCAGCCTTCATCTTCTGTTTGTTGAGATAATTTTGAATTCTAACCCTATCTTTTGATGTACTTTCACATCAAAGTCCTCTCAAAGCTTGGTATTTACAGATTAAATAACTAGGAGGTTATTAAACATTTCCTGATCTCTCTCTCTGTTCCAACTTCTTGTTACAAATAAGCCACAGAAGGAACATGAAAGACCAAAGAAAGATATTCATTTGCTATTGGATACTACTTCTGAGTTACATTTTCACTGAGAAAAATAGAATCCTTGGTTATGTTCACCCCCAAAGGCAGTGTCATGCCCCAGAGCATGAGACAGCTGAAATCCTACCAGGATGGGTCATATCCTGAACCAAGCCAGCTATCACACTTGAGACACACAGTGCCCTACTGAAGGGCATGGTGCAGACGGAACAGCACGCCTCGGGGGAATTAGCCTGGCACTTGCAGCACAGTGCTGAGAAATGCATGTTAACATCTTCTGTTGAGCTGCTGCCTTCCTTCAGAGAGTCACACTGCCCACCTCCTCACACTGCAGTGTGTTTTGGCCATCTCTGCGTCTCAGGCCTGTGGCTTATTGACCTAATGTTTTTATTTCACCTGCATGTAAGAGCATCTGCACAGCTGTTTCATATTAACCAACGCGTGGTTCATGGTTGTGGGAGCCACCTGTGCCAAGCCCCACTTTGACTGCTCTTCTGATGCTTCTGAGGGTAGCATTGCTCTCCCTCTTTTTCAATTATTATAGAGCCCCCAAGACTACAAAGCACATTTATTAAGTGAACAGAATTTGTTGCATGCTGATAGCACTCTTTGGGAACATAGCTCTGAAGCTGAATGCTTTTGCCATGCACAGATGTCAAGCCCCATAAGGCTGCCACAAGCCAGACACGTAAATGTCGGCAGTCTGTTAATTGGGGATGGGGGGAAGCTTACATGATTATCTCCAATTAGCTGAAAATGTGAGAAGAAATTCTTGCTAAAGTACTTTCAGACTTTAAATCACCTTTCTTTGCTGGCTCTAGCTCTTCGCATCTGAACAGCTGGGTATAACAAGGTATTGAGGTCTGAAAGCAGATCTGTAACTTTGCGAGGATCCAAGGGCTGGACCCTCTCTGCACAAAATACTCCTTCAGAGTATGCAAATAAACCTGCCATAGACTTGCATAAGTCTATGTAGCTGTAGGCAGCTTTCCGTCCATGCAGCCAGCTCATCACCATCGGGGGTGATGGGTCAGGAAGCAGCAGTTCACTTCCAGAATGGTACTACTGGCCCTTAGCTGTTTCCTTCAGTGATGGTTGGGGGTTTCTGCACAAAGCTCCCTGATTTAGGATACTTTGTTTTTGCATGCCCAGGTAGGTTCATGAAAGTATCTCGGGCAGGTGCAGCATAAAAATGAGTATGTGTTGCCAGGCATGGGAGGGACTGTTGAGGAGAGCAGAATGGGTATTTCTACCCATTGGTGTTGCTTCTCTGTAAGCCAGATAAGCTACCTGTGTATAATGGAAACCTATCTGTACAAATCATGTTGTGTAATTAAAAAATTACAAAAATTTGCTGAAAAATTTGCTTTTAGTGCTTTGGTCCCCCTGGCAGGGTGCCTGTTCTCATGCCTTTTTTTTCCTTCTCCCAGAGCTGGCCTGGAGGAAAGGTTGTGGAAGCAGTTTCTCCTAACACACCCTATCTGCAGAGGTCTGAAAGGGCAGCTCAGATCAGAGGACGTCCTGGTATAGACACAGAGCCAACTTCTTCTCTGGAGTGATATACCTACTTCTTGCCCCTGTGCCCTATCTTCCCTCTGATCCTCTGCCAGGCTGTAGCTTTTTCTTAGTCTTCCATCAAGCACATTACACTAGAGAATACCAGTTGGATCATTCCTGTTCTCACAAATTCTATTGTATTAGTAGCAATTAGGTCAAATTTCAAATATCTGTGTAATAGAAAGACATACCACTCCTACTTCTGCATTAGCTCAGTTCACAGTAGAAATCCAGTTTGTGTATCCAAGTACAGACTTGGATGTTCAAATAGTAGACCCCACAAAGCCTCAAGGGGAAAATGTGATCCGTAAGCCTACATGACTAATGTCAGGAGTGTTTTTTAACTCAGAAATCACGTTTTCTCTCAGAGATAAGAACTCTCTGAATAACTGATAGAATAGATTTAAGATTCAGTGTTTAAATGAGAAGATGATGTTGAACAAGTACAAATTCTGCTTTTCAAGGCCTTTCCTGGATAGCTCTCAGGGTAAAGCCACCTTAGGGTATCTCATCACTGCTGTTGTCTAGCAAAGCCTGTGTCCATGCCTGCACCCTTACTGAGAACTTTTCGGGGGAGATTCAGCTCATCTAACAGATTCGTAATTGTAGGTGTCTTCATCTGAACTAATCACTCTGGGCTCCCTTTTATAATCAATAGAACGAAATAGGCAATTTTAGGCTGTGACTCATCTGACATATCTTAACATCTGCTTTAGGATAAAGTGAATCATTATCTAGAGCTGTTCTTTTTTTTATTTTATTTTTTTTTCTCTTGAGGCAGCTAGAAATACTAAATTGGGCAGAGATATCTACATACCTCTCACCCCTTTTGCCCTAGAATCCATCCAGACCACAAGAGCTCTTAGGTTCTGAATATATAAGCTTTGCTTCAGCTTTTTAACATATGCAGTTTGTGGTCTGGTCACTGTTTTGCCATGACTTACAATATTTTGATTGGTCAAGTCTTTCAGGAGTGATCCCTCAATGCTCTCTTTCTGTATCTCCTCATCATTCTGCAGAGGTTTCCTCCCTGTACTGCCGGGGAATGTGCAGGATACCACAGCATCTCCTGTGCTTTGTGAATGCCTGCAACCTGAGTGAAACATTTGTATTTGCCTAGGGCTGGCTCACTTACATTCCTACTTTTCTTCTGCCTTCATGCTTTCATGGTGTCCAGCTGAAACCTCTTTAGGTGCTAGTTAAGCACCCTCCCATCCTCAAGTTAAACAGGAAGATTACAATGAACAGTGTAGTTTTGGGAGAAGGAGCCATATTTCAAATTCACATTCTGCATGAGAGCTCTGCAGAATGCAAGAGAAGCATTCTTGTGGAGAACTCATCTATTGGCACCTGTAAGAGAGCGTGAGAGAGGTCTGTGTGTGCCATTAGTGTTCTCATCCAAGCTGAGAATCCCATTTTCTTGAACCTTGCTAGAATTTCAAATATAGCTGCAATGCTTACTACCAATACACGTGTTACTTCCATAATAACATTGCCAAATTCCCCTAACATGCTCTCAACTTGTATCTTGCATCACTACATCATTTACCCAGGTACCAGAGGTGAACTGTGTTCCAGACTGCAGAAATGTCTTGGTTTTGCATTGATGTGGTATTGGTATGAGAGCTGCTTGGGGCAAGCTCACGATACAAATCCACGGGAATTCATTCCCTCGTATAGAAACTCCGGAGCCAGACTATGATCCCATTGTGGCGTGTGAATTTGCTTACTCCTGAAGAGTTGCTTTGCAGGTGGGGTAGAAAGGCAATCACAGGATGCATCATGCTGTGAAAAAATGTGATACACTCTGCTCCTGGAGATTCCTGAGGATCCCTGCAAGTCCTAAAATGTTTCTTTCCCCATCAGCTGCTCTGCATGACGGCTTCAGCTGCAACTGGGAAGCTGGGTTGTTTCACCCTGCTAGGAGATGCCTGAGTGGTGCAGAGGGCTGCCGAACCATTATTCCAACATGAGGCAACAATTTGCATCTTTCAGAGCTGCAGAGAGCAGAAGGCAATATCCAATGCTGCTGTGCCAACTGAGCAAAGAGATCATTGCTCACGCCTAGAAAGGCTCTGCTTATATATCCACTGCAGTAACTCGCTGGACTGCACGCTGATAGTTCCCGTATTTCTTAGTAACTTTTTGTTGTTTTCTTTTGGGTGGTTTGTTTTGTTTTTGTTTGTTTGGTTTTTTTTTGTTTTTAAGATAGAAGCAGCATCTGTGGTCTAAAAGACTTTTGGAGAAAAGCAGAAAAAATAAAAGCAGTGGAATGAATTGCAATCTATTGCTAGTTAAAAAAAAATAATCCAGCAATTCTATTACTGAAAAGGAATCTCTAGTGCAATATTAAAAAATAATTTTTTTTGAGAAAGAAATTACTCTAAGAAGGATGAATATTCTATGGTATATGTAAGGTTGGTGTTCATCCGGGAGAAAAAAGGACCTTTTATAAGGTCATTTTCAGCAGCAGAAAATGTTACCCATTTGCAATCCACAGTTTTTTATTCCTTTAAATATTTTCCAGCAAAGAGAACAGTTTCAGGCTAAGAGAACTCATTCCCTAGATTTACTTTTCTCTTTGGTTAGCCCACTATGTATGGGCTAAAGTGTAGTTTTGCTATCTGCTAATCTGAGCAGTATTTAACAACAAAAGCAGCCCAGTTGAAACAAATAGACACCTTTGTGGAGGAAGAGATAATTCAGTGAAAAAGTGGCAAAGATTCAACAAAAAGAGCAGTTCTGAGAGATGCTTAGTAGTCTGGCACTGAACCACTGTGGCTTCCACTTTGAAAACCATGGATCTAACTGTGTCTGTATTGTCAAGCACTTCCACAGGCACAATGCAAGAGCAAATCACCCCAGATCCTGCAGGACACAGTCCCAAACAAGAGGAAGAAATAACCTGAGCACATCTTCTGGTTATAACAGAGGTCTATGAAATGCTAGGACAGCAGATAAGGTAAAAAAGTTAACCTCAAGAAGTACCCTATTTATGTGCAATTGGTGCGTGAGCCAGACAGTTTTTTAATAGATAATGACTGGTCAAGTAGCTCTATTCTAACCAGCTGGCATCCTGTTCCTCATCTTTAGATATAGGCTGGAAGCAATATAATTTAATCCTATTATACATCCTACCTCAAGATTTGAGAGCCAAAAAGATTGCTTGGTATAAACTATCTTTTTTGGGGGAGTGAGGGTTAGGGGAGGGTATGTGGAGAGAGCCAGAGTATTCCTTATCTTCCTTTAAACATTAACACCTCAAAGTTTTCATATTCTTGCAGCTTCTGAATTTTTTTTGCTCTGAATCAGTGTATTGGACACTATGTCTTGAATTCTCAGATTTAAAAACTATGACAACAACTGCAAAGATATTTTAAAACCAATGGTTTATTTTTTCAAGGATACTTCTCACTTCTATTTCTGGAACGTTTAAGTTCTCTGATTTTTAAAAATTATTTCCCATCTCAATAAGACTGGAATGATAATTGCAAGGAATCATAAGACCACCCTATAGTCACAGGAGTCTATTTGAATTACTATTGGCCATTTTAGTAAGCCATTTTGGTGACCACTGACCACTTAATTGCTTTAAGAACATTAGAAAAATGACCATTTTGTATCAGACTTACTTTCACAGAAAGCAATTATTCCCCAACAGTGTTAATCCTGGATGACTTGGGAGGAGGATCAGGATATATTGGACATTTTATCTGATCTTCAACACTCATAACTGAGGGGTTTCCTACGGGGATACTACTCAAATCTTCATTCACGAAGCCTAGCCATGATGACTCCCCATCATGGTTTCTTGGTCACCAACTCTCTGAGGAGGACATGGCTCAGGACTGTCCTAAACCTAGAAATCCTCCAAAAAACTCATATCTGAAGTTTTCAGGAGGACTCTTCTATCTAATTTATGTTTGAAAGCTAGCATCCTTTCCAAAATGAAAGCCAGGAGTCATTGCATGGTGTGGATCAGAATACATGCATATTTCTTGATTTCTCTGGTGCAGTCATGCTGGAGGAAAATGGAGTAGAATAAATTGGGGCTTTGTTTCTTGCTACACATCTGCCTGCCAGCCGATGAGTCATGAGCTGGTCAAAAGCTGATGGGATGTGGTGGCTGGAGCTGCATTTGAGATACTCTTTTCCCATGTTCAGGATTGACAGAAGCAGCTAATGATGGTCTCTGTGCTGAGCCATGAGTCCTGCACCCCTTTTCCCGCAGGAGTCAGGGCAATAGCTCCTGGCCAGCTCCATTCCTGGCACTGCATATGCAGGCTAATGTGTTGGCTGCTGAACATTGTCAGGCTCTTGGGAGAAGGCTGGGGCCACATGGGAATATCCCTTATCTGCGGGCTGCCAGCTGGACCACTGTGAATAGAGGCTGACACTGCCCCATGAGCACAGACAGAAAGAGGCCATCCTTCCTTCTGTGGAAAACAGTAGAACGATAATTCTCTTGTTTCCTAATAAGGAGATTTCACAGAGAATTTTAGTTTAGCCAATTTTTGTCACACATTGCTATTCAATTGTTTTTCTCTTTTAATTAAGTTCATCTGTCAGGATTTACCCAGAGAACTGTATCTAAGAGCTCTTTTGCTGACTGCAATCAATCTTTGAGAACATTTTTCCCTAAATTATTTGGTTTGCTGTGTTTGGGTTTGTTGATCAGATTTGTCAAAAGTTTAGGACAGGACTTCTGGTTCATTTAAGAAATGCTTCAAAATATGTAGCTGGCAAAGTTTAAGTTTGGATAATGATATTAGAAGTTCCTATACAACCCTCCCCCTCCAAACCCAGAAAGCACAACAACAACAGATCAGAGGTGGATATAGATTTGCTGAGCTTCGTAATAGCTACCTTAGTGAACCTGAACCCAAATCCCATAACTTGAGATGATTCATTGTCTCACAACAGAGTCATCCAAAACTTGGCTTTGTGTGGTTGCAAGGGAAAATTCCACAGCTTTGACATCTCTCTGATTTTGTTATCCTTATACAGTTAACTTTTAAAAGGCAAAACAGATGCCACTTTGAGAAAATTTATGTAAAGAAATTAAAGGAAAAAAAGATGATTGCTGACTGAACTAGAACAAAAGGAAGCGTATACTTTTTATACACTGCAAATACGTAACTGCTAACCTTGCTTTCATCAGAAGAAATATAGAAATAAGAACAATTCCTTACAGCAGTAATTTTTTTTTTTCAGAAAATTTTGAGATACCATATTGGTAACTTCAATTTCAAGTGGTTGCTCTTTTCTAGATTTTGGAAAGGAGCGTCTTCTATTTAAAAAAAAACAACAAACTTGGCCCCAAATTATATTTAGTGTTTAAATATATACCATTGTGAGATATAGCGCATGTGCTCCTGCTCTTGTATGTTAGTATTCATGGTGATCACCTCTCATTTTCTTTTTCCTGGGTCCTGAAGAATTATCTGCACCTGTCTGGCTTCAGAAGAACTGCTGTCATTATTTATAAAATGTCTGCATCTTCCTTATATCTATCTCTACAAATTATAGGTAATGGAAACCCAACATGATGGACAACAAGGCAATTGCTACAATGCAATTTCTTATCCTGTGTCTATCAGGACCAGCCTAGTCCTGGAATATCAGGTTCAAATTTCCATTAAACACTTCCAACCAACACATAAATTGTTCAGATATTTGAGGTACCGAAACATCTCTAATCCTGAACAACTGGGAGACAACTTTGCAGCAATCCTGAATAAATCTTCCCCAAATCACTTGAAAAAAAATCAATCTCCCACTGCAGCCAGGTCTTGAAGAACCTAACCAGTAGACTCCATAATTCACTTTGTCTGTGGAGCTAGAGGACAAGGGAGCCAGGGAGATGGATCACTGCATGCATTTTCCAGCCTTGTTGTGCTGGAGAGGCCTCTTCATCTCCCTGTGCATCTTCTTAACCTTATAAATACTGGGGGAATCGTGGACATAAGGACTTTCTATGTACTTGTAGAGTGTTTGGTGAAATGGGCAGTCATTTTTGATGTTAAATGTTGTGGGCAACAGAGTTGGGAGAAAATAAAAAAAGAGAAGCTGCCAGTAGATGATGGCTAAGAAGGAGTTCAATTCCCATCTGGACATTCCCAGGTAACCCATATAAAATGAAATGGCTTTTTTAATGTGTACATAATATCCTAGGCAATCAGCCAAGAAGTGGCCTCATAAAGACAAAGCATCAAGTGCAATCTAGCAGTAAGCAGCCATGTTGGTAGCAGGAAAAAAATAAGAAAAAAGGAGATATATACATTTATGCAGACTGAATTTCCTCTACAGAATAAAAGGGGTTAGTATGCTGTGGCAAAGGTCACTGTCCTTTACCTTAAGAAATCACAGTCTCGATAAGTCTCTGAAGAGAATTGCAGAAAATGAAAAAAGCAAGTGCCAGACATGATCTTTTAAGGAGATTATTTCTCCAATTGATCTTTTATGTGGAGGGAAACTGATTTTGTCCCATCTCAATCTTAGGGTCTCTTACAAGATTTGCCATTTTTCTAGTCTTCAGTGAACAGAGTAATAATTTGCTTTTTTCCTTCACCTTGGAGTGAAACACTGAAACTTAGAATTATTGCCACTAAACAGATGGGGATATTTCTCATGAAAATGAAAAAGCAAAGACCTAATAAATGAAGAACATTTGAGAAGAGAAGGTTAAAGCAGGCTATGCTGCACTGTTTGGCATTACTGTTTTAGCAATGGATATGTTTTCACTAACTAATGTTTTTTTATGTTTCACCTGCTGCAATGCGTCTGAAGGGAAGGGTGGATGGTGTTCATCATTCACCACAAAGTACCTACCTGGCATAGGTGCAGTCTGGTGACAAACCTGCATTCAGAATTTCAGATCTCTCATAGCTCTGTTGTGCCCAAAGGGGTGCAGTATTGCCAGGTTTTCTCTGTGGCTTCAGCATCCCCCTTTCTTGGTGGTCTGTTCCTGCTGGGACCAACTTGTCTGTTTTGGCAACCATCCTGAGACTGGGACACAGCCATCTCAGGGGTCTGGTTTATGGCTTGGATTTTCCCATTCTCTCTGTACACTAGGAAATGCTGGTGGATAACGCCACTGGTGACCTTCTATTTGTGGTCAGGGGCTGCAACTGATGAAAGTTTGTGAAAATCAGGATGAAAATTAGAGAGGTGGGGTCCCACGACAACCTGTGTAGTGTAGCTGCACCAGGATACTCTGGATATATCCAGAGTGCTTAGCTCTTCTTACCTAACTTCCTTGCTTGAGGTATCTTCTCTTCCAGAAAGGAATAGTCTGACTCTCTGTGGTGACCCAGTCTCTGCTACATGAATTAGCCATTTTTTGTCCGGTGTCTTTTTGCTGAGCAATAGTCTCAACACAAGAAACTGAATTACTCCTTTCTGTGTGTGATACTTGTTTTTTTTTTAAAGCTCAAATAATTTTTTATTACTTCAATTTATAGTCAGCTGAAAGTTTTCTTTCAAAATTAATATATGGACAATGTTGTCCCCTGAGACCAAAGATGAAGAATTTGAGGCCCAGCAGAGAGTTTATAATAAAGTCAGCAGCCTGTGAAAACCAATGGTCCTAATAGAAATTTATAGATTTTAAATCCAGAAAGGACATTGTGATTGCATAACATGACCTCCTGTATAACATAATTCATAGATTTTTACTTACAAATTCTCACCCACCTTAACTAAACCAAATAATTTTGTAAAGATAACTGGTCTCACTTCAACAATTCAGGATTTAAATACACAGTCTGGGATTTTTTTGTCATTGTTGTTTATTTTGTTGTTTTTTTTTTTCAATGGGTAATTACTTTTACTGTCACAATATTTTGCCCACTTCTGTGGTGAGTTTATTGTAACTGTAATACACATCTTTTGGCTCTGGAAAGAGTATTCTCACATCCAAGCTCTTCTCATAACTGATCAGCTCATACTGTTAAACAAATAACTTCCTCCTCTTATCCTGAAGGCTAACCAGAGTGAGTTCCCTTATGTTAGATGGAAGAGCTAAATTTTAGTTATTCTTGTTGCTGTGTAGCTGGTGTGTCAGCATTTTCTCCACTTGCAGATAAAATGTTCTTTCCTTTTGGTTCAAATGGTCAAGAAGTATGTAGAGAACGTTTTGTTTGCCAGAATTCTCTATCCTTAAGAATACTGATGTTGGATAGCAAATCTGCTTCTTTACACCAAGGCCTCTTCTATTTTTGCCTGTACAGGAATAAGTCCTTCAATCAGTGAAAATTTGGGGTGGATAAATAATAAAGCAAAGATGTGCAGGGTCACATACAAGAGAGGGGCCTTTCCTTTGTGGTCACTAGTGCTATCAATAACTCATATGAGTTACTTGGGTCTGCACGATGTTTATTTTTCTAGACATCTTCATGTCCACATGTCATTGGATTTGGAGGGAAGAATTCATTGGTTGTTTCACTGTATTTTTTAGCTTGTATGCCAAGCTTAAGCAGAACAACTTGAAGAGACTTCACATTATCTGCCTCTGTAATCAACTTGAAAGCAATAGGAGACACAGGGTGTTTTTTTTTTATGGATGTACATTACTCCTGACAAAGGACAGAGTGGTACAACTACTTGCCAGGTAATGGATGAGTCCAAATGAAAACACCATTCTCCAGCTAGGAAAAACTGTATTGACTAGCTGATCTGAAATTTGCTATATGAAAGTGACTTGAACAAAATATCAGATTTAAGCACCTTCAGATTTTGTGGATACTTAGATCCAATTTGGAATTTGCAATTCAGACCTCTCACTGATGACAAAGAAGGTTGCAGAAGTGTTCAATTCTCAGAACAGACTTATGTGTTACAGTCATGAGAAAAAACATTTCTTTCAAAGGATGCCTGTTGTAACAGTGCTGAGACTGGTTTTCTGTATAAACTGTAACTAACTCTTTCTAATGCGAAAGCAGCAGCAGCAGCATTTGTGTCCATCTATTGATACATATCCTGAAAAGTTCAGCAAGGTGCAAACACTTGTCATTCTGTGTTATACACCACCCCACATTTCCAGGTGAACTAGTTACTAGTGTGCAGGGAAAGGGCAGCCTCCAGACACTGGCATGTAATTCTGCATTGCCTCTGAGTGTACTTCTGGAAGAACAAACTTCCTCCTGCTTTTCTTTTTAAACTTTGGTGATAATTTTTGTTATGACTGTATATATCATTTTATACTGTTAATGAGTGACAACCAAATGTCATTTAGCTGTACAGCAGCTAGTAGTATTTTTATCCTTATTAGCAATGAGCAGACTATTACTTCAACAGAAATCTCAGTGACTTCATTTAGACCACTGGTAGAGCAGCCCCACTGACAGCTGATAGAATTATAGAATATCCTCAGCTGGCAGGGACCCACAGGGGTTATCAAAGTCCAACTCCTGGCTCTGCACAGGGCACCTCAAGAATCACATCATGTGCTTGAGAGAATTGTCCAAATGCTCCTTTAATTCTGGTAGAGCTGGGGCCATGACCACCACTTCCCCGGGGAGTCTCTTCCAGAGTCCAACCACCTTCTAGATGAAGAACCTTTTCCTAATATCTAACCTAAACGTGCCCTGACACAACTTCATGCCATTTCCTTGGGTCTTGTCACTGGTCACCACAGAGAAGAGATCAGTGCCGGCCCCTCCTCTTCCCCTCATGAGGAGTTCTGAACTGCAATGAGGTCTCCCCTCAGTCTCCTCTTCTTCAGGCTGAACAGACCAAGTGACCACAGCAGCTCCTCATATGGCTTCTCCTCAAGGCCCTTTGCTATCTTTGTTGCCTACCTTTGGATGCTCTCTAACAACTTAATATCTTTCTTATATTGTGGTGCCCAAAACTGCACACAATATTCAAGGTGAGGCCACATCAGTGCAGAGCACAGCAGGACAATCCCCTCCCTTGACCAGCTGATGAATTTACTTGACGTCCCCCAGGACATGGTTGGCCCTCCTGGCTGCCAGGGCACTGCTGACTCACGTTCAACTTTCCATCAGCTAGGACCCCCTGGTCGCTTTCTGTGGTGGAGGTCCCAGAAGCAAAATCCGACACTTGTTTTTTAAACTTCATATGGTTGGTGATTGTCTAGCCCTCCAATTTGTCAAGGTTTCTCTGCAGGGCCTCCCCGCCTTCGAGGGAGTGAACAGCTCCCCACAGTTTTGTGTCATCTGCAAACCGCCTTAGTATCCCTTCCAGTCCTGCACCCAAGTAATTTATGAAGATATTGAAGAGCACAGGGCCTAAGATGGAACCCTGTGGAACTCCACTAGCGACTGCTCACCAGTCTGATGTCACCCCATTCACTGTTACCCTCTGTGCTCGACCCTTGAGCCAATTGCTCACCCACCACGTGATGTGTTTATCCAGCTGTGTGCTGGATATTTTGTCCGGAAGGATCCTGTGAGAGACAGCATCGAAAGCTTTACTAAAATCTGAATAGATTACATCAACTGGCTTCCCTTGATCAACTAGGTGGACTACCTTGTCATAAAAAGAAATTAAGTTTGACAAGCAGGACTTCCCCCTCATGAAGCCATGCTGGTTGTGACTGATGACTGCATTGTCCTTCAGGTGTTTTTCAGCAATTCCCAAAATAATCTTCTCAATAATTTTACCAGGCACTGAAGTGAGATTGACAGGCCTGTAGTATCCAAGGTCATCCTTTTTGCCCTTCTTGAAAACTGGGACACCATTAGCCAGCTTTCAGTCAACTGGGACCTCTCCAGATTCCCAAGATCATTGAAAAATTATTGAGAGAGGCCTCACGATGACATCAGTCTCCTACTTGCTCCCGGCAAGACAGTTTTTAGAATGAATGAGGATGCTTTGATCTCCAGGATCTCACCCTCAGTAAAACAGCAATATCACCAAAGCTAACCGGATGAGGCTTTGAGCTTTTGTTAGAGTATTAAGCAGGCCATTGTTTCACATTTCCTATTGGATCCTTAAAAAATTCCATTTGATCTAACTCCACTGCTAGTACTCCAGAAATAAAGCAATTCCTTGGGGCATGAATGTTATTCAGACAAAATAATACCAAGTTTTGTCTGCTTTCCCTTGCTGGTATCCAGCATCTTTGCCAGCTCATTTTTCCTCAAAGAGGAAATAACCCACTTCTGGAATTCAGATTTGCCTGACTTCTTGGAAACAGAGAGTATCAAGTGTTCTGAGTAATGTTCCCCTTTGAAATCTCCTCAAAATAGCCTTGAAAATATCTGCCACTTTGAAAGGTTTAAGTTCCCTTGGGGTGTAATTCTGCTGACATTGATGGCATCTGCCAAGAGAAACTTTGTTTCTGCAGTTTCTTCTGTGAGCTGCATTGCCCTTTTCTTGATAAGGAAAGCTTCATGAAGTAGGTCCAAACCCAGCCACAAGTATCTTTTGCTGTGCTTTTTACAGGCTGTGCTCAGCACTCAGGCAGATCTGATGCTGGTCTGACAGCGGCTGAACTACTCTGGTTAGTGGAGTCATCACTCACAGATGAGGGAGAGGCCAGTCCTTGAAAATGTTTGGTATGGAAAAACACAAGTATTTGATCATTTTCCTATGGAATCAATCCTCCCAAGATAATGATTATAAATCAAAAAGTAAAGCGCTCTCATGTTACCAGAAGAGAGGTAAAAGTCTCATAATTCTTACTGAACAACTCACATGCAAGTGAGTCATTCACAATTGCTTTATAAAAATAGTGAATAAATGCGGTCTTATTCTGTATTTGATTAAGCACGTGTATAACTTTAGTCAAAAGAACCTGTCTTGTGAGCATAAAGTTGCAGGATTAAGGCTCAGTAAGAACAGCACCATGTGGAAAATATGAATCCTACAGCCAAAAATGCCTTCAGGAAATGCAGTTCACTTTTAAATCATATTTTCTGCAGAAAGATTTGCTTCTGTGCAGAGAAAGAGCTTATGCTTGCCTCTCTTTCTGTAAAAGAAACTGTTTCCCAAGTAAGCATGGTAGAAGCAAGGATTTATCTATCTAAAAATTAATTTCTTCATAAATTTATTGTCTATCTCACTGGATAATGGATGGGAAAGATGGGTCAACCATCTTTTCATCTAGTTACATCTTTGTTCACAATATTTTTTCTCCCTGCAATGAAGATACTGGCTGAACTCTGAATACAAAATAAAACCAAACTCTTGGATACAATACATTAGAAGGAGAAAACCTGTGCCATGCTGAAGTTACACAATCTCATTCTTTTAATTTAAATGCTATCAGTTTTCTGCCAGGGCACTTCACCATCTCTGAAGTCAAATTCAGTACATGTAAAAGTCATCATGAATGTTTGATTTGGGCTTGAAAAATAGTTTCTTTGACAGGTATTGCCTGAGAGTGCCAAGCAGTCTTCAGTCCACCCACCTACAGCTCTCCTACTGACAGGTGAGCAAATTCAGCACTCCCCCAATCGAAGTTTCAAGAGGTTGCATGTGAAAAGAAAGCCTTAAAAAGCTCTTGCAAAATGGAGCATGGGGTCTTAACATGGAGATTTAACAAGTCCATAGACACTGTCCAGATGGAGGCTGCCTCTCAGCCCTGCCTTGGAAGGGCTGAATAGTCCTGTATTGCTTATGTCTCAACCACTTGATGGGCTTGCCCCTTGGATCCCTGAAACTGGAGGGATGTCTGATGCATTTGTGAACTCCATCCCCATTGGCTGTTGGGGTCCCAGTCAGAAAGGTGTTGAAGAAGCACTGGCCCTAAAATGGAGCCCCGCAGAATCCCACTAGTGACTGGCCACCAGCCTGATGTAGACTCTTTTACTATAACCATTTGCGCCCAACTTGTCACCAGTTGTTCACCCATCACATGATGTTTATCCTACTGTATGCTGGACATTTTGTCTAGAAGGATTCTGCGAGGGACTGCTTTGAAAGTTTTACTATCATCTGACTCCCCTTTATCAACTACGTAACCTTATTGTAAAAGGAAATTAAGTTTATTACCAGGACTTTCTCCTCATGAACCTGTGCTGGCAGTTCACAAGGGGAAAGTCCTGCGTAACAAACTTAATTTTTGGCAATATTCTCCTCAAGGCAGTCTGAGGACTGTCCAGCACACCCTAAAAGAGACGTGTCTGATCGGTGCACCTGTTCTTCAAAACTATATGAAAACAACTAAATTTAGGTGTCTTAATCTCTGAGGTATGTCCTGGCTGTGGTGACGCTGGTAAAGGGCAGGCTGCTGCCACCACTCCTCCTCCTCCTCCCAGTTCAGGGACACCAGGACTGCCTCTTCTCACAGGAACTGGTGCAGGTCCCTGTCCCTCCAGAGGGAAGATTTTTGAGCAGTCCATGCACCTGTGCTGCTGTTTTCTTCCACCCAAAATGCTTCTGAGTACTTTTCCAACATAATTATGGTCATCAAGAGGATACTGAAAGCTATTTATTACATGTAGGCAGGCAGAATGGTGCTACTGCCTTCTCATTGTTCTTAGAATGAAAACAAAAGATAAATGAATGCAATATTCAAAATACTAAAGGTTCATACGTTTAAGGGTATTAAATGTGTTTTTCCTGTCAATCCTTTGCTCAAAAGCATTAGGCCCAGGGCTAGCTCACCTAGGTCTTGGGAATATCCAAAATGTGTGACACTGCTAGGCCAAATCTTGTAAAACAAACTGCTTTTCCAGACCTGGTAAGTGCTTTTAGGGCCATGACAATTCTGATACTAGGCAGACAGTCCTGATCTGCCACCATTGCTGTTATAACATGGTCTCACTAGTCTTCTGTGTGTCCCTTGTCTGTGTCCTAAGAGGATTTGGGTAAACCTGTCCGCTCTGAAGCTCAAAGAAAAGTCCAGCTGCTCTGGCAGCTCCTGTTGGGGTGGCAGACTTGGGACTAATTGGAGGAGTAATTAACCATGTTTACTGCCAAGGAAAGCATGCACAGCAGCCCCCTGGAAGGGCTGTGCTGTGCTCGTGGAGTGGGATGGCATCCCTCTCCTGGTTTCCTATGGCTGACAAGATCAAGCTGAGATCTGTGTCTTCTCCTGACATTGGGTACAATGGCAGCTCTGATTAATGCTCTTGTCACATCCTGCATTTATCCTTTCGGCTCTTCTCCATTTGTCCTGCCTGGCCTGCTTCAGGAATGGGCTGCTCTGCAAGAAAGCTCCCATTCCTCTCACATGAAAAACACGACCTACCTAGCCATGATCTCCTCCACAGAGTGATCTGTGGTGGGCTGGAGTCGCATGCAGTGTTTTGCCACATGTTTCACCCCAGGATTCATCACGGCTGTCTTACCACTCTGCTGGGCACCCACCCCACATGGTCTGGGGTGGTTCACCCACTGCAGGCACCACAGGGGGGTCTGTGGTCACCTTCAGAGGCTGCTCACTACTTTCTGAAAATCGCTATTTCCATAAATACTGTAGTTTGAATAGTAAAGTCTCCATGACCTTCAGCACAGGCTGCACAGGGATCCACACTCCTGATGCAGCACTGTGCAGCTCCCAGAAGTGGCACAAGGGGGGTGTAGGGTGTGAAAGGGCTGGAGTCACCATGTGTCCACCCCTCCAGCACCCAAAGCAGGTCCAACTCTACCTTTGATCATGGAGGTTACTAAATGGGGATATAGTAGTAAATTATTGGGAAACTGTGATATGCATTTGCATGTTGTTAAATGGTCCAAAACGGATTCCTGACATTGCCTGCTGTCGTAGAAAGATGATGAGCATGGTCAGTCAACTAATGGCCTCAGGCAGAACTGACCCAGGCCAAGCACATTGCTTCATTCTCCCTTGCCTGGGGAGAAAGCATTTTCATACATGATCTCCTCTCTGTCCTGGAGCCTACGACACACATTGGTGGCAGGACTATTCTAGCCCAGGACTCATCCAAACATGCCCTGCTGTCAGACAAGTATCCTAAGCTGTGCTGAGTAACAAGACCAAATGCATTAATGAAAGAACAAACCCAATTTATCAACAAGGGTCTGTACACTTTACATCCCCATGAGTTTTACCAGTGTATGTGAACTTCCCTGTAAAATTTGTTATCTTTGTCCTTCCAGGAACAAAAGAGAAAGTTTTTACAGTCCCCCAAAGATGCCCATTTTATTAAAGATATATGTTTTTGATATAAACTCTGGCCTTAAAACTAAAAGACCAGTTTTTCACCACTGGATGGCAGAATGTTCCTCTGATCTAACAATCTAATAGCAGAACGATTTGCTAAAATTAAAGAGAAATTGGGACTGTCATAATCAATCCGGTGTCTGATCAAAGCGGAAGGATCTACTGGAAATGTAATTGCAGAGGGAAAAGTTACATTTTTTAGAAACTTCTTTCTGACTATAGCATCTGACCTTTCAATATCTGTCCTGTTCACATGAATTACTGGGCACTTGTTCTTCTGAAGATTTGTCAGTGTCCCCCAACATTACTCACCTTGCCAATGTGGTGCTTAGGTCTACAATGAGTATTTTTTTCTCTTACATCCCATATTGTGTCACAACTAAATGTCTGAATTACAGAAATCACTACATACTTGGAAGATGTATTTAGGAAGATGCTATAGTTGTTAATATTATAACCTCTTAAAAACACAAGCAATAGTAGGCACAGGTGCTAAAGCTCGAGTAATATAGTAATTAGACCAGTCATGGCAATATTATAAAAGAAAAATATATTTTGAATAGAGATTGAGAGGATGTGATATTTTTAAATCTTGATTGGAACTTTTCAGGAGTTTCTTTTAAATAGGGGAAAAAAATGTCTAAATTCATCATTGCTTCTTTTACTTATAGCATACACTGAGCAGCTTTATTGGACTGTGCCTGAGCAAAAGGAGAACATGGAAATGAGTTAAGACTTCACTGTTGCCAAGTGGGAAGACAAACTTCGTGCTTAACTTCAGAGGGTTTAGAATTAGTTTCTATCAAGCAGAGACTATTAGTCTCTATTAGCAGAGACCATTAAGCAATTCTGAGTATTGTTAAGAATCTAAAACTCTGATTCTTTTCTAAATTCTACTTCCATGGGAATATCTATGTGAAGGTTTTCACAGAGGTCTGAGTAACATTCAAAATAAATCTTGCAACATTTTGCAATCCTTGTTTTAAGAGAACTTTTTAAAATGTTCAAATGACAAAATTTCCACAAATGGTTAGCCATTATATAGAAAACAAAAAGTTTGTGTACAGATAAGAAGGGACAAAAACCAAGCTGTGACAAAAACAAAGTTGTTTCAGTATATGAAACATTCACTTCGTATCTTTGACTTCTGCAGCATCCTGTGGCAATGAGTTCAATGGCTTCATTATATGCTTTGTACAGAGTATGCCTTCAGAAGTCTTTGTTCATGTTATTTTCACTCTCTTCTTTCCCATGTATTGGCAGGTGTTGTGCTGGAGCAGCACTTCAGCGAGCAGCACTTCAGCAAGCAGCAGCAGCAGCTCACGGGGCAAACCATAGTGAGGGGCTGGGAAGCTACCTGTTCTTCCCCTTCTGGCAATTACCACTTGGCCCAGGATTAAAGCTTGCCTTGATTAAAGTGTCCCCCTGGATCACCTAGGATCTGCCCCACCCTCCCTCTGTGCAGAGCAGCTTCCTGGTGTGTTCTCCAAAGAGCATCTTGACTCTAAAAACTGCAGAGCTGCATTTCCTCTGCACAGCACTTGTTAAGTCATACCGGAGGGTAAGAGGGTCTTAAGAACATCTGGATTATAATTAAACAGGAATTTACAGTAACTAGACCTAAATGGCTTGAACAACAAATTTACTGCTGATAAAGCGAGATGAGTTTACCAGGGTAATCCTCTGTGTTTTCTTCTGTCCTGAATAAAATGTAACTTTGTAATTTATATTGGGGAACACTGGGAAAGCTTCATTTTCACTTGAGGGCTAATTGCAGGTCCAATAAAGACTTTATCAATGACATTACCCAACAGTATTACTGTTCGTCTGAGTTCACTGGGCTCATCGGAGAAATATAGGGTTCAAGATGCTGATTAAGAAATGCAAAACCAGATTCAGGGCACATAAACCCTCACTCATGATGTTTTAAATTATCCCATTAAAGCTACAGTGAAAGTACACAAAGAGTTTGCAGCATGCCCTGTAGTTTATTTTTCTAAAGACCTCCTCATTCAGCAGAGGCACATCAGGATAAATTCTCAACACTCAGACTCAACGCTTGCATGTCACTGATATTCATAATCTGATATTCATAACAGAGTAGGGCATTGATGTTACACCTGAATTAAACACACTTAGGACTGCTCTCTGGCAAAAGGCCAGCAAGTATGAATCCACACTCATCACGTTTTTCAGTCTCTCTTCCTTTTGGGAAGTAATATTAATGCTGATGCCTTACACTTGCCACATCTCTGCTCTGTTACAGTTAGATGTCACTTTTGATGAACGGCAGACAACGTTTTTCCTCCTTTAATGCATGGGGAACTGCTAAAGAGGGGGTTCCCAATACACTGCTAACAGAAAACGAGGCTCCAAGAGGCTTTTAGGGCAGCTCTTTTTTGGTGTCACACAGCCCTCAGTGCTGTGTCCTCATACACTGCATCATAGATTCACTTTGGAAAGAGCCAATGGACTAATTTGGCATGTCAAAGCTAATGTTGCAAAATCCTTGGGCTTATCAACGTTTCAAAGCACAGCCATAAATGTCAGCAACTTCAGCGATGGAATGAGTTACAACAAAATTATGACTTGACCTGTCATGAAGAGTAGGCTCTGAAAAATTGGTACTCCTGCCTGTGTTTTGCAATGTATGTCTTTGACTGAGGTCACATTGAGAAGTCACTGTTGACTGTCTAACAGAAAGAAATGGTATACAACCTGGTGCTTACAAACTATTCCTTAATTTTTGCTTGTGCTTTGCACATTCATTTATTTTTCCCATTTCTTTCCGCAAGGTTACCCCTGCTGTATGAATGTTCCTGTGACATGCTACTGTCTTTCAGTGTGAATGTCACAGATACGGGGCTTTTTGTCACTGTGACTCTGTTCCTGTATGTAAAACAACACAGCTAACCTTGGAAGACCACAAAAAAAGCTGTTGGTCCTCTCTTTATCATTGTTACCCAATCCATTAATAATTGGGTCTTCATTTATGGCCTATCTCTGCTCAGTAAGTTCAGGATTAAATGGAAGGGTTTCCTTAACTGAACTCCTCAGGGCTCATTCCTTTCCTCTGGCAAAAGGACTCGTGAGATAAGATGCAAGCTTCATGTCTTGGATATGTGGAAAAAGCCCCAGCCCTTATTTCCAACAGCTTTTTCTTCTAACAGTCCAAGTCCTTCTTAAGGCCATTCTGAAGGCTCAAGGGGATCCTTTGTTCTTGTGCCAGCTCTGTGTGAATGCCAACCAGCACCTCAGGACACTAAATTGTCTGGTTTGCCAAGGTGGAAATCTGCTTCTGCTTCAGAAAATGGGGTCTGACTTGTGAGGGCATTTGGGAATCAATGGGAGGTGCCATCTTTGTGACTCACTCTCTCAGGCAAGATGCAAAGTAGGGTAAAGACTGTAGAGCAGCAACAGGGAATAAATAGGTTTCTGTTTTGCATAGCTGTTATCCAGGGAGATAGGGCTAGAGCAAACATATTCAGTGATAAGTCTCCTTTTTTTGTCTCATCACTGGGTGTAAAAATCACTGCTCTAAGCTTGAGCAGGAAGGATTTGATGCACAGCAAGAAGTGGCCAGAATAAATGAGGAGACATGAACACAGACCAAAGTGGGTTTGTGCTGAGAGGAGCACCTGCAGTTCTTGCGAAGAGAACTCCAGGGATGTCTCTGCAAATCCAGCCTCTTTATTTTTATTCTAAAAAATTAGAAAACCTGCACAGCAGGGAAATGAAACTCCCCATGCCTCTCTAGAAATGGTGGTTCACACTCCTCCAGAGGTTCTTATTCCCTTGATAGTCTTTAGAGGGCAATGAGGTGATCTGTGGAGGACTCTTTCAGCTATTAGTCTTCCCGGGACTGACTGCAGAGAATTAAAACTCCCAGAAGACAACGGCCATTCCCATGGCCTAAATACATTTTATTTCTGTAAGTGGAAGAAAGGTTACAACAGAATTATTCATCCTATCCCCACCCCCATAACTTCCTTCATTGCTGCTGTATAAATTAAAGCTTGCAAGGGTTTTTCTCCTGAGCAGATTCTCAGGGCAAGTGCAAAACTCATTAAATCGAAACAAATGTTCAACCCTTTCCTGTTATTTCCCTCTCCAGTTGGCCTGTTAAAGAAAATCAAAAAAATCCTAAAACTGAAATAGAAAAAGGTAGGAGTTTCCTGTTCTGCTAACTAAAGGGAAAGGCCAAGCTGAACCATGGTGCGAACAGTGAGACCATCCATCCAAGCCTTCAACTGGGACTGACCAAGAAGGGACAAGCAGCCTCAGAAGTGGGTGTTAGGGATGCTGAGCCCCAGGAATAGCTGATGGACAACGGGGAATGAGGCATGTGTCTCCTTCTTGGAGCACTCTCCTAGGCCACCCCTAGGTGGAGACCTCTGTGCAGGCAACATGTCAACAACCAGCAACTTGAGGAAAGGCTTTAGTTCAGAATCACAAATCACAGAATATTATTCTGAGTTGGAAGAGGCCCACAAGAATCATGGAGTCCAACTCATAAGTGAATGGCCCCTCTGGGGATCAAACCCACAACTCTGGCATTATTAGCACTGTACTGTAACCACTGCCATTTACTGACAGAAGAAGCACTCAGGTTGACTCTGGCCATGGTGCAATGAAGAAAAATGCCACAGAGGTACATTGGCTTCATGGAAACATGGAGTAAGCTTGCCCCTGCAGCAATTAGATGGAGTTGTAAACAATGAAACTGCATAAGGAATTTGAAGGGGTAAAATGGCCACACAATGCCAAACAGAGCCCTTCACAATCTCAAGTTGTGAAAACACAATGCCAATAAACAAAATACAGCCGAAACCACAATTTTCTAGAAACTTCAGATGGACTTTACTGGGGTCCACTGGTGCTAGAAACAGCTGTATTTCTGCATGGTAACTTGCCAGCACTGTAGGTACGGGTTTGGTAGGAACACTGGAGCCCACATGGCAGTTTCCCTTTGCCCTCGTGTGAACTAATGTATTCATAACTCTCTGTCAGTGAATTGTATTAGCTGGAGTTCAGAGTAATCAGTCTCTCTTGGGAAGTTACCATTTGACTTTAGCACTTGCCCTTACTAAGTAATACTATAAATCTTTGAATCATCTGGCTGTCTTTGATCTAGCTGGAAGTCTGTTGAATACTTGGTGACTGGAGTGGAGGAGGGAGGGAGAGAAGTACCTCTTTGCTGTGCTGAAGTCATTCAGAGTGCTGAAAAAAGGGAGATGGATATGGCTTATCTTCCTAATGAAATTAGTTCAGTTTGCAATGTTACAATTTGTGTTATCACACTTCAGAGCTGGGGAGGAATAATTATTTTCTTAAGTGTATATTTTTTTGGAAAGTGAAAAGATATATTTAGTTGTATGTTAAAATGACTTCAGATAAGATCCTGCCAATAGCATAACTCACAAGTTGTTTGTAAGTGGCACTTCGATGCATTATAAAACAAAATATTTGAACAAGACAGATTCAGGGGGGAGGGTGGGGCATATACTCTTTGCAGGTGGAGCACCCACGGCAGAACATGGGGAACCAGGTGCTAGAGTAGAGTATGCTACATTTGTAACACAAAACCTGTGAGTCATAAACTTAAGAAATTGCAATCCAGAAAAAGCACTGGATTTCCCGAGGGTGGGATTAATCTCATTAAGTTCAGATCTTGCACAGTCATCTGGAGTCCCTTAGAAACTAACGAACAGACTCAGCTCATTGCATGTGTACCGGAATGTGGAGCTGACCTTGCTTCTTGTTCCTAGTTATCTGAGTGCTGCTGATGGCCCTACCCCTTCACGCAGGCAAAGGGGCAATTTCTCGTCCCCTGCACACTTGTTACCTATGTTCTTGTGACATTTTGAATAGGAGACCAGACCCAAATCCTATAACCAGTTTAGCATGGGCTGTATCAGCATTTGGAACAGATAGCATCTGGTGGGCAGCTCTCTTGGGGTGGATCAGTCATTAGTAAGGGGTATTAGGTGCAGCACTGCAAGATGTTCTGTGGGAGGTTGCTTTAATGAGAGCCAACGTGGTCTGTTGAAACTATATTGGCCTTATTACACCACAGCAACATCACAGAGACCACTTTGCCCTGAAATCTGTTCGGAAAAATGAGAGTGATGGCTGTGCCAAGCAATGCATAAAAAAAAACCAAAAGGAAAAGAAGGGCATTGTACTCAATATTTGCAAGACCATCAGCCACACCCATCAGCAATCATATCTAGTAACATGATTACTATTGATAATGTACCTTTTAGTTCCGAGCTTCCTAATTTGAATATTCATGGCACTCAGGTACCAGCTGAAAAGCTTCTGATTTTTTTTCCCTGAATATTAGTGGACAAAATTATTATCAATGATGAGAAATTTTTGAAAAATACCTTTCTCTGAGAATTTAATTTTGGCATCCTTTTTTGTAATATTTGGTACTCTGTGAGTGCCTGCAACAAGAGAAGAAATGGGAGAGAAATGCATCCTTGAGCACATGTTTGGTGCTCAAATTCAGCTGCAGCACCAGATCTGAATGACACAGCAAAGTAGGAAAATCATCTTTTACTCCTGAATGCTCTTGAGGTCAAAAGGGAGAAAATGCACCATTCAGCTATAGAGACTTCCAGTTTCTGAGGCAATCACTTCTTTTTTGCTGTTATCAGCTACTTGTGCTACCGTCTGTTATAAAAAATTACTCCCACACCCTTTATATCCTTATATTATGCTTGTTTATGCAGTTCTGCTGAGGCACTTATGAAACAAACTGAGGAAGCTTGAAACTAATCTTCCTGTTATATTACACACATGTGTGAGTGTATGTGTGAATACATATATATTTCTCTGGCGACTGGTAGTCAGGCATCCCTGGATACCTTTATATATCTCCTAAGGAGAAAAGTGTATCTGCCTATAAAAAAAGTTTATGTTTATCTATATACCTATACCTATATCTATATCATAGAATCAAAGAATGGCTTGGGTTGGAAGGGACCTTGAAGATTGTCTAGTTCCAACTCCTGTTCTGTGCACAGGGACACCTTTCACTAGACCAGGTTCCTCAGAGTTCCAATTCAACCTGGCTTTGAACACTGCCAGGGATGGGGCATCCACAACTTCTCCGGCAACCTGTTCCAGTGCCCCACCACCCTCACAGTAAAGAATTTCTTCCTAATATCAAATCTAAACCTACTCTCTTTCTGTTTAAAGCCATTCCCCCTTGTCCTGTCGCTACATGCCCTTGTGAAAAATCCCTCTCTGTCTTTCTTGTAGGCTCCCTTCAGGTACTGGGAGGCTGCAAGTAGGTCACAACGAAACTGTTTCTTTTCCAGGCTGAATAATCCCAAATCTCTTAGCCTTTCCTCATAGGAGAGCTGCTCTAATCAATTTGGTAACCCTTCTCTGGTCAACGTTCTTCCTGTGATGGGTGATAGCCCAGATATTCCCAGAGCTGGATGATCTCCGTTTCCACACACAAAGAAAAAATAGAAATAAATGTGTGAAATAGACAACCCCCCAATGTTTATTCCTGTATTTGAAGTTAAATCATTGAGGGCTCTGATTTGCTCATGCAAAGCAACAGTGGGATCCTTGCCTCAGATAGTCTTACATGGACTCAAGCCTTCTGCAGCTTAGAAATGCTCAGAGGGAAATTATGAGCCCAGTCTATATTGTTGCAGGCATGTCCACAAATGTGTTATGCAGTGTAGTTTTCTGGTTACCTGCTCCTAAAATGTATGTTGTACATAGTTCTATAAATACCCCAGAAGAAAGAAGGGTTGTATGCCTTGTGACTAGCTTTCAAGTCCTTATGGGAAATATTAGTTTCAACTTAAAATATACCAGGGTTTAGTGGTCTTGAATTTCTTATGAAAAAGGAAGGCTTTTGATCTTCAGGAAGGAATGTTGACTGGAAAACAAGTTTGATTTGTAATTTTCGAGGAAAAATATCGATATTTTTTATTATATGCCAGGACAACACTAACCCTTTCCCATTTTTTTGTGAGCAGTAGGAAAAGCATATTTTGTGAAACACACTTTAACTGTCTTTATGGTTTGATGTATGTGAGACTCAGCACACTGAAAAAATGTGTTTGGTGAAAACAACAGGCAAGAAAGCCATGTGCCAGACTACTGAGAATTGGGCAATGAAAGAACTTTTCTCTCCTGTAACAGAATCAGAGGTGTAAGTTACAAAAAACACACTGCCTGCTTTCCTCCAATATGTGTGACTCACCTCTGTGACTGCTCACCTGGATGCAATATAGGACATTTGAGGAGGGAAAGTGTTGCAAGAATAGTTGTAAAAAAGTGAAGGAAAGCCAAAGAGCAGGTGTTGTGATGCACTATCTGCCTCCTTTAGTTAGTTCACTCTGTCATTAGGAAGTGGTACCCTCTTCCCACACTTTCAAGAGAGCACTCCCACAGTGTAAAATAAGCCAAGGGAAGCAACCTTCAGCCCAGCTATCAGGATCAGCTCACTAGCCAGTGCTGGTGTCTGAAGATAAAATGCCAGGAGGAGGTTGTATGAGAAATACTAATTCCCGCTAATGGTTGAGAGCAGAGGCATGAGCAACAGTTTGATTTGATGCATTTTCTTCAGTACTGAAACAGGTCATCTTGGATCTGTTCCAGACAGCTTATTCTTGGCTTGTAATAGAGTGAATAAATATCACTCCTTGCTTGTAAGGCCAGGTCCAAGCAGGTGGCTTTCCCCTGGGGATGCTCCATCAGCTGCTGTTCAGCTCTACCATGTTCCTTTGATTAGGCTGAGTGCATTATATAGTAATAACCCTCTTCAGAACTTCAAAAATCTGTATTAGAACCAGCAAACAGGGATTGCTTGGCAGCGTGGATGAATGGACAGCCTGGGTCTGGCGACAGCAGCAGCATCAACAACAGCGGCAGGGTATCATTACTTGGCAAATGCTGCAGCAGGCCAAAAACAAGAGTGAGTGAGTTCAAGGAAGCTTAAAAAACATGTCCCTGGAGGTTGTTGTTGCAGCTCAAGTCCTTATATCTGTATCCACAGGCCATGTAAGGGAGCGGTGGCAGCAATCACTTCCTAAGGGAGATGCTTGCCCAGGGCAACTGCTCTCTTACACCTGCCCTGCAGCTGCCTCTGCCTCCAAACATCCCTCCGATGTAAATGACCACAGAGACCATTTATATACCTATTTAATTTGCAACTGAACTCTGCATGGGTAAAGCAGAAGAGCTCCTTCTGTGGTGAGGTGTGATGCCAGGAGAAAAAGTCCTTGTGATGGAGTGAAGAAGGAAGGGGCACTTCAGTTCTCCTTTGACTATTTGTTCCCCTTTTTGTGCTAATTGGTAACAAAAAAAAAAAAGAAAAAGGTAACATAGAAACAATAAGCAAAATGAACAAACCTAGAATCCATCCTTTGCTGTCAAGAGTTCTGCACCACAAATGCCAAAAAGCCACCAAAATACCCAAGGTTGCAGGTGCAGCTCCTTGCTCTGAGGGCACTGCAGCCAAGCTAAGCACATGCCCTGTGAGAGGGAAGAACAGCTCGTGTCACTTTTGTGGTGGCAGCGAGCACAGCACTGCAGCATATTTGCTGAAGGAGCAACACTTTCGCTGTTGTGTTTTATGTGGCAATGAAGCACCTTCCAAGAGTGTAAAGCTACTGGGTCAAAGCCCATGGGGAACTGTGTTCTTGCTGGTGTTAATTATAACCAAGTGGAATCAGGGTAAGGTATGACAGCCATTACACTGGGGCACAAGCCACTACCTTGAAAAAAAAAAAAAAAGGCATTTCTGACTGTCTTGTTTCCAAGCCTACACAAGAGTTTAGATTTCCCAGGATAGACATGCTGACCTCTGCAGTTCCCAAGCACAACCAGATTGCTCTAGGCTGTTGGCCCTCACATCACTAACTTTTTAAATGAAGGGAAAACCCCTTAGAAAATCCAGAGTTTTCCTTTAAGCTTCACTTTATCCTTCTATAGGATCACTGGAGGCTTCCTTTAAAATGAATAGGGTAATGTCTAGCTTTTTCCAGTATCCATACTGCCTGGCAAAGACATAACATATGTCTGTTACTGCTGTGGTGGTCTCCTGGGGGTGCAGCATTTTCCTCCAAAGCCCTTCAGGGACTCTTGATAGCCCTCTGGAGCAGAACCTGAAAGCACCTCACAACCAGCCCAAGGGATATCCTCCAGCCTTCTGGAGAAGCCTGTGGTGATCTCATTTCCCTAACAAATAAACCCTCCCCAGGAAAACCTCTGATCTCACGATTTGGAATAATACTCTTCATGTAGATCCTGCTAGAAAGGGTGAAGAGCTCTGCCTGGAATTGGAAGGGTGCACTTAAAATAAGAAACCTTGGTCCTACTGAGTGCCTGCCTTGTACATGCTTTTGGTTGCTCAGCCAGCAGGTCCAGACAGCAGTGTGCTGGAGGCTGGACATTTGCAGCCCTTCAGGAAATCCAGGGCTGAGAACCAATGTGCTGACCACCAGCACTCACCCCCTCATCAGCGTGCTGCCTTCTCATGTCTCTTCTTGTCCACCTTAAAGATTATGCAATGAATGAAAATCCATCTAATGGAGCTTGGTCTGCAAACATGGCAGGCTGGGGAGGTCTGAATGGTCCCCAGAGCACCAGATGATATTTAGGACCATTTTTAATTATTTTTAATAGAGCAAGTGTCTCTAGTTTAACCATGTTGAAAGTGTCTGAATTATGTCTACAAACCTAACAGGTACCAAAAGGAATTCCTGCTGAGCTTTTACATGAAAGATTTCTGCTGCTTGTTGCTGAAGGCAATCATCTCTACATCTTTTCAGGGCTTGTAGATCAAAAAACAAATCTCTTAGTCATATTTTTGTCCCTGAAATCCTGTATCCTGCTTTTTACGTTTTACCAGCAAAGGTCTGTGATTTCAGAATGCAGCTGAAATGAATGCAGCCCCTGTACCTCTCTGGGCTCAGCCCCTTTCTTCTCCTTTCTTTTGTGTATACGGGTTTCTTCCAGTTTACCAGCTCCGTTAAATAAATGGATGGCTGTTATGATTATGCTCCATGCTGAGTTAAATGTTACTAACAATGTTAAAGGATTGCTATAGAACAAAATGCCACTGGGGTAAAAATACAGTAGTCAAAATACAATTTAAAGCAGATGGGTTCCAAAAGTGCTTTAGTTGGGCAAACATAATGCATACTTTTGTTATCAAAATATATCCAGATCAATATTTGAAATCACATGGGGTCTCTGCTGGAAGATGACTGCAATAAAAATTACTCTGTCTAGGATTTCACACTGGGCTTTGTTTGCTCTCTAATTGAGGGAGAGGTTAGAGAAATGCTGATGCTGAGGGTACTGGGATACCTCTGAAAGTCCTTCAGATTTTCTTTGGTGTTTTCTGACCAAGGGATATAAGGAAATGGAAGTCAGGCATAGCATTTCCTTCAGGCCCTGCTAAGTTGCAAGACACAGGGTTATAAAGCTATGATGTTACTGAGCCCTAAAAGCAGGTTGTTTTTTGAAAGTAACATTCATTAATTATGATTTTCTTTTCTCCTTGGGATACTTGTACTTGGATTTGTGCTACCATCAACTTTTCAGAAAGAAAAAAAACAGAAGGAAGTGTTTAACAGCACTTTAACACTGTAAACTTTTAAGGTCTTTATTTTTTTTTCAGTGGGAATGGTTCTTCTGACAGATGTGCATGGTTTGCAAAAATCTAGTAGGAACATGTGGATATTGGAAAAACCCATGTAATTTCTAACTGTTAACGTCCCATCTGCCTCCCTAAGACTCCAAGCCCTCTGCAGTTTCTTATCTCATCCTGGTCTTGATGTGGCTTTTTATATTATTGCCCTTACAGAGATGAAAACAAGCCTCACTGACAAATAACTACATGCACCACGAAAGTGCAGCTTCTGGACCAACCTCCCCATCTGTACCTTGGGCCAAGAGCCAGACACTGGAAGCTGAGACAAAAAAAAGAGATAAAACTGATTTACTGTTTTTCTATACACCTGCATGCAAGCAGATGCAGAATATCCTTGCCATGATGATGCAAGTGCACACATTGTCAAAGAATTTGAAGGATGGATAATAACTTCCTAACTGCGTTTTTAAGGAAAGTGCATATGTTTCACAATGCCTGCTAACAAGCTGTAGAGGAGTAGCGTGGAAATCAACATCCCTCTGCCCTATTGAGCCTAGCAAATGCTATTTAGAGCAGTTTGTTTTAATTTTAGTGGAGAGATTTGTTTTAAAAGCTTGTATTCTCTATAGTATTACACAACATATGCCCTGAAAGGCATGTTATTTAATCTGTTTTCTTGTTTGTGTACTATTTAATGCAAAAGGGAGAAAAGGGAATGCAGAGGTTTTCTACTGTTGTCCCCTTAGCAGTTTTTTGAGGAGGGTTGAGCAGCAAAAGCAAGGGACATAGTGTTTCTGCTCTGGTAAAGATGACACAGAGTGGATGTACTTTGGATGGGCAGGGATGAAACCTGAAGGTGTGGAGTCAAACTCTGCCTAGCTCCTTGTGCAGGAGGGGAATGTGTGCTGTCCATTAGCATAAACAAGACAAGGATTGTCTGTTTTGGTGTTTCACTGGCACTCCAGCCACTTCAGGGCATGGCAACAACCTTACAGGGCAACTGCTATCTGATACTACTGACAAGTTGTATGGGTACAGCTGGGCCTCCTCACACCTGAGTGATAGCATTGATGCCTCAGTCCAAATCTTCAACCAGAAAGTTGTGAAACGTGGAAAAAAAAATCTTCTTTTTTAGCACAAATTAAAGTGCAGGATTGTTTCTGTTGCTAACCTCAAGAATAAATGGCTCTATAGGCCCTGTCTGTACCATATCATGAAAAGAAATCCAGGAAAATTTCTGCCAGGAAGAGACTTTCAGTTGGGTGTGGGGTGGGGTGTGTGTGAGGTGCTGCTCTACAGAAAGCAGAGTCTCCTTCCTTGGTTCAGCTTCAGGCTTTCTGCCTGGTGTTCAGCTTCTGGCCTCATCCTGCACTTCTCCCATGGAGTGAACTGAAATGGCTATGCTCGCACAGGGCTCTGGAGAGCACCCTCAGCCCTGTGTTCAGACATGGCTGCTGAAGCATTGCCAGGGTGGTGTTTTGGGATGTTTCTGCTCTCAGGAAAGGCAGCTCCATTTTCCCACATTTTGCCAGCAAGAAGAAAGTGATTCCCAGGAATGAAAATACATAAAAGTCGTGTCGGTGGAGATATTTTCCCAAGGAGAGATTGGGAGGATATAGAGTTGAAGAAAGGTGAACAGTGAAAAGGCTGTATGCAGTTTCTGGACAAGTATTATATAGAAAAAATTCCTGTGCCATTGTTGGTGTCCTCAGCAGCTGACTCTTTGCCAAGACACGAACCAAACCTTCAGGGCAGGAGCAACTTGGGTGAGGCCCAGAGACCCAGCAGGTTCCCCACCACTGGTCATAACTTCATCCAAGACAGGTAGTTCTCCATCTTAAAAAAGCACAATAAAATGAGATACCAAACTTTTGCTGATTCCCCAGTCCTTTGTGACAAGCTCGTGGTGGTGGAAGCAGGCACAGCTCCAGGCCCTTGGATGTTGCTGGACTCTGCAGGACTTTCTCTCGGGTGCAGAGCAGCCACCCTCACACGCTTCCTGATGCAGGTCATGCTTTTTGAACCTGTCAGCCTGGTGCAGCCCCTGCCTCTCCAGGCTCCCCATCTCAGGCTGCTACTTGCATGGAAACAAAAGTGATACAGTGCGATACTCAATGTGACACAATACAATAGATGGGGGTTTTTTTGAGGTTCAGGTTCAGGAGAAGGGAAGGAAAGGAAGGAGATTTATTAGTCTGGCTGTGGGAGTCCTGGCATCCCTCTCTCTGCAGCTGCCCAAGGTGAGCTCAGACTCTGATATTTCCCAAGGAAGATTTTTTTGGTGAGTTTTCTCCAAGGCTGTGCAGCTCCTCTGCTCTTATGGCCCATGGCAGCTCTGCAGGAGACAAAGACTTTGCCTCTCTCCCATAGCCTTGGAGCAGCCTCTATCTCCTCACTGGATGGGAGCAGTTCTCAGCCTATCCTGGCACCTCATCCTCCTTGCAAACGTAATTCCTGGCTGTCTTGTCTCACTGGAGCACTAAAAAAAAAAAAAAAAAGGAAAATGCAGTGTTTCCCACAGATCTCCTCACCTGCATGATGTAATTGTGGTTAAAATACCCAGGGCAGCACCTCACTTGGCTAATTAAAGGATTTTTCTTGGCACAAAGGAGCCTTCTCAAGCAGTGGCTGAAGGAAATAGGACAAATCCTGACTCAGAAGTGGCAGTGCTTCAGCTTGAGCCTCCTAAATCCTTTATCTTTTGTTGGATGATCTGACTGCCACAAGTGACCATACTTTGAAAAACCCTTCTTGTCAAAATTTCTGATAGCAAAATTCCTCTTAAACGTACTTGACGTCAGGCCATGCTGGCCTTTTTCATGCTGCCAGCAGTGATGGTGCCCAGGAGGATGTGAGATGCATGAGAGTAATGGCAGCTCTGGTGAGGGAATGCAAAAAAGATCTGAAATTTCACTAAATACTTCCATGGACATCCAGAGTGCTGCTCAGAGTGATAGGAATTTTCCCATGGAGCAAGGCTTGTACTATAGCTTCCTACCATGAGGGGAGAGAATAAAACAGGGCCCTCATTTTTTGAGAGCGTGAGGAAGGACCCACTCCTCAGGAAGAGGTTTTCCTTCAATAACTGAGTATGAAAACAGGCCCCCTAAAAAATTGAAAAGGGAAAAAACAAGGTAGTGGTCAGGCTTAAAAGCAATATTTGGGGTGGAATGCTTTGTAGTCATGCACAGCCATGTTCTAGATTCTTGATCTACCTCACAGATGTGTTATGGCCAGTAACTCTAGATGTGCTTCAGTTAGAAAATAATAATAATAAAAAAATGCACAGTAATCAGCTAGCACCTTCCTAAATCAATTCAGATCATAGCAATCAAATTATGGGAAAGAAAAAGTACTTGATTTTGTTTGCCTTTTGATATTTTTAGGGAAACAAGCACTTTAAAAACCTGATGGTATTTTACCGAGTAGATGAAAAAATATATGGTGGGCTGATCCTGACTGGACACCAGGATCACTCTCCTCCTCAGCTGACAGGGGAAAGAAAATATAAGAAAAGACTCGTGGGTGGAGATAAGGATGGGGAAAGATCACTCACCGGTTATTGTCACTGGCAAAACAGACTTAACTTGAGGAAATTAATTATTACCAATCAAACAAGAGTAGGGTAACGACCAACAAAACCAAATCTTAAAACACCTTCCCCTCAACCCTACCTTCTTCCCATGTTCAACCTTACTCCTGCTTTCCTCTGCGTCCTCCCCACCACCTACACAGGGGGACAGGGAATGGAGACTGGGATCAGTACATCACGCATCATCTCTGTTGATCCCTCCTCCTCAGGTGGAGGACTCCTCACACTCTTCCCCTGCTCCTATGTGGGGTCCCTTCCATGGGAGACAATCTTCCATGAACTTCTCCAATGTGAGCCCTTCCCACAGGCTGCAGTTCTTCATAAACTGCTCCAGTGTGAGTCCCTTCCATGGGGTGCAGTCCTTTATGAAAAGGTTACTCCAGAGTGGATCCAACGCTGGAGCAGGTTTGCTGGCAGGACCTCTGACCCCAGGGGGAATCCATACCACAGGTCCTTTCCTGCCAGGAGCCTCCTCCAGTGTGGGCTTCCCATGGGGTCACAACCTCCTTTGGGCATCATTCTGCTCCAGCGTAGGGTCCTCCTTGGGCTGCAGGGGAACAGGCTGCCTCACCACAGTCTTCTGTGCAGGGCTGAGAGTTGGACTTGATGATCCTTGTGGGTCCCTTCCTACTCAGCATATTCTGTGATCCTGTGGTTCACCATGGGTTGCAGGGGAATCTCTGCTCCAGTGCCTGGAGCACCTCCACCCTGCTTCTATACTGACCTCAGTTTCTTCAGGGTTGTTGCTGTTACATGTTCTCATTCCTCTCTTTCAGCTGCTATTGCACAGGGGTTTTTGCGCCTTCTTAAATCTGTTATGCCAGAGGCCTCCCACTGTCACTGATGGGCTCAGCCTTGGCCAGCAGCAGGTCTTTATTGGAGCTGGCTGGCATTGGCTCCACTGGACACAGGGGAAGCTTTTGGCATCTTCTCACAGAAGCCACCCCTGCAGCCCCCCCATTACCAAAACCTTGCCATGTAAAACCCAATATGAAATAAAAAAAGAAACCTGAATATTCCTAGACAAGCCCAAATTAATTCATACATTGAGGGGAAACAAACTGAAGTGCTGGTAGTTTAATAACAAAAAAATCATACAAATTTTTTGGGTTGTGGAAAAAAATTGGAGAGTGTCCCCAAGTTAAGGCAGCCTATGGAGTAACAGGAAAAAAAGGGTCAAGTTTTTCCCAGCTACCTTCAGCTGCATCGTTTAAACAATGTGCTTTCTCAGGTTGGTGGAAAGAGATGGATAATTGTGAAAACAGGGGTATAAAAAGAGAGGGTGTATCTCCACAGATGCAAAGGCTGGATGCTGAGCATAAAAGCTTCAATTTTAGGATAGTCTAAGCTTTTTTTTTTTCTCCTTTCTTAAACTGTGCTAAATCCCAAGGTGATGGTCGATGGCAGGTTCAGGTTCTGCTTTGATATAACCTTCTTACCTTCTCAGAGCAAGCACATGTGGAAGACACAAAAAGGGGCTGCCAGCAGGTGCTTCCTGAAGGGGAACTTTTGGATGCAGAGGTGGTTGGTGAGAGGGGCATGAGAGTCAGGAGAGTTGCTCTGTTCCTGCTGGGTTTCATTTCACGGTTTGAATGGGAGTCATCAGTCAGTTTTCCTCCTGGGCACGTGGCTGAAACAAGCAAGGAACCTCTGTCCTGGTAGTCTGATAGATGATCAGTTCAGTCTATAACTCTTACACGGGCCTTGAGGCAATTTGCTCTGGCCTGCGAATACAAGATACAACCATGCTGGGTGCCAAAATGAGATGTCAAGTTGCGCTGCCCTTTTCAGCGAGATGAGAAATATACCTCAGACATGAACACAAATATCTCGGAGGCCTGCCTGCAAACCCTGCAGGTTTTTGTACAAGGGAGTAAACCTGACATCTGTACATTGAGCAGGCTCTCAAATACAGGCATACCCAGCTCCTCTGCTCATTCACTGGGCTTTTATCTGCACACCAGGAATTTGCACAGGGAAGATGGCAACTGCCTCTGCAGGGGTGACATCCTGTCCCTACCAGTAGCCCGGAGAGCCCATGGCAGCACCTGCAGCACACACACATCTTGTACCCTGCCAGGCTCTGCTGCATCCTGTGGCACCCAACAGCACTCTGCTGCATCCTGTCATGTCCCTCTACAGCCTGCTGCCCTGACGCCGAAGCAGGGGTCATTTGGTCATTTACTCTTTCTGGCTGTGCTGGTGCAGGGGAAAGGTGCTGCCTTCCCAACCAGCCCTCCTTGGTTAGTACAGAGATGGCAGCTAAACGTGAGTGGGATGGTTTATTCAGCTGTGCCCGTTGACTGAATACCTGTCACTGAGGTAATTTAGGCAAGGGAGATGGCTCGCTCCTCAGCTGGTCTTTAAAGGACTGGAGGGAGGGACTCTGAATGCCAAGATTTGTGGAGCCACACGTGTTATCAAGGAGAGGAAAAGAAACAAAACATCTTACTAAAACTGATCAGCATCGTGGCTTCTTTTGTTTTGTAATGCTAGAAACAAAATTAATTCCCCCTACTATTACTCTTTCTCTGCTGGCTTGTGTGTTATTTCTTTGTTTGCTCTAAAGCCTGTCTGCTTGCCCTGCACTACCAGGGAAAAGCTCTAGAACCAGCCCTGCATGGGAAGCTCCTAATGACCTGTGAGAGGCAGCGGACAAGTTTGCCTTTGTGTGATGGTTTATTTTGGAAGTTTATTTTGGAGGTTTGTCACAGCCTGACACAGATGAACACCTGCTGTGCCCATGCCCCTGGTGTACTCGTATGCCCTGTCCCCTTGGGGCCCTTGGTGCCTTTGGGCTGAGGACAGCTTTCCCAGAAACCCAGACCCTTGAAAAATGGGGAGAGGAGACAAATGTAGTAATTAGGTATAGGGTTAGCTAGCAGTGCATGTGCTTTTTTGGGAAGCTTGGAAAACAATTTCAATATAGTATGGCACTTTTCCATATTAGCGGTCATGTAAAAATATCCCGACCTTTTACATGGTCTTCACAAACCTGTCTCAAATTGGTTTCTTAAGGATAAGTCGCACATAAATCTGAACCAAATATAATTGAAAATATTACAGATTTTAACTTTGTAAGGAGCAAAATGTGATTTTCCTACTTGGAGGCACCTTGTTACAGGTTTAAAATATCCACACTACTTTCAAATTAATGGAACAGGTTTTTTTTTAACTAACTTTTTTTTCTCCCTCTGTGTAGAAGCACTTTCTGTTTGTAGATAACAAGTGGCTGGAAAGGAAGACCAGTACTGGGAATAAAGGGATACAAGGGCTTTTTTGGACTTAAAGGAGGTGATAAATAAAAAATAAAAATAAAAAAGCCCACTCTGTGGTAATATAGTCACTCATATTTTTCCTGTTTTTGTTTTTGTTTTTTTTTTTACCTGCTCCAAACACCAGGAAATGTAAATTGCCTCTTTCTTCAGACAGGACTAAATTACCTCTAAGTAGTGTTTAAGAGCCTATTATTTAGAACTGTAGAAGTCTGCATGCTCCCTTCTGCTTGCCTTGAAAAATAAAAGTGTCTCTTCAAAACCCACCGGTGGGGTCCAATGGCTCCGGAGAGGAGAGCTGCCCCTGGCCTGACCCAGCTGGAAACAGTGGCCTCTGGGCTGTGCTGTGGACCCATCCTTGAGGATGGATGAGGATGATGAGCTGAAGAACTGTTGCTGGCACAGAGCTGCCGGGCAGGAGAAATTTCACACTCAGAGAGCAGTGCTGGAAGAGAGAAGAAGACAGGCTGATTTTTATTATTTTTTAGCAGCCTTTCTCTCCATTCTGTGGTGCCAGGGGATGGAAAATATTGGTGGTGCACCTATGCATAAAAATTTATGTGGTAAAGCACCTCCTGGTGTACACAGGCTTAGGAGGGCTTCTGTGCCCGAGCTGTCCCTTGTCAACCACCCTTCTACTCATAAAAATGTGATATTTTGTATTTTACTTTTATAAAGGACCTCTGGGACAAAGAACAAACCCTGGCTGCAGTACATGGGATGAAATTGCTGTAGTGCTACGTAGAGAAGTAAAATTGGCTGGAACAAGATCTGAGTGAATGTTTATATCAGACTGAGAAGAGAACAGGGAGCTGGGGGGAGAAGAAGAGTCCATGGATGCTTGTTTGGAATGAATTTGGACGAGGCTTAGGTTGGATATTAGGAAGAAATTCTTTATAGAGAGGGTAATCAGGCATTGGAATGGGCTGCCCAGGGAAGTGGTGGATTCTCCGTCCCTGGAGGTTTTTAAGATGAGACTGGATGTGACACTCAGTGCCATGGTCTAATAAACATGGTGGTAGTGGATCAAGGCTTGGACTTGATGATTTCAGAGGTCCTGTCCAACCCAACTGATTCTATGATTCTATGATTCTGTGTGTTTCCTCTGCTTGTGCTGCTGCCCCTGGAGGGAGATGTGCAGGGGCTGGAGGTGCCCCGTGCAATAGGGAAGGTGCAGATTTGCCAGAGGCTGGGAGAGGGCTGGGATGGTTCCCCACCTCCACTGTCACCTCTTCCCAGTGGGGGTAGGTGGGAGCAGAGGTGTCCACTGAAACCTCTTGGTATTTGATGTGCCCCCAAAACCTCATGACAGGAGACATCATTTGACTTCAGTCTTGGATGATCTGGCAAGGTGGTGGTTGCTGGTGGGCTACAAGAGCAGCCAACTGAATGTGATAAAACCATATGGAGTATTTTTGGAAAATCCAACATATTTCTTTCTCTCCTTAGCACAGAATAATCCAAGACCCTGGCTTCCTTGCATTGTGGGCCTTGCTTAAAGCAACATTTAACGGGCAGAAAATGATCCACCTGGTTTTGATGGTTGTAGATACATGAATTAGTTCACTCTTAATCTTCAAAACTCAGAAAAATTCAGATAATCTGCAGCTCTTGGTACCTTCACTGATTTTGATAATTTCCACAGGGACCCAGGGGAGACAGTCTTTGCCTGCAGTGCCTCCAGTAGTGTCATCGTTTGCCCTTGGTTTCCGGATGGCGCTAACTCAAACTTTCTATTTACATCATCTTACAAGGAGCCCAATATTGAATTTCTTTCAGCTATAATGGTTTTATTGAGTTCCTGGGTGTTTAGTACAACAAACCAGCTACGAAGTTAATTGTGTCTGCGAAATGACAGGGATCTTACAAACTGCAAACACCCAGCCCACTCGGGATAAAATTAGTTCATGGAGCTTTAACAGTACACACGGCTGATTGAAAGAGTTTTTGGGTAATTTGGGTTTTTAGTAAACACAACCCCCACATTTTCATCAGTATTTTGATTAAAAAAAAAGAAGAGCTTTGCATTTTCAGGTTTTTAAGGTGAAAAGCTCAATATCCCCCTTCTTGCTCTGAAATGTTGAAGCATTTGCACATAACGAATAGGACAAGAAGCAGTGTCAGTCCCTTCAGCAGGCAGCTGGGGGGATTGTGAAGGACGTGCTGGACAAGACACTACTTAAACTAGAGGCATCTGTGCTGCTTCCATTAACACACTCCTGTTTTGTTTCTAGGTATGTAAATGGTGAGCAATATCTCTGTCATGGTTTGAGTTTCTGAAAGTCCAAGTGGCTTTTTGTGGGCATTGCGTTTTGGGGAGGAAAGTCAGGAAGGGTGGAAAGGTGGGAACTGCATCCAAGCAAGTCTGGCTGCAAGGACAGTTCAGTGCCTTTGTGCACGTAAAACAGGTTGTCCAGGAATAAACCAGAAACTTTAAAACCTACGGCTTTTGGAAAATGTGATGAATAAGCACAAATAATTTGCCACTGGGAATTTTGAGCCAGGAAACGCTAACTTTAGCTACAGCAGTGCTGTGTCAAAGGGTTGCAGGGCCAGAGTGAGAGGCCTCTTGGTCCAGTTTTGAGTCAACACTGCCTCTGGAAACCCACACCCTGTCCTGGCTAGGGCAACTGCCCAGATAATAAAGAGGAGTTACAGTCCCAACACGTCTCCCTGCAGAGGGAACGGGCACTCCACCCAGTTTGAGAGGTTTTTATTTGCCTTGTGCCAGCTCTTCACTGACACCTTTTCCAGTCTCTCAGAGGGCTCTTCCAAGCATTTTGTGTTCACTAAGAGACTATTTCCATGCATGGTGTATTTCCATGCATTGTATATTTCCAGGTATGCTGCATCAACAGCCATGATCAAGCTAAATGTTGATGTCTTTAACCACCTTTTAAGAAGGTTCTTCTTTAGTCATACCTTGCACAGTGCTACATCACAGGCAGGCGCTATGCAAGATAGGCTGATGAAACAGGACTATTATAGGTGACCCAACTAAAGTCCTTCTACCAGCAGAGCTGGCTGCAGGACCTGGCTGTCTTTGTCTGCCCTGGCTATAATATGCTAAACCTCCTCTTGGAAGGATTTATGTAGTGCTGGACTTCATGTATCAGGGGAGACATTACTGCACAGAGCAAAAAGCTGTACTTAAAGCCACACGGAAGCTGCTGTTCCAAATAGAGATAATTCCTCATGCAGCTATGTGAAAAACCTTCCTTAAAAGTTAGTCCTTTCTTTTAACTGCTCTTTTCCCATGTAAATTAAGCACACTCTTCATGGCACTTACCATTTTCAACAACTGCTTCTAATTCTATATTTTGAGATTTAGGGGTGGCCACCCCCCCAGGAAACTCCAGGAAATTTTGAAGCACAGTGATCCCTCTGAATGGGTGGTACACTACAGAGTTGCGCAGCCCAGGACAGCTGGAAAACACTCATTTTGATATGGTTTTCCAGACCTAGAGACACTTCTACATCTTTCCCTGTTGAACTTCTTAAGCCAGGGCAAAACATTATGCTGGGTTTTTTTCAACTAAAGATACATGGGCTGTGATCATGCAGTCTCCTTCAGCATGAAGAACCCTCATGAGAGGCACATGAGATGACCACTGGAGCTATTGCTAATGGAAAAGGTGCCTGTACCCACAGTGCAGCAACATCATGTATATGTGCTTCAAGGGGCCCCTTCAGATGGCAGCAGAGGACTCCCCATAGTGTCTTTAACTGCCAGAAGTGCAGTCATCCCAGGGGCTTTCCAATGCTCAGGATTTATATTAGCATGGGAGAGAAACATGGAGTCATTTATGCAATATACAGGAGATTCCTCATGGAGCAGATAGTTTGCCTGCCATGTTATCTGCTTCTTCTCTTCCCAGTCACTAGCAGCCCAAAGTTGTCCTGGACACTGCAAGGACCTTTGTGGTCTCAGCCTAGTGAGCAGTGGAGGGCTGCTTGCATCCTGTGTGCATGGGAGGGAACTGGGGTCCCCCCTGCTCTGGCTCCTGCCCTGGTTTTTGCCTCAGGGAGGAACACTGGAATTAGTACTGGGACCTGCCCTGGTCCCTGGTTTGGGAAAGCTCCTGACCAGGGCACAGCCAGCATGTTCCTGTTTGCAAAGCAAGTGCCAACCTACCTCCATCTGAGTCATCATTAGTTTGGCGACCAATCCCATTATCCATTCTCAGCTGCAAGTAACGTCAAATTCGCTTGTGGTGCAGCTCTAGTGAAATTTAAGCCTGATGGAGTAAAGTCCACCAGCAGGCAGAAAGGAAGATGTGCAGAACCTTCGCAAAGGCAAAACCAATGTGGTTGAAAAACTCTGAAGATCCCCTCATCTCTCCAACAGCCTTGGGACTTGTGAATAGCATCCAACAGAACCTTTCCTTCTCCACTTTGCTATATCTGCATGATCCTTTCTCTAGAAGGTTCTGCAGTGTCTTTGGCATATACTTGCTACTGCTCCATCACAGCTCATGGCTTGTATCAGAATCATTTTCTGGAACTGCCACTTGCACTGTTACAAAAGCACAGTGTTGAATTTAATGCTGGACTGAACAATGCCCAAGACACAAATCAGTCTGAATCAAGAACTAACTGCTGCAAAAACATGAGGCTTTTAAAAATTCATTTATTTAGTTCAAATTTTGATGCAGATTTTATGTTTGTTTTATGAATTGTCAATCCCAGATGATTCAACCGCACACACTTCTGACAGTTTAAGTTGAACATCTCCACGTACTGAAACCAGTATTTGCACAAAACCCTTTCATAAAGCAACTTTAATGGATAAACCTCAAATCCTACCTATCTGCTGTATGTGGATCAGGTGGTCAGCTTATAATGTTTAGGATGTATAAGCCTGGAGTAGAGCAAAAAGTGATCATGACACTAGAAAGGTGGCTCAAGGCATAACAAAGCAGTACTTGCTGATTAAGTGGGTAGAGCCTTCAGGAGATGTACTGGGAGCAAGCATGGACTGCTGCCCTTGGCAGTGAATTGGGTGTGAATAAATGACAAGTCAAGCTTCTGTGCAAGGTAGTTGAGGAAGTTATATAATAGAAGCAAGAGCAGTCTCTGAATAATTTGAAAGGGTCTGAGGAAATTTTAATCAGAGGGTAGGGCTGTGGTTCCCCAGCCTGTGCAGGAGGGTGACAAGCAGGTTCATGACTGTCTGGGCACCCAGAGCAGTGATGTATAGCTGGAAAACCTTGAGAAACATATTGGTGCATTGTTTTGCTCCTATTTTGACATTTATGTGCCCAGTTCTAGTGCCCTGGTATATGTGGGAGGTATGATTTCTGAGATTAGAGTGCCAACCTGATAGAAGAGTTCTGGCTGTTTGTAAAACATATTCAGAAGAAATTTTAAAATGGTTAAATCACCAAGAAGTTGGTTCACATAAATAAGAGTAAGAAATATGGAACACTGTGATGCTCAATTCACAACTCGCTTCTTCTCAGTCATCAATTTCATCTGGACTACTTCAGCCAGCAATGTCGAGCAGATGTAGAAGTGCTTGCTGAGTTCACTGCAAATATTTGAAACAGTGTACAGGGGGCTGTTGTTGGTAAAAGACCAAACACAGGTATTGCTTTAATTGCCTTGTGGAATCTTTTAATAAATAGCTGCATGCCTTTTGTGGACTGGCCTCACAAATTTAAAGTTTTGTTTTGCCTGATATAACAACTGCTCAACTGCACCAACAGGAATAACTTTTTCTATTTTATTAAAATCAATGTATACAGCTTCAGAAGGCAATTAGTATTTATTTAGCTAAAATGTTTCAAATATTAATTGCAGCTTCAAAATGTTGACAAGCACTAAAGCCCAGCAAGTAACATGCTTTGATGTGTTTGTCTTCTGGCAGCTGAAGAGAGAACTGATTTAAAATGTAAATAATTAGTTTGCTTAATATTTTCTTTCAAAATGTGAAATCTGTTTGGTTTTTTTCCCCTCAAAATTGTGGTTTAAATTACATTTTATTTATATGATTTTACAATGTGTCTCCCAAAAGAAAATGGATTCAACTTGCTTCCTGACATCCTACTGACTTAGTTCTGTGCCTCTAGGTAACTCGCTGTTTAGATTTGGCACATGTTGGCCTCAGTGTGGCACATTTTCCTATTTATCTGTAGGCACACAAGCAATCCTGCTGAGGCCACTTCTCCATTAAGGTCAGCAGGATTACTTAGTTTATTTAAGATTAAATTCATACATTTTTTGAGGATTGCTGCCATAATAAAGATATTTTATTTTTTAGTATGAAGGGAATATTTACACCTTAGGCATTTCAAGGCATTTCATACCTTTAAGGAAATTTTTTTTATTATTTTGCAACAAAATAGACCAATTATTGAGGCCTGATTCCCATCTGGGGTAGATCAGCTTGCAGACATTGGAGGGGCTATGATGGTTGTAGCAGCTGAGGTTCTAGATCTACAGTTTCCCTAAATATATGATGCAGATGTACAACTTTTACATTCACAGTGGCAACTTAACAAATCAATCCGGCAATGCAGGAGCACCTCGGAGTCCCAAAGGAACCCTTTTACACCTCACGTACACAAATAGTCTTTGAAACACTGAAAGCACAACAACTAAACTGAATTTTGTATCACAAAGGCATGATCAGAGAGGAATTTAGGTTCTTTTTGAAAAGAATACTATGACACAGAGCTCTGAGCCAAAGCCCAGTGATGCTCCAGCCCTTTCCGCTGCCAGCACAAGGCAAGTCCCATGAAGGCCTGTGGGACACCAACCCTGCTTGTGGAAAGATGCAGGAGTTAAAAAGCTTGAGAGAGCCTCACCAGGCTGTTGGGGCTGCTGCAGTAACTGATAGAGGGCACACACATGTGACATCCCTGGTAAGCTCCTGCTATGACTGAATTTAACGCCCTGCAAACCTATGAATTCTGCCCACGTCATATTGGATACTGTGTCCTTCTGTGATATCCTGTTTTACAAGCAGATGAAGGTTTCTAACCAGATGGCAACATTTACACATTTCAAAGTGTCATTCAATTTCCCCTCTGACATTAAAAGACACTGAAGTGCCACACAGACAAGTTATTTACAATGGCAATCTTTGCACAGTCTGTGTTAAATACAGCCAGCTAACCTTGCAAAAAATTACCTACAAAGTCATCCCAACAGAGTTCCTATCAAGACTGAGAAGTATGGTAGAGCAAGTAGAGATGTCTGGACCTATCTCACCCAACTAGAGACCTTTGCAAAGGCGGTCTACAGCTGAGCCGAGTCCTGCAGGCTCCCTTCCCAGTGACTGGAGAGTGTGTGTCAACACCCATACCCCAGAGGTTCCTGGCTTGCGTTGGCATCTGCCCACCTACCTTTGTGGAAACCATGTGCCCATCAACTGTCCCATTTTTATCACAATTAATATAAAGCAGAGCAACGTCAAGAGTTTTCAGTCAGTAACAAATTAGTCAATAGGTGTGCCTTCCTCCGCTAAAATCTACACACATAAACCCATGTTCCTCTTTGACTCAAGCGTAAAAGGAAGAAGTTCTGCTTCACATTCATTTTTTTCAACTCAATCATGTGCTAAAAGCTATTCACAGGAGACTGCAATAGCGAGTCCCTTAGTGTCTTTGCCCTGTCTCTAGTCAATTCTAATCCCAAAATGCAGTTTAGCTACATGTGGATGTGTCGTGTTTCATCAGGGTAACACATTTACAGACTGACTGCTCTTATTTACATTGCTTTCATCTCTCCCTTTCATTGGCATTTTACAGTATCATATCATCAATTCAGCCTTTGGGAAAGAGGCCAGTGTATAAATCTTTAGAAAAAAAAGATCCTGAGTGGATTAGCAAGTGACAGATGGTAGGCACCGTGTCTTACCATGCTGAGGCAATCCACATGGGAGGCAGATTGCCAGGCACAGAGCATGCCATGAACAAGTTCTGGCCTTACACAACTGATGGCAAGCAAGGCAAAGGCCATCCAAAACCCTGTGATGAGGAAAAGTGCAGCAGCTACTTCATACACAGTCATGGTGACCAGGTATGCAAAAACGAACCAACTTTCCAAGGCTAAACCCCCCAGGATCCACCGGGCTGGCACAGTGCAGCTGCACACCCACGTACCAGTGGCAGTTTGTGATTCACAACCAACGGCTCAGTCATAAGCTCAGAAAGCAGCTCCCTGCTTTTGGGACTGGAGCTAGCCTGCTTTAGACCAGGCTCAAATACTCTGCATAGCACTGCACCCTTGCAGCTGGTCATTCCCCTTCACCATCCCCAAGGACTCGATTTAACCTGGCTGAAACAACAGCGAAGGTGCCTAACAAAATTCCACCCTGCCAGTCCTCCACCCCAGCAGCAAGCAGGACAGACCTCTTAAGCAACAGCAGCCTACTCATGGTAGTGCTCCAGCACAGATCACAGGTTTCCCACCTCAAATGCTACAGCAGACACAATATACCAGTTCTTTGCCACCAAATCCTCCCTCATAAACAAGCAGCAGCTTTTTGTTTGAAGTTGAACAGCCTGATGCAAGGCTATGCCCAGCCAAATGCTACCTACTCCAAGTGAAGGGCTGACTTACACTTAACACCAGACTGGGAAGTCATTTTGCAATATGGATGCTTATTTATTTATTGTTTTATCATGACACATAAAATACTATGGCTGCAATATCAGAACATGGTGTCATTTATAAAATACCAGTATTATTAATGCATTGGTAAGATACTGTTAACATTTACAGAGAGGTGTATAATAATTCCATAGCTTTGCTTAATGGGTTGCTTCAGTTACAAAACACCCTGGCAAGCACATGATGGATGGAATACAGTAACTCTTTATTATCATGGTTTTCCTCCTTAATTACTGAATGACCTATAACGATATCAATAATTGTTGCTGAATCTAATCCTTTTGAATATGGTAGATAGATCCTTTGCTTTTACAGTATGTGTCAGAATAAAAGAGAAGCATCTGAAAAATAAGGAGATAGCATTTCCTTACAAAATGAGATGAAAAAATAAAACAATATATGGAACTTTCAAGTGTTTCTTTTCATATTTAAAGCTCTTATTTCAATATACTGTATTTAAACATTCTTAAATAATCATTCTGTACCTTTGATCTTCTGTTTCACCTTTGGAAACAAATAGAGTAATCTCACTATAAATGTGTGCAAATAGAAAATATATAAATATATTTATGGCCCATGTCATAAAAAGGTGATCTCGGAATTGTCATTTTTACAGTGATCAGTTGGGGTTGCTTTCATTTTGTCCTGCAAGTCATTTGAGCTCTGTTCTTTTAAGCCTTTGAAGTCCACATGCAGAGAAGAGCCAAGCACACACATACTGTCCTGTGTTTCATTTTGTAAACTGCTTGATGACGCCTGTAAAACAGTCCCAATATGACTGAACAGTGGAGTTGATGTGATCCACTTCAACAAACTGAAGTCTGCTTGGTCAACTGCTGAGCTCCATGGGAATGTTGTTGCCACAGGCAATGACTCCATCTCTGAAGTGCCGCATCTCACTTCATGAAATCCCATGGACCTTTCCAGACCACTTGCTGATGAGGGGAGCTTGTTTTCCCCATACAACACAGCACCCTGGGGAGAGACACCCACAGTCTGATCTGTTTTATGCTCTGCCTTTGTTTGCTCTTGGAAAAGTGACTCACTTGTTTGAGGAGATGTTGGCAAAGGTGTGCTTTGGTTATCAGCCTTATAACAATCACTAGCATTTGAGCCAAGGCTTAGTGAGAAACTGTCTGCAAGGGGTTGTGTCTGACGTATTGTCTCCTTTACATTCAACTTGGTCAGAAGTTGGGTGCGAATCTCTGGGGCCAGTTTACTCAACTGGCGTCCAAGCTGAAGCTGGGTTGGGAATAGTGTTCCCTGAAGGGTTCTGTACAGGAATCTGCAAGAGGAGAATGTGCATGTGAAAAGAAATGAAAGAAGGAAATACCCAATATGTTATTAAGAGAAAATATTCAAGACAAAAGTACTACACAGAAAAATAAGAATGTTCTATGTGTTTTTCTTATGCTTGACACAAGCAAGCTTGCAGATGGAAAGCTCTGAGTGCTATGCTAATATTTTAATAACAAGCAGAGTAATAAATCTATGTCTTTAGCCAATGATCCACCTTCCGATTACACACAGTCTTTCATCCTTCCTGGTGAGGAATCAAAGGCAATGGGGATTGGCCTCCTACATCCACAAACAGCCAAATAGGTTTACAACACACTATCAGAAATTCTGTACTGTGCACTTTATGTGAGGATGGATTGAATCCGGAAGCATCACAGAAAACCTCACAGGGTAGCAAATCTCTGCATGGCCAGGAATTTCGACCAACAGTCTATAATTATTCTGATCCTGTGGTCTATGGCCATGAGCTGTGGTCTTTTCTTGTGGTCAGGAGCACAGAATAGGTTAGACAACCTGACTTAAAATCAGCCGCTGAAAAAAACTGATTTGGCTGGTAAGGCAAAATGAAAGAGAGGGAGTGGAAAAAGAAATGTTTCTCGCCCTCCCAATCACATGCATAAAGTGCCTTTATATATGAGAAAAGATATGAGAGAAGATAACAATACCTGGGCAGCAATGCAACGACTGGTGATATAATGCAAGTGAAATAGAATATAGGGTCTCCCATCAGCCTTTCCATAGTCCAGTAGGGATTGGATGGAGGATGGCAGACTGGGCAGGAAGCATTGTAAACCAGAGCCACAAAGAAAAATAAAATGATACTAAAGATGCAAGATGACCAGTGGAGAAAAGTCTAGACCAAAACAAAGAAAAACCAACAACAAAAGTATAATGAATCTTTATATTCTGAGAAATTTGCTGTGACTCTTAATTAAAACTTAATTTCTGGAGTCAAATCCATGTACAGCAAAGAGTTTAGAACCTTGTATACTTAAAAAATCTTACTATAGATAAAACTCTACAAAGCTATTTGCAGATCACAGTTTAAAACCTTTTTCATGTTTGTTTAAAATGCTTACTAAAAAGAGAATATGCTGAGGGAAAGAAACAACAATCTTCTGTTTTTTAAAGATAGTACTAAGAGAAGAATTATGTACATGCCAGTGAGTTTCTGTGTAGGCTGTGGGTACCTTACCCAAGTTTTGGTTTCAATAGCCAAATGCAGTATGATGGTGAAAAGAGCTATTGTGGTGATGGGAGTTCCCCAGGAGAAGATGTCCACCTCCGAATCATAGTAAGTCTGTAAGAAAGGAGACAGAACTTAGCCTAAGCTGCACTGCCAGTTCTCCTCAAAATGCTTAAAATAGAAAGGCTTAAACCAAACACTTACAAAATAGGGAATGAAGAAGCAAACCAGACTTTGGTACATAGCATCAATCATGTTCATCCAAAACATGTGTGGTTGGTACTCCTGTGCCATTAAAAAAAAAGAAAATCAGATCATAATGAAAATGCTATTTGCCAGGATAGTTATTTTGAGGGGTGTATTTCAATGGGCAGTTTTAAGGGCTTGGGCAAATACCTTCATAACTTCGCCAATCACTTAGCTAACCTGGGGGATGAAGCCTGAAGAGTCTACCTGCAAGTCACTCTGCTCTGGGATAAAAGTCATTTGCCTCTTTTCTTCATTTTTTTTTCCTGGCAGAGGGTGTAAATTGATGCTCAGGCCAGGAAACATTTACAAATGTGCCCAACTTTATGCACTACAGTTAGACGGCTGATTTCAGGAGGAGCTCTGAGAGTTTTAAGAACATGAATAAATGGCTTCTACATCACATACATACAAGCACAGAGTATTTATTCTCAAAAGAGAAAACAGAAAATTCACACATTCTTAAAGAAGAAGATCCAAAATGTCAAGCTTTAGTGGTAATTCATGCATCAATGTATGATATGTTACAAATATGTACATAAAACATACATACATATATCTCTACGCACGTGCAGAAAATTGCTTGCTAAAACCAATATTAAACTAACATTTTGGTTTAAAGAACTATACAATTGCAGAGGTATGGATGGTCATATGAAGTACCCAGACACAAGAAAAAATAGTTTGAAAGTGGCAAAAGTTTTATTTAATTTTGGGATATAGTCTACATCTCAAACCACTAGGTTCATCAGGGCTCCTTCCCTTTATAGAGAATATCACTGCAGCCTAAAAATGGGAATTGAAAAATGCTTGGAAAAAATTATGGTGATATTTGTCTTACTGAACTAACACACAGTTAATTACTGCATCAGGTTGCTCAGAGGGACTATGGAATTACCACTGTTGGAGACATTCAAAACTAGACTAGTTAAAGACCTGAGAAACTTCATCTAGGTTTGAAGCTGTTTTGACCAGGGGTCTGGATCAGATGGCCTCCAGAGCCATTTAAATTATTCTGTAATTCTATAGGCTTTGAATTGGTGATGTTTTTTTCAAAGAGATCCTACCTGAAGCAGGATTTTTAAGTTTTTAAAATGCCTTTTTAGGTAATTATGCAAAGAATACGACCAATAGATTCCAAAAAACCTTAGAATAATCTCTGGGCTTGTCTATGAGAAATAATTGTACTGTGAACCTGGGAGAGTTTTCAGTTTGCCAGCTGAAGATAGACACAACCTCCCAACAAGCTTAAGCCATTATAAGATTTCTATCGCCTTAAAAATATGCAAGAAAGGAAGGTATTAATATTACAGATTTTTAAAGTGCAATGCACTGGAACAGAAGAAATGTAGAAAATGGAAAACAACAGATGAAAAAGACAAAACTTGGACTAACAGACTAAAAATAAGTTACACTAAAATGCTCTTTTCATGTTTCCAGGACAGTGTCTAGCAATGCCACTACATGTGTGGGGTACCAAATGCAGGTGTACACTTAGAGGTAAAAAACACTCACTGTCTCCTCTCAGAAGACACAATGTCAGACACTTTTAAGAAGGCTTTTCCTTGGAAGGAATGTCTCTGTATGGATAGTTTTGCCAAGCAGCAAGATTTCCCACAGTACACTGTACCTGTAATTACCAGAAATGGTTTGGCTTGAATCCCTCCTGGAATTCCTTCTGTTTTCATTGTACAATTCAAGCAGGTGAGGATGACGTGTTTTCAACAGATATTTCAGCTGAATCTGTCATCTGCTGGTGACTACCTCCCTCAGAGACTAAGTCTATCGACCATGCTTACTCCCAAAGCCATCTTTCTCTTCAGACTGTTTGTAAAGGGCTGGGGCCTGAAGTTTTGAGTAAGTACTTTGAGGTTACTCTGCAAAAGCACTAGGCTACAAGGTGCAATCTGTTTTACCTTTATGGTTATTTGTGAGCCTGGGAGGTGTTCAGCTTAGACTGAATTAAAGCATCCAGCCTTCTCTCTTGTCACATATTAAAAATATAGCTGGTTGGGGGTTTTTTGTTCATTTGTTTGGGGGGGGCAGTGTTCGTTCATGTTTTGGTTTTATTTTTTGTTTAGGTGTACTTTTGACATTTTGACTCAGATAAGAAATATCACAAAATAATAATACTGACTTCTCAGACTGTTTTTATCAGTCATCTACCCTTTGGGACCAGGGTTGGTTTTCAGTTGAAACTAAAGATGTTCAGTAAAGAAATTACAATAAGCAAGAAGTTTTTACCTCCATATTCTGTCCACTTTTATAAAGCTGAGGTACAGCAATTAACACTTCAGCTGGCACATCCTTATCCAGAACACCAGTGATCAGTTGTGGAAGAGAAGAGAAGAGTAAATTAAAGAAGATGAGATACCACTGGTCAATCATTGATGAGCCAGAGAACCCACAGTAGAACTGGTACCAGAAGAGAAGGGCCACAAACATCTGAAACAAAATGAATAATGCTGTAAATACAACAAGATAAGGAGGATCATCATCCCATTGTGTTCTGAAAAGATTTCAATTTCAGTTTCTGCAAGGACTTATCTATGAATGCTAAACTTATGAACAATCCTTCTGAGGATACCTAGTCTAACTCCCTGATGTATGGACCTCTTAGCTAAGCTGCAAACATTTGGCATGCCTGCAAGCCTTTGTGCTGCTGGAACCTCAGATTTCAGGCATCAGGGATGACTTCACATAAAATTAACTTTCGGTTCAAGTGAAATGCTGAGGTGCAATTTAACTAACTGTAAAAAGCTCTCCCAACGACCACTGACTTCTAGGTATATGAATACTGATGTCATAGCACTCACATTACTATTATAAGAACAAATATTTCCATAATAATATCCTCTGCTGGCTTGAGATGTTTTGGGAGGCTTTTCTGGTCTACAATAGATAAATGAAAAGCTTTTTAGCAAAGCCAACATGAGACCAGCAGCAGCAAGGAAGGTGAAACTGTAAGGTCTAGAAAAGTTGTCTTAACTATTCTGTCTCTGTACTTTGACATTCAGCAAATTAGCAGTGCTGTAAAGATTTCTCAGTCTCCCTTACTCTTCAGCTCTATAAAGAAATCAGCTGCATACACAGATGCAGGGGGATGGTTCATGTAGTTGGGCTGGAATCACCCAAAAAGAAACAAACCACACAACTGATTTCTTCTACACTCTCTTCAGCATGAAGAATCCTGAGGGTTTTAGGGCTCAGGAGAGGTGCTAACCTCACCTGTTGATGGAGGATTTGAGACCTAGGAAAAGACAGGCAGCTTCCAAGAAAAGGAAATAAACTCCCAGGCTTGGTTCTCCTAAAACTACAATTTTTATTATTCTCTCTGAAGTGATTAACACTAAATGAAAGGCAACCAGAAAAATGTTGGAAACTGTTCCTCAAGGGTATTCCTCATTTTAACCATGAAGAAGGGAAATGACATGACCTCTCCTTTCACTTCCTCCTCTTTTTGCATTCTGTTCTCAAAAAGCTTTCAGCCAGCTGGAGAACGTTAACCCTTCATGAATTTTAGATATACAGAGGAAAATATAGATCTGTTCTATCTGTGTGCCAAAATGTGGTTGAAATTTAAACACAGCAGGAAAAAATTTCTATGGTCTGCTTAGTCAGTGAATGCTGCTGTAAAGAAAGTAAGCCTATCTTGTTAAGTGAAATTGCCACACCGTAAGAGGGTCAGTCCTGCAGTACATAAATATATATATATTTGTGTATATATATATAGTAGACATATGCTCAGGCAATGTTTGCATACTATATTGAAGTGGCTTGTATATCAGCAGCAACATACATCTCACTGTTTGCAAGCCCATACTATAAATTAACCTATTAAAAGTTAAATGGTAGTATTTTTTTAAGGATCATCTCTAGAAATGTTTCTGTAAATACCTTTCAAGAAAAATATCTTCCTCTGGCCCAAACTGAGTTACCAAAGCTTCAGTACAGTTGGCTGGGACATGGCAATTTCATTCCAAAATTGAACGTATTTAGAAAATTATTTCCTTTCCACACCCAAAACCAAATAAAATTCCTTGCGTTATTTCTCAAAAAGAAATTGCAATAAATATGTAAATTTAGATACCTTTCTCTCACTCATTTAAAATAAAAGAAAATGCAGCTAATCCAGGAACTAAGACATTTTCTCTCTAGAGCCTTGCTAAAAGTAACCTCTCTTGGAAACAGTTTGGTTCTGGCAAAAATGGGTAGTTTGATTAAAATACAGTCAGCTGAAAATTTTACTAGCACCTCTAGTATGGGTCTCAGCAGTACTGTTGAAGAAAGCTGTACAAACAAATGAAATTTCAGTAGCCAAGCTTAAATCAGACTTTTTTCCCCTGAAATTTTATTTTGTATTAAACAAATTCAATTTCAGATAAAATGTTCTCTTTTGCTTCTGTGCATTACCCCCCTGAATAAGACAAAACAAATTTAGATAAAGGTTTTAAATAAAAAGTTTCCTTTCTTTCCCTGTCAGATGAGACTGTTTTATGAATGTGGTCCCAGACAGAATCTCTCAGTGAATGAAGAGGATGTCAAAAAATGTTCAGTGCTGTCTTGCAGAGATAATATCTAAAAAGGAAGATGTGCATGCTTGTGCAAGTGAATTTTGTTTACATGAAATCCCTTTTCATCAAGCTCGTATATTTCTAGTCATTCTATGTTTTAGTTTATATTTTACTTGTATTTTTATCATCTCCACCAAACCAAACACCTTTTTGTATAAGTCATCGAAGTTTCCAAATGGCTTTTGCAGCAATGTGGAGTTTAAACTTTGAGTTAAGTAGGTTCTAGTGGAGAACGGAGAACTTCATAGTATGAGCAAATGGCGAAAAACACACTTGAAGAAACAGAAAACTTGCAGAACATTTGCATTGTAGCTATATCTCAAGTCTCTGTGGAGAATCATCCAGAATAGTCTCCTTGCAAAAGGATCAGGTGCTCCTACATTTCCTTTTTTAATAATCTTTCCTTCAGGGCAGGGACTGTGTCAGATATATTCATGTCCATATGCTGGATACCCAATTACAGCTTTAGAGTCAGTAGCAACAAGTATTTCTCAGAAAGTTCTAAAGGGTGTCAAAACAGAGCCAACACAAAGAGATTTCCTCAGCTTTTTCTACCCTTGAGGCAGGAGCGTCTGAAAATGCCTTACTAAAACTGGCATAAGAAATAATACTTGTAATCAAGGACAGTCGTACCAAAGAAAATGGAAGATTTTAAAAAACTGAACAAAAATGTAGATGTATAAAGGGCATCTCTGACTGCTTATTGCTGAATGTCTTCTGTTTTTTACTTCTGGGTTTTTTTAGCTATTTTGATATAAGATGGCTATGTATACACTTCTTGGAAGTTCAGATTTGATACCATCAGTTGGTATCTTGGAAATATCCAGCACTGGGGGTGGGAGTACAGATGTTCGGCATCATTCAGGATCAAGCCTTAAAATTCAGGCCTTTGAACACTGGCACATATTTTACTGCTGTACTTCAGCTGGTGTCTCTCCACTCAGTGTAGCATTACTTGAATCTGCTTGCTACTTCTGACTCAGGCAGCACCTCAGACCGCAAAGTCCCTTCTTTCTTCTGTGTCTGGAAGGACATTTGCATGCAGTTTCTGGTCTGACCACAGAAGGCATTCTAACACGCTTGTTTTAACACAAAGATGCTTTATTAATTCTTTAACACCCTTAGGTACTCCTGTGATGTTCAAAATTTTGAGCAAATTATAGTTTTCTCCTGATAAAAACTGAGGATTAGATTAAAATTGGAAAGCAACTTTTACAAAACTGAAAGCTACCTTTTTTTTCCTGATACTGAGGATAAAATCCAGTCTCCTGCACACAACTCATATATTGCCCTCTAGAGCAAACAGAGGTGTGAGAGCTCTAGTTCTCCTCTTTTTCCTGCTTCTTCATATGCCTTGCTCCCAAGGTGATTTGCAGCTGTTGCAAGTGAGCAAATCTATGTGTCTGTCAGTGACTGCCACCCAGCTGGTGGAGTTCTTAGTTGTCTTGTTAGGCAGTTTTCAATCAATCATCTTTGTACTTCAAGATCAATGCAAAGGGCCTTTGTTGAGGTGAAGGAGTTCAGCTGCCAGTGGCTTAATGCCCAGTACTGGATTCACTCCTGTTTCATACACCAGGGAGGAAATACAGACCCATCGTCTGTTCTTTACCATGGTGTGCTTCCTTGCTAATGCACTCTTTTGCTTAGTTGGGTGTAAGATAAATCAGGAAAACAACTTCCCAGTTTCTGCATCTGAGACATAGAAAAGACTCAAATTATCTCATCACTAGGGAATATGTACAGCGATTCATAAGCAATGATGAGATATGGTCAGAAAGAGAAAACACACTCAACCGCTACTTTGGACCAATGCTGGTGGCTTTGGCATTACAGACTCCTATATCTAGCCAACTAAATTCTGCAAAACTACTTTATTAAGAAACTTCTCTGAAGCAGTGCTTGTTATTTCTGTTACCTAATTTGCACATTCAGCAGCACACTGTAGCTGTTATGGAGTGGGTCCCGTATTTCTGCAAATGGCAGCCAGCTGTCTTTCAACTCTGCAAATTTCTTTGCAGCTTATTTATAAACCATTTGAAGGCTGACCTAATGCTCACTTAGCACAAAATAAACCCTGGAAACGTGGTGCCACAAAGGTTCCAAGTCAAACACTTACTGCATTTTTGTAGAAGAAATACAGCACCATGTTGGCGAGTCGAGAATAACACCAGTGGCCATGAACAAGCAAAAGCTTCTCCAAATGCCTGAACCTTGGGATTGCAAAGTCACTTGCCATCACCGCCTTAAATGAAAGAAAAGTTGGAATCCTTATTGTAAAGCATTACTTTCAACAACAACAATGAATTTACTCATCTTCTCGACTCATACAGTCAACAGAAACTGTACTCATGAGGAATGAAATCCATTACAGCGCACATGAAATGCAGCTATTGCTCCTTTGATTTGAAATACCCGTGAGCGAACCCAGCAGCTTGGCAGAACACGCGATGCGACCTGGTCGTCGCCCAAAGGAGATTACAATCTACATTCCAGATGGTAAAAAGCAACAGCAAAAGGCGAGAGGTGGGAGAAAGGCTGGCAATGGCAATTGCCTGAGCATGAAGACTCAGGTCTATGTGTGAACATCTTGGTGGCTGTAACATCTTTCTCTGTGAAAACTACAGTATACTTACAGGGCAAAAGGAATTTCCAAAGAATTAAATAGAAAAGTACGATTAAGTGGTTGCATCATAATTACTCGACATTAAAAGACAAAACAATAAAAAGATTAGTTTTAATTACATTTGCTATGCTGGTTTATGAAGTTTACTGGGTTGTCCTGAGATATCAGGATTTTGAGGGATTTTTAAAATTGCACGTTTTCTATAACTGTATATGAAAAAAATTACACTAGATGAGACTACCAGGGGACTGTGCAGACTGTCAGATCACACTGACAAAATGAATCACCCAGTTTCTCTCTAATTCTGACTAAATTTCAAGGTACTGTACATCTAGATGAGACCTTCTTGTGTTATCACAGCTATTTCATGATTTTCCTTAGCCCTAGATGATGATGATGACGAGGATCACACTAGGATTTCATTTAATACTGTTTTACATTTAATTTCCTATTTTGGTATCACCTTTCTTCTCACAGTTTGGCAAAAACATGAGGAAAGGTGAAAACATCCAAAGGGGCAATATCTTCCTCACACTCTGCTGGGTATATTTTGACTGTATTTTTAAATGAGACATCTTTCCTTTTAAGTTTTCCTAATTCCCTTTCTTGGTAAATCATCATAAGGGCTCTGTTTTCCCAAGTAAGTGCTTGTATAAGCTATTAAAATAAACTTTAAAACAGTATGCAAGAGAAGGCATAAGAATGCATTGCAATCTAAGCAGTAGATGTATATAAGCACTGAGACATTTTTTAATATGTTGACACATTCTAGGATTTCTCAGGTACTGAGACACACTTGTTAGAACCACCCAGTACAGAAGTCTGATTTGTCTTGCAGACATACAGCTATCTTGCAGTCTGAGGAGAACAGAGCTATGCTATGTCTGCTTCCTTGTCCTCCACACCATCTCAGCCTATTCCAATGTCAAAACAAACCCGTTAGCTTCGTTTGTGCTTCTAACATAGTACTTCACAGCACACTGTGAGAAGTGTCAGGATCTTTCTTTTTTTATTCCATTTTTATTACAGTGAGGAACACAGTAAGGAAGATAGTGTTATCCAATTACATTTGCATGTTTACTTAGTCTCAAAATATCCTCTTGATTTTCACATTTTATTTTTTTCTACCAGCTTTTTCACAGGAAAAAGTGAATCATGCTCCACATGCTTCCATAGAATGTGGAAGGAAAATGAATCAGACAGTATTACTGTTTTGGACATCTCAATGCTCAACGCCTTCTGAGTACCTGCATGTGTACGAATCTGACAGTTGTTTATAGTAGAGAGTTCTGCATGATTCCTTAGAACCTGGCAGAAAAGGAAGGGATCTATAAACATTTTCCACTCTGTTGAACTTTCATTTAGAAAAAACAGATAGTTTAATGAGTTAATGAGAAAATAGCTTTCAGACCTGAATAACTGCAAAAGCCGGGGGCATTTGAGGACTGGTTGTTGTAAGTGCATGAGCTCAACTGAAAGTGGCATAAAGGGGAAAGGAGTCAAAAAAATGATACAAGCACTATATGTTTGCATTAGCAAAAAAAGCGATCTGAATACATAGATGGCAAGAGCTGGTAAGTTCGTAAGAGATGATAAGACCAAGCAGTTTGGGGAAGACTTTTTTTAACTGATAGGCTTGGCAAGGACCCCACAAAACCAGTCTTCTTTGGGCTTTCTGGAATTTGTGCTGCCTGGAGAGTGATACTACAGAAGTCATGCAGAACTCTCAGAGCCTGATGAAGGCTGGGGAACAACAAATACACTTGGCATCAGCTTAGTCCAAGAATTCCTCTTCTCCTGCTCTCTCCAGCCACCAAAGTCAGACTCACAAGGTCTATGGCTGGGATGCCATATGCACAATGAGTATCTGAACATTTTTACAGTAGGGTTCTTTTGAGTCTAATTTACAGCTGCTAACATGTTTGGAGAACCATTCTTAACACATTACAGCCCTGAAAACTGTCTGTTTGAAGTGCACTGATGGCCTTTTATGGTCCCTGGAGATTACTTTGACTGAACTCACTGGATGATTAGAAGAAGGAAAACAAGTGTAACAGCTCTGCTGGGTCAGGCTGAACCCTGTCTTCCCTAGTATTCAGGCTTCAAGAACGGCCAAGAGAGGATTCAAGGATTCATACACACTGAAAGAGTGCATGAATAAATAAGAAAAATCTCTACTGACTTTTCTCCAGTGTACTGTCCTAGCTTCTGGTGATCTGTATGCCAGAAAATGCATAAGTTGACACCCAAGTTCACAGCTCACTTAAATTTTTGTTTCATAAGTTTGTGTGTTGATCCAAATAAATAAATTATAGCATTAACGCAGTCCTATGGAATAAAATTCCATAGCCAACGTGTGTACCGTGTGAAGGAGGCCTCTCTTCTCTTTTGAGCAAAACATCCAGCCAACATTGCAAAAAATGCAATGTGGGTCAGAGAACCACCCACTGGTAACTAAGTTAAGGAGCATGCTCATCTGCTCAGGTCCTCAGGATGGAAACACTTCCCACTTTTTCTGAAGAGCTCTTTGACATATACTCAGCTACTCTATTTTCTCATGCAATCAGTCTGCCCAAATACAGAGTAGGTTGTGGAAATGAGGTATCTTCCTCATTCTCTCTGTCTTACTGCCATGTCTGGTACTAATGTGGCAACTGAACTGCACTAGCAGTAGAGGAGGCGGAGGTAATAGATAATACATTCCATATATACATATCCTCTCTTCTGGGGATGAGAGAAGTGCCTCTTATTCAGTGGTAAATACATTAATCAGGGGCAGAATGCATCCAGAAGACTACAAGGCAAGTCCCCTTATCCTGCTGTTCCCTGTGATAGGAAACGTAGAGAAAACCAACTTTGGTATAATGTGTAGGGAGCAGTGGTTGTGCAAAGGGCTGCAATTTCCTCCTTCTTCACTGCTTTGCTGTCTGAATAGGCTGAGTGAGTGAGATGTGTGGGTGGCTGGGCTAAAGGCCACCACCACACATGCAAATAAGCTGCATGAGTTGTATTGTCGTGTGCAGCCACTTCACAGAAGAAGTATACCCAAGCAATACAGGAGAGAGGAGAATAAAAGCCAGAACAAGATGAATCTTTATTTCCTAAATAATGCATAGCTGAGCTTTTTTCCTCCTTTAAACCAGTATTTAGCTAATTATTTCTTTAATCATATTGCTTAGAGGGATCTGGTAAGTTGAATTTTCTGAGATAGTGTGTTCAAACTCACCACAGATCTGAGAACAAGCACAAGCTCAAACCCAAGCTGAAAGTACCCTTATGAAACACAACTGGCACTCCTCAGCACAACTTGCTCCTTTTCCTTTATTTGTGCTGACTATCCCAGAGGCAGCTTGATCAATCTGACCTGTGGGAAGTGCCTGTTTCACCGCTTCATATGAGTGCCTTCCACTGAATAAGCAACATTACCTGCATGCCTTCTTGGCCAGAGATCCCCACACCAACATCTGCCACTTGAATCATGCTGACATCATTAGCACCATCACCTAAAAATGACAAAATACAGTTTCATTGTCACTAGTAGACCAGGAACAGTTAGCAGCAACAAAGCAAAGGAAAAACAGTTGTTACTGAGTTGTTAGTCATGGTTGAATAGAGTAAGGGGGGTGTGTACTAAGTGTTGGGTGGGTATATTAAGGGAGATGTGGGGTAGAAAAGGATATATCTTTGGAATATAAGGTTCAAAGGGCAAAGTTTCCAAGACATTGTGATCTTTGTAGACCTTTTTATCATAGAAAAGTAAAAATAAACCAAATTTGTCTCTTTTTAGTAATGCCTAAAGTTCAAGTATTGGGCCTGAACTGCACCAATAGTAAAACAGTGGAAGGGTGAGAATGAGCTTCTCAATACTTCTGCTTCCTGGTTAACTGTCTGCCTGCAATCAGGTATGACTAAGAATTATATGTGCAAGAAGGCCTAAAACCAATGAGGATGTCTACACAGTACAAATAAATAAAAAAAAAATAAAAGTAGATGAATGAAAGAAAAAGTCAAGAGACTAGGGTTTACAGTCCAAGATCTACCATTAAATCTACCTTAACTGGTAGATTTAATTGGAATGGTTGCACAGTTACCACTCCTTGCTCTGCTTCCAATCATGATACCACAAATGATAGATGCCATAGAAAGGATACCAGAATGAGACATGTATCTATTCTGAACCTCTTAAATTTACAGCTGATGTACTACTGGAAAATGAGACCCTATTAGCTGATGACAAGACACTTGATTTTAAACTTCAGTGGCTGAGGTGTACATCACTTCTCCCACAGTTTCCCTGTTGTTGGCACACATAAGAGCTGTATCCGATCGCCTGACAAAGCTGATGTCTTTGTGACTGCGTGACATAGCCCCGACTCATGTTGGTTAAAAGGAAAGATGCATACAGCTAGGCTTTTAGGCCAGAACAGGAGCTTCTGCTCAATTCCTAGGCTCAAGATGCTCAGAAAGAATGAAAATACCAGCTGCCCAGTCTTCACTAGTGTTTTTAAGCATTCTGGATAATTCAAGTAAACGAGCCAGACGTTTTTTACAACATATGCAAATGGTTATGTCCACAGTCAGTCAGCCACAGATATAAATTCAGTAGGAGGAAGGCATAATTGAGCTAGATATAATACATTAAGCATGAGGATTATGATAATCAGCACATGTTTGGTGATGAGGGTGTGACACGAGTCTGGCAATTATTATATGTACCTAGGGTTACTCATCGGCTGGTCCAACCCACATGTGTTCCTGCTATGATTAACCAATACAGGTAGATGAAAGCAAGTGTGTTTGTGACAAAATATGCTGCAATCATATTTTCTAATGCAACAAGAGCCTAAATTTCAGATAGGGAAAGAAGAGCTGGTTGACTTTTCTCGTGTAAAAATCATGGAAACATGGAAGACCCTGTCAAATTTAAGACAGGCTGACTGCCCCTTCGCCAATTGAGTGATTAGCTGGGAAGAAGGGTAGGTGTTGGCATGATGTCAGTCGTAAATCCACTCTCTGTACTAACAAGGCCTGTGCTGTATGGCTGATTCGTGATGAAAAACACAGAACCTTGAGTTTAAGCATGATTGGACAAAACAGTACTGAGCATAGCATTTTTTCTGTGCAACACAGTGATTGCAAAATGGTGCTTTGCACAGCATCAGCTAACCCAGTTCTTCACAGCTGTGTTCAGACATGTCAAAATCTCATAGCCTACCTGGGTTCTGATTACCTAACTTCTGTAGGATGAAATCCCAAATACTACTTCAGAGTTCTGTCTTGGTTTTCATTAAATAAGTTAGAATAAATATGTTAGAGCTGTCTAACATGTTTTCAGACAAAACTGGAAGGCTGTTTCAGTTGTGAGGAAGCTGGAAGGGTCCTACTGCAAGTCAAAAAAATCAAAACTCTCAAGACAGGCTAGTTTAAACTGAGGTATTTACCTATTGCCAAGGTCATTGCTTTGAGTTTGTCTCTGACTAGTTTCACTACCATGCTCTTTTGGAGTGGGGTAGAGCGACAACACAGTACTGAACGGCATCGCTTGGCTAGTGCAAGAAATTTATCTTCTAGCGTAGGTTCCAGGGCATAAGCGAGAGTCCTTCCATCAATCACTAGGCCCAAGCTGGAAAGCACAGAGGCAGAGGGTGGATAGAGAGGGGTGAACCCAACAGTCATGTTTCCAGTAGCTTCGTCTATTGTGTTGTGTGAAAATTTAGACTCTACGCATTGCAGACACTGTTCCAGCAAGACAGCACATGTCTCCTGAAAAAAAATTCAAAATAAATATGCTTGAGAGAAAGGAACATGTATTCAAAGGCTTCTGTTTGCTGCATGATTAGGCATAATGAATATGGGGAATGTGTTCTATTTGCTGTGCTGTTAAAGTTTTAATTTCTAATAATTTTCTTTTCTATTTGCTCCAAACACAATTCTTGCAGAAGTTATGACAACAATAAGGAGTAGAAAGGCTTAAAATCTAATTCTTCTTTAACATGCAGTATTGTATGCTAAACTTATTTCTTTTAGCTCCTTCTCAGAATAACAGCGCTGGGAAATGATATATAATTGGTACTAAGTTAAGTATGGTGATGAACACCATTATGTATACGCCCACAACTCAGATCAAAGTGTTATGCATTGTTAAAGGCCAATTAAAGGTTATTTAAGCTTAATTCTCTCTCCTAGCCATACTTAACTAAAAGATGTTATTGAGAATATATGAACATTTAAAAGAAATGCTACTGGTCTTACAGCAAAGTATGACTAAAAAGAAAAAAACATGGAAAATTAATTTACCAGTTCAGTTGATAACTCAAGAACGGAAAATGCTGTTATCTTTTCTTCCTTTTTGAAAGAAACTGGAGCTGGACACTGATGGCCTACCTCTCCTCTGCTGATCTGTAGTCCAATTTTATCACCTCATTTAAGGACTATAGCACTATCAGTCTGGTTCCTTGTATGTTAGACTGTATCAGTAACCAATTTGTGACTGTCTGCTTGCAACAAGTTGAGCACAGAAAGATCAGTAATTCAGAAGGATTAGAAAAAGTATATTAGGAAGCAAGGCATTACTGTAGATGTGGTTTTCTGCCTCTCAGTGTTAGCATCGAGATTTAAGTATTGCTTCTATCTCCAGAGAAAAAGCCACCTGAGAAAACATGAATGACTGAGTTATCTAAATACTACATATCAGTGGCAAAAAATAAAGCACAAATTCTCAAGAGGTTATCAACTGCTTTTTTCCTCAACATATGTTTAATAACAGGCCTTTTAGACCCATTAGTGCCAATAAACAAAACTAGAAATGTTTTGAGAATGCATACCAAAGACAGGCATTTATGCTGCTATGGCATATTTTCACTCATGGTGGAGTTCACTATAAAAAGTTACATATCTTCAGTAAATTTATGATACATGAGACTATGATTTAGAAGCATGATTCACTGAAAAGTATTCAAAGATGTGTCCTACCTGAAAATTACGGACGAAGCAGGAAAAGAAGAAAAAAAAGAGGGAAAGGAAAAAAAGCCATCAAATTTTTAGTTGTACAAGTTGAAAATAAGGCAAAATTAATTCACTGGTAAACTTGTATATTGGATCTGCTTACTGGTGATTCAGCATTCAAAGTGATGATTTCTTCATCATGATCTAGTAGCTTGCAGGCATATGCAATATTAACAGCTGTTTCTTGCTTGTCTCCAGTAAGAACCCAAATCTGCAACCCAGCTTTGCGCAAGTTTGCGATGGTTTCTGGAACACCATCCTGTAAACGGTCTTCAATGCCAGTGGCACCTAAGCATATAAAGAAAGTGAAATATTCTCTATTAAATGAACACTTAGGGTTCCCCAGTTCCCCTGAAATTGTAAGCTTGAATTTAAAAAAATAAATCAAAACCAAAACAACCAGCAGTCATTTTTATTGGGAAACAGCTAAATTACCAATAGTTGCAAGATTTGGGCAGCTTTTGGGGGCTATGGAGAAACAGGAGAGGAAAGTAGCAGGGGTAAACTCTTGCATCAAGAGTCAGCAAATCTAGAATTCAAAACTTCAAAAGCAACCTGATGCCACTTCTAGTCCCAGAGGTTCACGAGGCTTATTGTCTCTATGCTCTATGCTGTCTCCATCATTTCTTCTGGAAGTTGCTAGAGAAGGCACTGGATCTCAGAGATATTTCAGTTCTTAAGGGTCCTTAAGACCCTTTTCTCGGCGAGAAGAGGCTGCATCACTAGAGATTTCTCCCTTTTGAAGGGGAATGACAGCAGGACTGCACTTTGGCAGCAGCATATTAGGCTGCAGACATAAACCTTTTCCTGCCTTGTTGCTCTTTGCTCTTGCAGAAAGACGCTGGTGGCCAAATGAGATATAGCAGAAAATAAACCATAAATCTGTTAGCCATGATGAGAAAGTAAAATGTGTCTTTTTCATGCTTTCACTGTATCTTTTCACCTGTTTATAAGAGATTGGGTCTCTTTTTTATGCTTACATAAATCAATTGACAGAGACAAGATTTTCATATATATGAAAAGCAGCAAAAAGCCACTCAGGACTAAGCTCAGTGTAACCACTGATATATCAGTGCTCCACTGAGTGTCAGAGAGATTTCAATGTGAGGAAATGCAAGCCTAGCTACTAGAGAGTGAGGAGGTGACAGACATGCAAACTACCTGGAACAAGAGGAAAAACAAAATAAACTTTTCTCAGCTCTTTATTATTCCTATGGTTGTTCCTTGAAAAAAAAAACTAATTAGCAGTAGAAGTCCACCAGTCATTAATGTGAAAGCACATTCTTAGGGCAATGTTGGGAAAGCTGTTATTATCCAAACAAAGGAAAATATATTCCTTTTCCAGACTCACTTTTTATTCCCACAACCTAATCATAACTAATCATTGCAAGATGCAAACCACAGTATGAGGTTTTTGGGCAATGACTGAGATGATAGTTTACTACTGGCTCACTTGTTTTTCTGGCAGCTCAATTTCACTTTTTTTTTTCATCCTATAGTGCAGCCAGAGCCAACAGGTACAACCATGGTGCAATCTTTCTCACAGAATCATAGAATCATAGAATCAGCTGCGTTGGAAGGGACCTCCAAGATCATCAGGAACAACCCTTGATCCAACACCACTGTGGTTGCTTGACCATGGCACTAAGTGCCACATCCAGTCTTATCTTAAAAACCTCCGGGGATGGAGAATCCACCACTTCCCTGGGCAGCCCATTCCAATGCCTGAAAGCCCATTCCAATGCCTGATTGGCATTGATTACTGTGGTCCAAATTAGGCAACTCATGCCCCCCTTTAAGTCAGGAGAGAGAACCAGACACTTCAAGGCATGATTCATCTAATCCTAAAGTGGATATCTAAGACAGATCAAATGAACTGCACTTTCTTGTTTTGTCTTTCCATTGGCTGTATGTTGAGCCTTAGAGATCTGTAGTAGATAGATCAAAAGTTGGGTGAGGTGGATCTGTCTCCCAGAGACAGGCATGCTGGCAATTAGTGAGGATTGTTTTCTTTGACAGTGTTGTGGCTGTCCCAGTTTCTTCGCCAGAGAAAGCAGTTGATGCATGGAGTAATAGTGAATACACATACATTTTAGAATCTTTCAATATGTCAGCTCAGAAAAGTATGAGCAATACTTTTTATATATACTGATTTTAACTGCAAACCCTTGCCACAGAACACACAGGCCCTGAGTGCATATGCTGAGAATGATGCGTATGAGAGTTGATGCCTCTCACAAATGCAGTTTATGAGCCTTGCTTTGTGCATGTCTCTGGTGTCCCTAGAGTCATGGAAGCCTCTGACATGTTGAAGTGGCACTAAGCTAATGAAATTCTGTAGACGGTTTGGGCCAAGTCCTCCTCTTGTTTAGAGCAGCAGTTCCCATTTATGATATTATGTCAAATTCATCCCTGGTATACTCCACTCATTTCACTAGTGATAAAATGATGGCAGGAGCAAGGAAAACAGGGTATGTCTGCTATGTTAATTATATCCCATTCCTTTGTGATGCTTCACATGACAGCCATGATAAAGTCCTAAAGAAGCCAATTTCTGTACTGTCAGAAGCAATTTAAGGGAAAGAACAGATTTCATAGCCAAGCTTCCAGAAATTTTATCACATTTTAATTTCATGTCCAGCTCTCATTTCATTACCTAAGAGATGCAGATTCTTCTCTATCCGCAGTGCAGACTGAAACAGAAGCTCTTCGCGATTTTCAATAGAGGATTCTGCTTCTAAATGAGTTTTTAACCAACAGGCATACTCTTCTTTGCTGAGAACCTATTAAAGAGTATGTGAGGGCACAGTCAATGTGATGCAGAGGCATTCATACTTTACTGAATAAAATGAAAAAGAAGTTATGAATCAAGAACAATAAATTAATAAGTGCCTTCAGTAATCTTTGTCAAGACTCTCCTTAAAAGTAAACTAAAAGGTTTCATTTACTTACTCTTTTTGCAATACAGAGAGTCCGCAGCCCATCTACAGCATACAGATTAAGGTAATTCTGGGTTTTGCTTCGGATTTTTTTTTGATGTTTGCCCTGAGGGTCATCTAGATAAGAATAAAAAAATAAATTACTGATTGAAAAATAACAGCAGATGAATGGTCTCAGAGAATAAAAACTTGTATACAGTACTCGTTGTACCAGCACTTTATGACTGATACTTTTAAAGAGCTGTTGATGTTTCCTGGGAAACTCAAGTAAAACATTCCATTTGAAAAAAAAATCCTTTAGTTCTATCTTTTCTGTCTTCCCTCTTCAAAAAAGTCACTGTGAATGTATGTGAGAAAGACCTTCTTTTTATTACTCCTTGAGTATTTCTTTGGCTTGAATATTTTAAGAAATCATGATAATGTTCACAGCAAACAATAATGTTAGAAATAGAAGTATGATTTCATATACACTACTAGCAAACACTTTTCCACAGCTCATAATGTGCAGAAAAATGACAGTTAAAAATAGCACTTAGTTTTCCACCAAGGTTAATATCTCAAAAGAAGAGGAAACAGTGCTCTGTTTTGTATATCTAAGTGCATGAAGGTCCTTCTGTCCATTAGTGCTGTACTGATACTACCTATCAGCCTGAATCAATGCAAGAAGTTCTGGGTATGACTGTGATTTTTAGAAGAGAATTTACATGCAGAGAGCTCAGAGATAGTTTCTACCTTGGATACATCAGCACAACTTCCACTTCCCTTTACTCTTCATTTAAAGTTATTTGTAAGAACTCAAAACCAGGACTGAGCATCTGTTTATTTTCTCTCTTTAGCTGGGACTGGTTCAATGTGCTTCAGCACAAACACATATGTGTATTGATTTTGTAGAAGGAAGGAAACTGGGAGCTTGGAATTCCAATATTCTAGTTTTTGTTCCATTTATATCAGCCATGCATCAGAACATTTCACTCACTGTATAGCTATTTTCTCACCTTTAAGGACTATCCTATCCTCTCAAGGCCTGTAAAGCTGGGAGTGTACATACTAGTTGTTCCTAAGGGACTCTGTGAAGATTGTGTTATTTTCTGCATACCTTCATGTCAGTTCCATCTCTGATTAAGGTCATGTGGTGAATACTGAAAGGAATATTCTCATGGGTCTGTCAATCTATCTATTAATGCTACCTATGCTATCACTGTTAATTTTCTCAAAGGGACAATATAGATATGCTATTACAGAAGAACCTCCCTACAAATATTATTTGCAATTGGAAAGCCTTTTCTTACACTATAGCTTGCAGCTCCAACACACACCACCAGCTTACTTTCAGAAGCTATTAAAACAGCTCACAACTAGATTCAGCTGCAACAGAAAGTGGAATATGCATATACAGAACTAGCAGCCTAACACAGTTTCATTTAGCTTCTTTTCTGTTTGTGCACGATAATCTTTTTGGCATATGTGACTTTGCTGTGTAATACAAGAAACTTTTTTTTCTGGGAGAAGTACTGCAGCAAACCTTCTTCAAGACTTCCTGTATTAGTGAGTTATCTTTTTTAACTTTAGAACAATAAAGCAGGCAAGCATTCTTCTTAATTTATTGTGATACCTTACCATTCTAGAGAAAAATGCCATATTTTTTGCACATCCCATATGGGAGTGGCTTATTTCAGTGGCTCACTGATTCCAAATGATGAAAACTTCAATAGGTCCTTAAACACATCAGAAGTTGTTTCTTTCCCTTTACGGTTACATGGTGTTAATCACTTCAGATCCATCTGAATACCATGGGTGCTAATGCATGCATTGATCATAATGTCAAATGCTTATACCTCCTTCAATGAACAAAGACAGTAATTCTCTACAAGTAGAGATGTGTACACCATTTTCTGTGCAAATTCTCAATTCCAGTGTGGAAGGCTGCATCTCCCTCCTTCACCAGCATACCAATGACAGCTAAACCCCCTTCTAGCTGCTCGTGTGCCCCATCAGTCCTACTCTGAGATTTATCTTGTGCTCTGAAGTTAGAAGTTAGGGGGGAAGGAATCTCTTGCAGACAAAACCCAGCTGTGGAGATCCTTTTTATCTGGGATGCAGTGTTTGTACTGAGCAGTGTGACCACATGCACCATGTCAGTGAAAAACAGCAAGTAAATCTTCTCCAGAAAAATGATGGAGCACTGGTGGCCTTCTGCTTGCTTCATTTCCTTCCATAATCTCAAGCTGCAGAAAGCCAGCCCAGTCATTGTTTTCTCAATGACTTATGTTCACAGTTCCTGTGCGAGCTGGGTATTGACTCAAACAGTAACTTTCTTATTTATGAACACAGTGTCTGTTGAGATAAAGTAAAAATAATACACTCTTGGGAATCATTTCAAGGCTTTTGGAAATATTTGTATGCTATCAGAATACATCAGGTTCACAGTCTTAACTAGATATACAGGCAGAGCAAATGGAGTCAATTCATAAACATTCTAAGTTCTGAAGTTCATAGTGATTTACACTTTTCTGTAAGACACAAAGCTAAAACATAATGAAGCTAAAACATAATACTTCTGATTTTGGGCTCTTCCTCATGTCATATTTTAATATACTCTTCCTCCCAAACAGGGACTTCTGTGTCTGACAGGACCCAGTCATGCTATGTGGTGTTTGAGCTGGGAGATTTATGGAAACAGTGTTGTCTCGGTCCTTTAGTCTAAGAGCACAAATACTCCAAAGTCTGAAGATACAGGCTTGGCTGGTGTAGAGTTCACATGTCCCTGAAGCACTAAGAGCAAAGGGCAAGCTGTGGGATTGTCATGTCTGTTCACTTATTGGTCATTATCTTGAAATGATAAATGCCTGAATTCTCGTAGCATTACATCTCCTCTCACACTCATGTTTCACTGTCACCAGAGAACATGGATGAAACCAGTGACACATCCTACAATATAGATAATAGCCACAGCATAAATCTTCTGAGGCTCCTTTCACCTGGAAAAGATCTCCCTGTAAGGGGAAAAAGATGCCATACCTGAGGGAATAAACAACACATCCACTGACATTAGGATACTGAAGGCAGAGACTGCGAATTCAGTTCCAGGAGTGAAAGCTGCTCAAGACAAATGTCAAATGTTTTTCAGACAGATCCGCTGAAACATACAGAATTACTGAAGCCAGCAGTGGCTTAAGAGGACTAGAAAGCAAGGGTAACTGCTTGTCATGTTCTAGTGGCCGCACTTTACATTGCTTGCAAAAGCGAAGTATACTAAAACTTATAGTTCAGTTTGGGCTAAAAACCAAAACCAAAAAAAAAACCCCAAACAAACAAAAAACCCAAAATCAAACAAAAAACCCCACACAGTTTCACAGCCACCTTGAATTTGCTTGCCTGTAATGATGGTGGAATCTGTATTTGTCCAGCTACAGAAATTGCTCATTCCCACTCTGACCTTCAGGAACTCTGCTTCCCCCTCTCTGATGTACACCACCTTTGATAATGTTGTTGTTGCTGTTTGCTTTTCTGACTGGTTTTATTGTTCTCACCCAGGTGGGTCCTAGACCTGCTTGAAATTTCTCTGAAAATTCCTTGATCCATTGAATCTACTGTTAATGGACACTGAAGCTTCAAATGTAGTCTGTTATATGGTGACAAAATATTTAAGATGTGGCATAAAATAATTTCTTCTTTTCCTTTTAAAATTCAGTTCTCATTCTGAGAACTCATTTCCAAACATTATTTTCTAGGTATGTTATTAGAAATTCTCAGTGCTACAAATTCTGTATTAGTATTAGTACTTTGGAGGGAAACAAGTTTCCACAGATGCTCTATGTGCCTTCTGTGATATCAGATCTTTGCTAGAAAATTATTCATGAATACTTTGTTTTTAGTTAAGGACAAGTTGTTCTTAATTTTTCTGGCTTGGCTTTGATTAATATGGCTGTAAACAGAACACTAATGCCAAACTTTTCTGTATTTCACTGAACTAAAATTACACAGTGTAAGTCTTTCACAATTGTTTATTCCAATTAATGTCTAAGTAACCACAAAGTCAATGTGTTAGTCAAACATGGGAAGTACCTCTAGCACTTTTGGGCTCTGTCCATACATACCAGGGTAATCTTTAAACACTAGATGAAATTCAGGGTTGAAAATACAGTAAGTTAGATGCAAACTGATTAATGCAAACTGAAACCCCTGTGTCTCCTCTAACTTCTGAAAGCTTACAGAGTTCTTCTGGAATCCAACTGATTACAATTAGTAGCTATTTAAAGTTGTCCCTGTTTCATATGACATCTGGGTGCTGGAGAATTCTCCATGCTTTAGCGAAGTTTCGTGTTCACATCTACTGCTAGTCAACTATGTATTTGAAGCCAAGATTTCTTGTCTAAACAGCATCTCCTTCTTTTGCCACAACCTTTTTGTTTTGATGGCTGATTGATTCAGTAGTCCTTTAGTAGCATAGTCAAACCCACATAAATGTGCTTATTTATGCAACACATTGCAGCAAAAGAATGTAAAGATTCACAAATGAAACAGAGGGAAGCTGCAATAGGAAAGTGCTTGGGTTTCATATAAAATACTTAACTGTCCAAGCACTGGCAGTCAGGTTTTCCTGACAAATGCAAAACGCTTTAGAAAGTTTCAATAAATTCCTTCAAAATAAAATTTGCTAGTAGAAGATCTGCTACAGAAATTACCTCATTCTTGTGAGGTAAGGAACCCTCAATTTGTTGCAGAAAATTTGCTATAATAGCAAAATATTATAAAAGAATAGAGATGGCTGCCATTCTACCATTCACCATATTCACAACAAAAGCAGGCAGGTCTACTTGCTAGAGAAGGCAATAAGATTCGATGACATCTTCAGCAGTTAAACAGAACTGCCTCACCCCCTCCCACCCCACTCCAAAGGTAAGTAAGAAATGTACCTGAAGAGCAGGGTAGAAGAAGATCCATAATAACTGAATCTGCTCCTTTAGTGTAAACATTTATTTCATCTGTGAGAGGATGCCTGACCACTACTGACATCCTCTTCCTGATGGAATCAAAGCCCAATGTATGTAATACTTCAAAGCTTAAGGTTCCCAGGTGAGGTAGCTCCACTGATACCTGGTCAGACAGCCTTCCAACCAGAGAACAGTTATATGCCCTTGCTGCATAGACAAGAGCAGCTTCATCCGGACTCTCTGCTTCATAACGGAGTTCTCCTTCCTTAGATGCACTCCCCACAGCTGTCCTGCCTTGTTGGGAGCTGTAGCCATTGTTATTTATCTGCACAGAGTATGCCAGCTTCTCGTCAAGTTTTATTAAAGTGCTCTCCGTAGATGTAGATGAAAGCACACTTAACCCAAATCTGTGCATTGATTTGCTTGTAGCTAGACTAGATGAACTGCTGCTGTTAGATCCAGAGGTCAAGCGACTTGGAGTGAATCTTCGTATGAAGTCTTCAATGGTTTTTACTGGAGATTTTAGTTCAAATCGGTCTCTAACCTTGAGAAGTTAAAAAAGAAAAAAGAAAACCAACAATGAACAAACCCCAAAGAAAAGCTATACAAGAATTCTGACACGGATATTCAGTCTAACCATCTCCAGCTAAAGAGCAGAATTTCTCTGAGAGCAAAAAGTAATGGTATTTGAATTTTGAGAAAGGAAAGTAAATGGACAAAACTGACTCAACACGAAAAAAACCCAGACTTACTAGAACTTCGGAATTGTACCTGTGTGTGAAAGCACATGCTTCTATTAAAACTGTTATTTCTTCTTTCACCTGCTCAGCTATGACTGATGGATAGTCTATCAATGTTGCACCACCTCTATCAGTAGTGTATACAAAAAGCTACCATTAGTATGAAACACTGTCATTCTTTGTGCATATTCAGTGAAGGTATTAAAAAAATAAAAGTTCTTGCAAGATTTTTCTAATGAGAAGTGTGGTATCAGGAAAGTTTTATGAAAATATGCCAATGTTGACAACATTCTCAATAGACACATGTTAAAATCATGTCCCCTGTCTTACTTTTCAGCATCAAAGCATTTTGCTTCAGTTTTATCATTCATGTCAGTTTACATAATTCTGTTCTACAAATACTATAGTATTAACAGTAATATCATATTCATAGCAATATACATTATATTATTGTATAACTGTAGCATTCCTGAAACAGCAGAATTGAGCATTCTCCAAATGTTTCTTTGGCACAAAATCACATCATTTTGCAGACTAGTTCACTTCTTATTCCAATCTGGAACAGAAGCAAATTGCAGAATTTTCTCCAGAATGGAAATTCCAGCTGCTGGCGAGCTTTAATATTACATTCCATTATAGTTCTGTGTTACAGATCATCTTGGGATTGCATTCTTGAAATTCTCTTTCATCAATGACACTGGTTTAGTCCAGTATAAGCAGTAATGATCATTATTTCTCATAATGAGCTTCAGATGCATCTTTTATATAATTTGAAAGTTTAAAGTGATGTTTTTCAAGTATATTCTCTTTTTAAACATTTTAAAATATGTCTCAGCCTTTTCTTAATTTAATCTATACATACGAAATATTCACTGACAGCCTATATCCTTTTCTGGTAAGTCTTGAACATTTACAAATTAGTTTCCATACGCACACACATATTTATGCTTATTAAATAAATACGTTACAGTACAAGAAATCAGAGAAGTTTCAGAAGTACCTTGAAACTGTTAATGAAAGCATATCTTACCATGGATGTAAGTGAAATAGCTGACATACTCTATTCAGCTATTGCTTCACTAAACCCTCTGAGTCACACAGTGGTTCTTCAAGTCTTCTCGCAACTAGTTTTAGTTGTTTCTCACTAGAACAGGAGGTTTTAGTTTCCCTAGCTTACAAGACAAATTAATATCAAGGCAAAAGAAACTTAAACTCTCTTTTTCTGTTTCTTTAACCCACCTTCTGTCGGGGCTGATTCGGTGCAGTAACTACAACTGTATTACATATAGTCAAAGCTATGAAGAAGTCAAAAACGTCACATAGTTCTGGACTCAGATGGGATAATGGTTGTTCATGGCTCCTCATGACCTCCAGACGCTTTGCACATTCATTCACCTTTTCTAACAACCTTGGGTCAGGTGTGATGTCCTTCTCCTAAGAATAAACAGCAGCGTTTAATATTCAGTGATTCTGCAAATTTCCAAAGCAGCAACAAGAAATTAAAGCATCCAAAGCAGTGTCAATCTCAAGAATTTTGTGGTGGCTTTACACCACAGAGCAGAGGTGGGGAGAACTGTAAGACACCCATTCTAGACAATAAACAGTTAACAGTGAGCCTATTGGTAGAAATGGAAATGTGAGTAATGTGTAACTAACTTTTTCTCTACAGATAATTATAACAGCAATATTTATCTACTTTGGGGGGAGTGGATAGGAGAAGAGTTACATACTATTTTTCCTCCCTCTCTCCTGTCTAATTCAAGACATATATTTTCTATTACTAAAGAATGGTACACTACAGAGACCAAAAGTGTGGAAAAAATAGACAGCAATGACATTTAAAGTTTGGCCTTACATCAGAACAATAAAACGAAACCATCTTTGATTGTTTGTTAGAGAACAACAACCATCCACACATTTGAAGTTAATTCATGTGGGTTTTTTACATTGAAACACAAAGCACTTTCAACTTTATTTCATCAGTACTTTTCACTTAACATATTTCTTGTCAGAGCAAACTCCAGTACTTCTTAACACAGGCAGAGGCAAAGATACAAAAGATTAAAAGATAAACTGATCTGATCCTCTTTTCTCAGTAGAATTTTATCTCCTGATGCTCAGCAGTTCATGAATATGAGTAACCACAAAACCCCATGTGTAAAAACTGCAGCTTGGAATTTTATCAAAAGAGCTTACTCTTGACTGAAATCAAGAAGTTCCAGCAGTGCAAACAGCATCTTTTGTTGTCCATATTTGTAATTTGCTTTAAGGGTGAATTTGTGTTAACAGTGCAACAATGCAAAACCCCTAGATAGACAAGATTTGGCTTCCCTCCTCTCTTATTACCATTCAGCTCATGTAAAACTTCTATAGAATTACAATAGTATAAAATAAGTAAAATGAAGTTGCAAGGGCATTAACTCACCATCATTTTGAAATGTAAGGATTTTTACTTTTTAAAATACAACACATGCAAATGTTTGATAACCACTGAAACACACTAAAAATTATGTTATGGTGTATGTCAACAGTGTCTAAGAATTGAAATACCTGGTGTCCACCCAGCACTTGCTAGTTTTAAAATCCTCAGACAAAAGAGAAAAGAAGCATATGCAGAACAATTAGAACCTTTGACCTCACACCTTACGCTACTTTCAGCTTCTGTAGATAAAAGCAAGGTATAAATTTTCTTTCTAAAATCAAGGTGTAACCAAACCCAAAGGTTTCAGATTGTCTTTACCTTCAGCTTGTTCCCACAGGAAAGGTATTTAGATAAGATCTATGCCAACGTTTGATTGTTTTTGTACAAACATTTGTGACTACAGAAGCAAAAACACCAAAATGAAGTCTATAAGAAGTACATAATGTGTTACAGATTTCTTTACCTTTTTTTTTTTTTTTAGAACATAGTTCTATTAAAAGATTCAGGACATTGTGCATTTAGCTCTTTCTTTCTCATGACTTACCATTGGGCTACTGAATGCAGTGTGCTTTGAGAGTATGCTTGCTCTTTTTGCTTCAGCTCTGCTACCTGTGCGCCGGTGGGTTTTGGTGCTCTGGCTTCTGTGTATTACTTTGATGCTCTGATGGCTGCAGATACTATCGCGCTGGGATAGAGTTCCTCCTTTTGGGGCTACCTCATCTTCCTCAGAATCAGGTTCTTGGTACATTGCTAAGCGCTTGGCTATCAGTAAAAATAAAGAGGAATAAATGTGGCTTAGAAGGAGGGAGAGGGACATGATGACTTTGTTCAACTGATCTGGTTTTAATATAATACTGTGCTTTCACAGTAATAATGATTGATTCCATTATCAGGAGATAACAAAGTGTAGTCTTAATTGAATGGTAGTATCTAATGGAGGATACAGATAGCATAATTAGAAATGTAACACAATACAGTATCTCCCTTATCATCACACTCTGAAAGGCAGTTAGGCTTTGCAGTAATTCACTGCATTCCTACAGACTATTCCACAGGTCTGCCTGATGAAATCAACCAACTAATTTGGTCTTCACTTGCAGTCTGAGTAGGAAATAAACAATCCAGAAAATTTTCCTGTCCTTTCCAACAGAATACAGAAATCTCACAGAAAGTATTTTCCAGCAAAAATGTTACATCTACCAAGTACCAGTTAACTGATATCTGAAATGTCCTCGGAACAACACATCTACAGAGCACTACTGCATTTATTTTATATACAGAGATGAGTTACAGAGAGTGAAAAAAGCCTTGTTCAAGGTCAGGGCAATCTGTTGCAGAGTGGAGACATGAACAGAGGTTCTTGAATCCTCATCATTCATGGCTAGGCTTCGCGAACGAAGATTTGGGAAGGGCTCTACCCACATTTCTTGCAAGCGTGTTGGTGGCTAAAAAGGCCAATACGAGAAAGGCATGTCCGGTTGCAAAAGGCACAGCAGAAAGACTCCTTGGATGGTATATTCTGCAAGGCTCGATTCTTTCTGCGTTGTCTTTTTTCCTCAAGGGTGATCCTGCGTGCTTTCTCAAAAGCATCAGCAGCGTTATAAATGGTGTGTCTCCAGGCCTCCCGATTGGAGGCCAGAGTAGACCAGTTATGGTGGTCAATATGCCTGAGGCTGAGCTGTTGTTTCAGGGAGTCCTTGTATCTTTTCTTCGGGGTTCCTCTCTTGTGGCAGCCAGTGGCAAGTTCACCATAGAGTAGGATCTTAGGGAGGCGGTGGTCCTTCATCCTGGAGACGTGCCCTGCCCAGCGCAGCTGTGTTCTCAGTAGCACAGCCTCAATCTTGAATCCCAGTCTAGTGTTAAAACTACCCTGTCCCTTTCTCTCTGCATGACAGGCAGGACAATGCAGCATGTAGTAGGAAAATGAGGGTACTCTCACCTGCTGCAACACTTGTTTCTATCGCCATTTGCTGCAATGGCTTACACAGAATAAAAGAGTTTTTCCAAATGATGTATTTTAGATGAACACTTCCTCAGTCAAGAATCCAACTAAAACAATGTTACAAACCAATCCTGGCAGTTTGATATACAGAAATCAAAAAAAAAACAGAAAGAAGACGTGTGAAACAGCTGTGGAATCCTGCCCCTCTAATGACAGGCTCTGTTTAGCTCTAACTGATAAATAACATATTTTTTCATTCCTAAAGACCATGGGCATTTAATAATCTGGGTTCTTCATTAGGCACACAAATGCCACTCTAACGAGTATCTATTTATTCCTTCATTATGTATTAATTGAAAGGCTTTTCATTATACTTTCAAAATAATCCATGCTATCCAGATATACAGTACAAGTTACATACTTGTGGCTCAGCTTTGTTTTCCCTCTCTAGTGTAACAAATTAGATTTTGCTAATAACAAATGATAAATCACTAGAATGTAGGTTAATTATTAAGGCATTTAACAAAATGCTTCCTGAGAAAAATCTTGCATTACATAGGGTGAGTTTGGCACAGGATCACTTTTAAAGTAGCTTTATGATCAAAGAAAAACCCATCCTTACCATGCGCTACAATTTCCAAACATGTTTTAGCTGTCAGACAGCAGTTGGAGGAGATGAAACCAGACCACACACAGTACATGGTGATAGCTTCATCAGTACAGTATCGTAAATCAGAGTTTTTTTCAGCTCCATTTGGAATATGTTAGGCTTTGTCTGAAACATGGGAAACAGGAGAGTTTCCCAGTGCTGGACCTGAATACACACCTGGTCGTTGCTCTAACTGAATGCCCAGGTATGCAACATCTTCCACTGCACTCTGGCTCCTGCTGGCAGAAAATTTAGACCATGCAGGTAGAAAGGGCCATAGCCATAGTTCATTCCACCCGCACAGGCTGCTGCAACTTCTTGCACATGCTTTGGGCTAGCACAGTTCTAAGCTGTCCTAGGACTCTTGCCCACTAATTTCCACTTTGTTCTGCTCTGTAAGCCTCTATTCATTTTCTCAGTGGACATGAAGATCCCTATACTGTGAATTTAATTCAATTGATTATAGGTTTGTCTGTATCAGAAGGAATCTACACCAAGGACCCAAAGTGATCTCCAGCATGTACTATGCACAGATCCAGGCCCTCGATCAAGATGAGAGCCAGACTGCTCACTGTTCCCCCCAGCATCACAGGTTCCTTTCAAAGAAAACCCAGGCATTCAAGGAAGAAAGGAAGGAGGTAGCCATGTGGACATCACAGTGTGTTTCTTTAGGATGATGCCTCAAGAACCAGAATGCAGCAGAACATTGAAGGGCTTTGTCCTTCTCTGCACTGGGGAGGTATAATGGAGTGCACATCTGGGGAGATATAATGGAGTGCACATCCTGGGATGAGGCTTGTGTGAGGGCAGCGCTCAGTCCGACAGCACAAGCTCTGCCTTCATTATCTTCTGCAGGCTCCTAGTTACATGCTGCAAACCCCAGGCTGAAAAAACATTGCCCAAGATGACACATCACTAATGTTTTCTGCACTTTACCAACATTTAAGATTTAAATAAATCATAGGAAAAACATTTTTGTGCCTCATTTTTACTAAAGCTCTCAGCAGCAAAACCAGTCTTGAGCAGAGTCAGCATGGTGTGTGGACATGGCTACTCTGAGGAAAAGCATAAAAAAGGCTTAGATTTGCCTTAGGGATTATCTTTTCCCTGTGGATGCTGGACATTTGAATGGTACACTGACAGAATGTTGTGCTGCTGCATCTCATAACAGGTAATATTCCCTGGGAAAGGACTGGCTACAATTACCTACTTCAGCTTTGCAAAATGTGCTACCCAGTTGGTCCAACTTCTTTCTGAACAGTTTTTAAAAAAAGGATATATTTTCTTAAATAATCATACCTAATTTAAGCTTCTGCTCTGAAAACACGTATTGAAATATAAGACCTCAAAGATCCTGAACTGAATCATTTTATTCCATGTATAAAAACTCTATGGTTAAGCAGAGAATGTATTTCACGTACCATACATTGTTATGCTTGCATACCATATCTCTGGATTCCTCATTGCTCTTTCTTCTTTCTTGCATTACATCTAAAAATATTTTGTTTATACAACACAGCTGCTGTTTCCTAATGCAGCACTCATCTTATTTATTAGAATTATACCAACAGCATAGTCCTTTTTAGTCTATGTAATAATACCTATCTCTTGCTCTCTATATAGGTTTTCATTGTACCACATTGATTTAATTGTTCCTGCCATTGAGAAAAAGGAGGAAAAGGGGTAGTACGAACTAAACTAGAACCTCATTTAACCAAGTCAAATGTAATTCTTTTGATACAAATGGTGTTATTTCAGTTTATACCAAATTAAGCTTGACAACAAAAACCAGGCCTGAGCACCTTTCAACATTTTCTCAAGTGCTGTCTTACACATTATGCAGCAAGAATTAAGAAGTTTAAAGAAATAATGAAACCCGGTTCAATCGTTATGCTACGGCTAAGGTTCATATTGCTTCATCTGTGCATAGAGTGCTTCTTTGGGAACATGCTGCTCTCTCCACCCACTCAGCCCTCTCTAATTCAGAACCTTTTCCTGTGAACATGATAACCTGAAAGACATTGTTGTGGGATGCTTTTCAGTTTCAGTACTGAAAATTGATGTTCTTGATCTTTTTTTTTCAATAGAGTTTCTTATTAAGGGCAAAGACACAGACAACTTTGAAAACACAGCAATGCAATTCATGAAAGTCAAATTTTACTATGCTCCAGTTAGTTTTATATTTATGGCATAAAGAAGAAACAATAATTAATACTTATTCCATTAACTGTCTTCCATCTTTCTGAAGACAACAGGAAGCTATAAGTAACACTTCTGTAATAGCTGCTAAGTATTTGAAGATACATTATTTTATTTTAAAAACCCATTTCTTTACTTTCATTTTGATTTTGCTTTTTTCTGTTTTATCTTCCATGCCTATGTTCTATGACAAGGCATCTATGACAGACACAATGGGGATCTGTTGCCTTGGAATTTTTGATTTTTAATTTTCATAGGTTTTAGAAATAGTTATGTAGTGAATGTAGGTTTTAGAAGTAGCTGTATTACATCCCTTACCTTTTAGCATAGTAGCTACACATATCCAACTCTATTACCCCATTCTATATCAATTCCCCCTAAATTCCAGCAGCATATTTAGTCTCTTTTTCAAGGTAAGCCTTCATTCTGTTTAAGAACATCTGCCCCCTGGCCTGGACAACAAGATATCACCCAGGCAAAGCAACCTTCAAACCCAGAACTTTGGAAAGCCTCCAAGGCCGAAGAAGATGAAGATGAGGAAGAGAGGGTCCCAAAACGCCCCTAGACTCAATTCCTGAGGGGCGGGGCGGGGGAGCGGAATGGGGCAAAGGCCAGGGGGTGGACAAACAGGGATTGGATGGACTTCATTACAAAAATTGTAGCACTTGGGTCAGGAGGTATGTGCGTGGTTTGTACTTCCCAGAGCCTGAGAGGCTTCATTAAAACCTTCCCTTATCTTACCTCCTCTTTAAATTGCCCCAGAGTTTTTTTTCTCCCTGAATCTTTTAGGCAACAGTTGCCACACAGCCAGATGTTCCACTAACTAGAAACATAGGATCAGGAAGCTGTAAAGAACTTTCCTTCAAGCAGAATAAAATGGCAGACCCCCTAAACCAGAATAATTCAGTTGTCAGTGTGTGGGCCCTATTTCACTATGGGAAAATTCCATTTTGCCTCAAACCATTGAACTGTTACTAAACTATCATGAAGTAAATCTAGATGTGCAGCACTTATTCACACCACTGCACCACTTTATTTCCTAATTATTTTGTAAGTGCAAGTTTATTTCACTGTGAAGTGCATTCTAGTGTCTACATAAAGATTGAGTCAAGCAGCTAGCATGCTATAAATTTGTACAAGTGTGCTAACATAATTTTAATTCACTTTCCAAGAACTTCCCTGTAAGGACAAGTCTTGAGATCAGGAAACACCAAGATTTCCCTTCCTCTCACCTCTTGGCATTAATAACCTTAAGTCCTTCATTAAGAACTCTTTACTCCATTTAGAAATGGAGACAATTCCTTCTTTTCTTGAAATTTTTCAGAAAAATTGTCAGTGTAGGTATATGCTTAGAGAAAAGTATTACTTGTCTCTAAATATGAGTTATTCTGGTTTTTATAGGATTTAAAATGGGGCACTCCTAATGTATTGAGTTCTACATCTGCTCATACTGATTCTCTCCTTAGTTACCAATGAAAATTTTTCAAAAAGCAATAAAAAATATAAAGAGAAACTACGAACAAGTTATACAGAGTGCCTGAAGCACCCAGTTCTGCTAAAGGTTTTGAGCTTTCTGGGGAAGTCCTAAATGGACTATTCTGATTTCTGAAGATTGTTAAATTGTAAAGGTGGCAGGTAAGTCCCCTTGGAAGCAACAGCTGCATTTATGGAAAAGGCTTTTTCGATTTTTATGCCTTTAAAAGAAAAAAAAATCAAATTCTCCAACATGGTTGGAATATGCAGTCTATGTTCTCTTGACTACACACAAAAAGAGTAAGAAAGCTTCACTAAAAAACAGGCCCCCAAACTAAGGAAGAGATTTTTTTAACATAATGCACTTTCCTATGAAAATTACTTGCTAGCCAATCTTTCTCAAGAAAAGGTGGAAAGCAGAAACTCTTTTTTAGATTTAGTGATTAAGAAACTTTGCTAGGCAAGAGAAAACCACTGAGGTTTTCATCTGCCTTCACTCCCATAAACTTCTCTTATTACTATGTTGTCTAGAGTTTTTTTTCACAGTCATTGAAAGGAAGGGGGAGGAATTCAAAGACTGAAAAATTCTGATTTTTTAGATTTGTGTGGTTGTATTCATGGAGATTCAACTCATGTTTTGTCAACAGTTTCATACAATGGGTATCTAAAACTAGAAAAACAGAGATCACATCCCATAGGCAAGAGTGTGATTAATTCAGCATTTGGAAAACAACTAGGACAAATGTCAGGCCAAGACCATCTGCTTGTAGCTAAATCATGTAACGACTTTCAGAAGCACCGTCAGTTTTTGGACTTACTGCCTCTGGAATTAGCACACAGACTTGGGGCATGGCCAGTTCCAAGAATTGTTAGAAGCTGTCTACTAGCCTGAATGGAAGCGCTAATGGAATGGCCATGCAATTTGCCATATAGGGAAACAACTCCTTCAGGTTTTTTGTGGATTTTTGTTGTTGTTGTTATTACTGTTGTTGTGGGGTTTTTTTGGTGTTAACATTCATTTGGGCTAGAAGGTAGTACTAATTGGAAGAATAATTCTGGGATTTAACCAGAGAACAGTGCCAATGGGCATTCCATAAATACCCAGGACATTTATGAATGGGACAATCATTCTTCAACTTGGAGTGGTCCATGACATATCTCGCTCCTGAATAAACACTGCAAATCACGAATAATCTTTGGAAGAGACCACAGAGCAGAATTAAGAACTCAGGTCACACAGACGTGACGTGGGAATTCTCTTCATCTGTATTGAGAATTCCAAACCACAGAGATAGAGACATGTATTGGAGAACCATCACAGATGAACAACAACAAGCCTGATAAATTACATCCCACAAATGCTTAATTTTCTCCACTACCTGTAAGGTTATTGGATGACTATCTTCCATGCAAATAACTACAAATAGGTCAGTAGAATCCCATCCCTATCAACATAGTCTCCACAGGACCCAAACATGCAGCATGAATTCCTGTAGTTTGATCCAAATACGTGCATAATCCACCACCAAAATACTGTGACTTCAACAGTGATGAATATTTTATAGCGCTTGCATCATGGAACTGTTGGTGAGTATGCTCAAACTTTCTCCTACAGCCTTCACAAGCATTCCTGGATTCCTCTTCGGCACTAAGCTCTTGCATAGCAGTACCCATGAGTAATACTTTGTACTACCTCCAGCTGGCCAAGAGATTCTGTCCCACACTAGTGCAATTTATTGCCCTCTATTATTCATGTTTTTGTCACCTCTTGTCTAGACTAAAACAATGCAATACTCCTGCGCATACCACAATCAGCCTCATAAGAAACTTAGAGCTAATAGAGAATTCTGGAGGAAGATATTTTCTCCAGCAAATTCATGAAACTGCCCCTTGTTTCCCATACTTAAAATATTAAGTCTCACTGAGGGTTTCAGTTTTTATTTTAGAAGAATGCAATTGCTTCAACCCTGCATAAGGTCTGTATAAGCTTATGTGATGAAACCCACAATTAACATGTCCATGTCTGATGCAAAACAGAACTCTCCCTCACAATCATAAAGCTCACCTTTCACATGGGGAATTTATACAGCTTTGTGGTACAAATTTCCAAAGACCACTCAAGAAAAAGACATGCCACCTCAAACATGCCAAACCTAATACAGCATAGTGTATGCCTTTTAAGCTCCCAAAACCAAAGAACTGTGCACTGCACACACAGGTAGAGGAAGAAGGGGAAGGACCAAGCTACATGTGAGGGAAGTCACATGCCTTGCTTAATGCACTAGTGGATGGAACAGAGATATGCTGATGATGAATACAGTATAATAACAATCCCTAGGACACAAAAGAATGGGATAATTTTTCATAACTGTGAATAAATTTGGGGGAGAAAAGTTTATAATGCAGCATAGAGAAAATTTATGAAGGTTATGCACAATCTGTTGGTTGAGTAATTAATAGACATGACGTAGTCCTAGATTATGCTGAAAAAAATGCTTCAAAAGAAAAGTTCCAAAGTGAGGAAATTTCAGAGCTCAATCTGCCAGTGTAGACCTAACTGTCCCCCTCTGTGTGTGTGCATGGCTCAGCCCCAGAATATAGGGCCTCCAAATGACTTCAGAGAAAAATTTGCCAGAAAGTCTTACCATGGGGAAAAAAAGTGTGCTACATCTTACCCTTGTTGTTTGATATGGCTGAATGGTGCTGTTATAACTGAAATTTCTCTCCCAGAATTTATGCCTGAGGCAAACATCTGGCATGGAAAACTTGAATCAAACAGTTAAAAGTTTAGTAAAGCTATCCATAACTGAAAACAGGATCTTATCATGAGCAGAGCCAAGCAACTGGAGCAACAGGCACTGCTACCCAGCCATAGCAGAATAACAAACTTAGGCCAAGGAGCTCAGAACAAGGATATTTCCATCCAGAGCTATCTATTTTTACAGTAGAAGATGACCCATTATCTTCAGTTTTTGAATCATGACCGATGTACAATAATTGTAAACTAATTTCTTAATCTAAAGCACTGCTCAAAGTTTCATTCCAAGTAACAAACCACCGTTCCTGAAAAAAATACTTAGCAAAGAAAGACAAAAGATGATCTTTGAAATAGATAAGACAGAGGTATTTGACTTGGTTTTCTTGCATATATGGCAGCCTTAGGTCTCTTGCTAAGTGAAAGATTTTAGAATTTTCTAATTCATGAAATCGTCAACAAAACCTCAGGTGCAGAGCAGGATGGTGTCAGTTATAACATATGCCCCTAAACATATGAGGAAAATTCAGATAACTCTGGTATAAGACACAGAAAAGTGGCTGACAAATCATTTGCAAGTAAGCACACGGCAATGATATGTTGTTAATGCACACCATAAAACTAGAAAGAGCTGTGATAGACATTTTACCGTATCTAAACAAGAAGGTTTCATCAGCAGAAAAAAAAACTTATGGTTATAAAATCAGACTGCAGAACTGAGCTAACAAAATACTTGAAGGAAGAATAGTTTTCATTGTGTTATTAATACTGATTATAGAAAACATAATCAATAGAAATTATCACTATTTATATAAAGAATTATAGAATTAAAGAATTATATATAGAATTATACTTTCTGTATAGGAGAAAAAAAGAATAAAATACTGTGTAAAGGTACTGTGTATAAATGCTGTGTCGATTAAAAAATTGTATTTGTCAGAAGTTTTATAGTGACTGGAATTACAAGAAGGCCCAAACACAGCCAAAGGTGAAAAGAATGACTGAAAAAAGAATCAGTTTATGTATTTATTTGACACCTCTGTTTGTGTGAAATTCACTCTTCTTTCATTAACGTTTATACAGCAATCTGAAATCATAAGAGGAAAGCATGCACAAACTAAGATTTCTGTTAAATACATTACATTTGAAGAAAAAAGATCTGAAAACTCAACACTCAGATTCAGGAGCCTGAGTTCAGTCCAGTATTAGCTGATGATACCGAGCTCTTAAAAATGCAGTTTTCAGTCAGAAATACCATCTTTCTGCACTGTTTCAGTTGGCAATACCATCATTTCCACAAGGAACAAAGTACACTTGGAAATTAGCATGAACAAGCAAATGATCAATGACAAGGAACAAGTAAAAAAGAATTAATAATCAGTGTCACAAGCAGTATCAGGAGTACAGCAACATACTCCTGGTTCTAATTCTTCTCTCTTTCTTACCTACTGTGCAGAAGTAGGAAGTCACAGCTTCTCCCTGCTTAACATCTTTTCTGTAACACTGGGATAGTAACACTACCCAAACATCCAGTTTCTTAAAAAAGAGTGCCTTAACTGTAAGGTCTCAGCACTACTTTAAAGTAGGAGAGAAAAAGAACAATCCTTGCATAATCTGAAACTTCAAAATATCTTGTTCCAATTTGAAATCTTATCACCTTTCTAAAGCATGTCTTAGGTTTCCCAGTCTATTTTACTATCTCTCTTATTCTGTATCTTATTTGTAAACTGAAATTCTGTAGCAGTCTTTGAGAAAACTTTCTAATAAGTGATCTTTATATGTTGTGTAGAATAAGAAACTTATTTTTTGCAAACAGGAAGGCAATATTGTAGCTGTCAATATATTCCTGAATACAGAGTGTGATTTGAAGAGTTAAGATTGATTATTTCAAAAATTATAACAAAAAAATGTTAGAGAAAAAACCCACAAACTACAAACAAATCACAAAATTGGAAATTACTTCAGAATTTTAAAAGGGTGATGAGGTGACAGGGTTGACAGCAGTGACAATCCTAACATTTCCTTGTGACAAACAGTGACTTTTTACTATTTCAAGAACCTGATACTTATAGATGTTCTCTCAACTGCAGTGTTCATACAGCAGTGAAGGTACCTTGAGACAGACACCTGTCACACAGGAGCACTGAAAAGAATCTGACAAAGGTAACATAAAATATGCTGTTTGATCAGATTATGTTTCTTGTTAATATGTAAACCTGCAGTTTTGTTTACATTTATTTCACAATACAAAAAGATAATCTCATTCCATGTTTCAATCAGACGCTGATCTGGCTGTATGCTTAAAACTGTTATTTTACACTGTATACTTCAAACACAGCAAACGATTGTGATACCAGTAGCACTATTCAATTTGCTTAAATTAGCCATGTGCTCAAGTGCTTTATTACATCAAGAGCTAAAGCCAGAAGCTTTAACTGTCTTGACAACATACTTGTACTAGGTATTACAGAACTCTCTGATAAGATTGTCATTGCTAGCTGAACAGAGCCATCAAATTACTCTAATCCGAAAACAGCTGTTATGGAGTTTGCTGAGTGTGCACATGTGCAATTTCTTTTGTTTTTCTTTTTGATTTAAGATTACAGCAACTTTTATAACTACTTCAGATTGCCCAAGGTACAATTGTTAGATAGAAAACAAGACCATGAGCTCACCGTTATCATCATGGGAATACTCTGTTCCAGAAACAGTGCATCTTCGGAAAACCATCTTGTTTTCAGTAAGTGTCCCAGTCTTGTCGGAAAAGATAAACTGCACCTGACCTAAGTCTTCTGTGATATTTAAAGCTCGGCACTGCAGTTGAGAGTCTGTCTCTTCATCATATAAATCTTTATCTTGATGAATAAAGTATACTTGGCAGATTTTAACTATTTCAATGGATACATACAAAGAAATTGGAATCAAAACCTAGAATACACAAAAGGAAAGAATTAGGAGAAAACAGAAGCAAGGATACAATAAATTATTAAGGCTTGTTAACTTCGTACTAAACTAGAACATAAAGAGGCCATGTACTTTAAGCATCTACTGTAAAGTTACTATCATGTTTGAAAGAGTTTATTTACAGTGTTAGATGAAGAAAATCTGTGGTGAGTTGCAGAGTTGGAATGCATTATGTCTAGAAGGTTGATTATCAACACTTGGACAGAACCAAATCTTTTTGAGGCTAATAAGCTGAGCTTGAAACTAGCTGGGAAAGGAAAAGAAAAATAAAAACCTCAAGCCAAAACAGAAAATACAGTCAGAATACTGCAAATGTAAAGGGACTGAATAAATTTGTTCTGCATAAATAATAGATTGTTTACAGATTCACTTTGCAGGAATAGGAGAAACAAAATGAGAAGTGCTAATCTCTCCATAGGAACAATTTCTTCGGCCTGCAAATTATTTGAATGAAGATCACATCTCATAATTGCCGCAGAAAGATGTGAAAATTTTTCAACTGTTTCATGAGGACTGTCATATGAAATAATCTAATTTGTACCTGAGTTTTCCTCTGCAGATGTTTTTTCAGTACAGAAGTTCCTGAGTGCATACCTTACTTAGTTTGCTGAATTAGATATGAGGGATAAATTATAGCATGTATGTAAGTGGCAAATGTGGTCACTTAAACAGAAACTACAGTGAAAGGTAGATGTTTAAAGAATTCTGTGGTGAATTTTCTTAACCAATATCATAAACCAATCCTTCAGAGTAAAAAGTACTTTAACATCCTTTTTCACTCCCTTTTATAAAGGAGTTGCTGCCTCCAGTAAAGCAACTTCTTCGAGTGTTCCACTAGGCAAACTTCCCTATATCCCAGTGACATGAGATTCTACTACCTTTCTTAATTTACTGCCACCTTTACCATTCAAGATATTTCTTAATAGGACCAAAAAACTTTTAACAGAGTTTGCTATCTGGCTGAGATATGGATTTGCTAAGAGCAGTATATTTGGAAACATGTTAAAAAAGGATAAAATTTTTGTTCATACCAGGACATTGTACCCAAAGTGGCATCCACAGTCTTAGAGGTGTTGTTCCACAGAGGGTAGATAGGAAGCATAAAGTTTGTTTTACCCCTGCAGGACTCATTGCATCCTCTCTTCCTATTTGTTTAAAATAAAATTCAGAATCAGAGAATGGGTAAATTTGGAAAGGACCAGAGTGGGTCATCTGGTCCAACCTCCCTGCTCAAGCAGGGCCATCTCAGAGCACATTGCACAGGATTGTATCCAGACAGTTCTTGATTATCTACAGTGAGGGAGACGTTACAACCTTTCTGGGCAATCTGTTCCAGTGCACAGTCCCTTGCACAGTAAAGAAGTTCTTCCTCATATTCAGGTGCCTCAGTTTCTGCCCGTTGTCTCTTGTCCTGTTATTTGGCCCGACCAAGAAGAGCCTGGTTCCATCCTCTTGACACTCTCACTTCAGATACTTATGACTGAAGTCCCTCTCAGCTGTCTCTTCTTGAGGCTGAACAAGCCCATCTCCCTCAGCCTTTCCTCATACGGGAGATGCTAAAGTCCCCTAAACATCTTCATAGCCCTCCATTGGACCTGTTCCAGGAACTTCATGTCTCTCTTGTACTGAGAAGCCCGGAACTGGACACAGCACTCTTAATCCAGACTCACTAGGACTAAGTAGAATGGCAGGATCACCTCACTTGACCTGCTGGCAATGCTTTTCCTAATGCACCCCAGGATACCATTTGCCTTGGCTCCAAGGGCACATTGCTGGCTCATGGATAGCTTTGTTGTTCAGCAGGACCCCCAGGTCTTTCTCTTCAGAGCTGCTTTTCAGCAGCTTGGTCCCCAGCCTGTTCTGGTGCCTGGGGTTGTTCCTCCCCTCGTGCAGGACCCTGCACTTGCCTTTGTTGTATTTCAGACAGTTCTTCTCTGCCTCTCTCTCTAATCTGTCAAGGGCCTTCTGAAAGGCTGCACAGCCCTCTGGGGTATTGGCCACTCCTCCCAGCTTTGTGCCATCAGTGAACTTGTTGAGGTGGCCTCTGCCCCTTCATCCAAGTCATTGATGACTAAGTTAAACAATACTGAGCCCAGTATTGAACCTGGGGGGATACCACTAGTGACAGGCTTTCAACAAGACCCTGTGCCACTGATTACGACTCCCTAGGATCTGCTGTTCAGCCAGGTCTCAGTGGATTTCTTTTTAGAGCTTGATTTGCTTCTTACATGCCTTAGTGGTAAAAGGGATACTACACATACTGCACATATGTAGCTTTATTACCACAAGTTATGAACAGAGGTGACAGCATGCACAACTTGATTACCTGGAAAACTATGATCACTGTCAGAAATAAATATAATGAAGCTAAAACAGGTGATAAATATTTGCCATCAGGCCCTGGAACATCAAAAATTGGTTTCTTCTTTTCACCATATTGCCATACCCATAGACCATGACCTGCAGAAGAATTGAAAGAGAGAAAAAAGCAAATTGACTCCAAGGAAAAGTGCTTATGGTATGAATTTCTTCTTAGAGCTATGTGGGAAATTGGTATTTGTTTTCTACTATTCTGCATGACTTCTCCAAAATGCCGCAAACCCATGTCTTTTTCTGCCTTGGGATTTGGGGTTTGAGAAAGGGGTTTGTCTGGCCTTAAGGACAGCATGCAAGACTCATTTCACATAACTTTATACAAATAAAGTGAGCTGACTAGTCTGAGTTAGTAGTTTAGACTATTTCTGTAATAACCAAAGAAAACTACATTTCTTCAGAAAGTGATTAATTTCAGTGATATTCTATGTGTTTAAATGAAAGAACTCCACTGACTGCACTAGGTCTATCACTAGTCAGCTATTACTAAACTAGTTTCTGATGGATAAAGTCAGAAGAGACTTTAATTTTACTGTGTGAATCTTGTCCACCACATGTACAGAACTAATGAAATAACAGCATCAGCAGAATCAATAGCATGGAAGCTGAGGAATGAAAAACAGAAGAAATTCTGAGCTGTGCTCAAAACATTTTTTCAATTGATTGTGCTGATAACTAAAGATAAGATTGTTATTATTTCAGGAAAATTACGTTCTTGCTAAAGGGACAGAACGTTGCCTTTTCCAGTACAGCACTAAGATTTACAGTCCTAAAAATTCTAAAATGGTATGCCTGATGCTTTTAAGGTTAAAAAAGGAAGAACTTTGCCACAATAAGACGCATTCAAACTATTTTCACTATTTGTCAGAAATTAGAAAAAAAGGACAAAGGTCTACTTAAAAAGTAATCTTTTGTAAACCACCTTTGACAAGATCCCTTACATCTTGATACAAAACCCAGCAATGAACTCTTGAAAAATAAATCTGCCAAGTCAGCACATTATTTTGTCCTTATATGACCAGTACGAATGGATTACCATCATGTCTTTATTGACGTGTATATTTTTACTCTTGAGAGCAAAAATCAAAAGCTCCCCACTGAGAATGACCTACATAAAGACTTGTTTTATAAATATCCTTAGATTTTCAAAAGAATTAAGTGTTGTACCTTCACTTACACTTTCTCAACAGAAGCTACAAAAATTGCCTGACTTCTACAGAACACAGCTTTTAACATCTTGAAGCACCAGGCATCTCTGGTTTCCAAGGACTCGAGTAAATGTCTTTCGAGCTGTCTGTGGTTGTTACCACCTCCAGCAGTTTGCTCTGGCCCTCTGCTGGTGGCTTCCAGCCTTGTAGCAGACGGGACACAAGGGAAGGACCCGTCACCTACCGTGCGCCAACCCCTTCCATTGACATTCTCGCCTCTGAGGAGTTTCAGATGAACTGAAGCCGCTCTCAGGGCACACCCCACTGCTGCTGCTCTAGGGGCAACACCTTGGATGCAGTGGCAGAGGGGACAGCTGCAGGCAGTGGCTCCCTGCAATTGGAGCCTTATCATGATACTTCAGTCTTGCAGACTGGCTGCCCGGCACTGAGACACTACAAAAGTGTGTCATGAACTCAGTGGAAACAAATATGCTGGGTGATTCACAGCTGGAAATACTCATCTTTAAACAGTATTTAACAATACCTGGAAAAAGGCACACAGAGATATATTTAAATGGCATAAGATTGTTATTAAACTACACCATGGTTGTTAGGAAACATTCTGGTGTTTATGCCATATGACTCACATACAAACATTACAGAACACACAAATATTAAGGACATGGAATTCATACGCCATACATAAAGAGTAATTTTGTGTGCCAAATGTAAAACTCAATTCCTCCGTGCAAATGAATAGAAAAAAAAAGGTCTGAAGAGAATTAACCTGAACTCCAGCAGTTCCTTTAAGCACTCCAAGAAGTCTAGAGAGTATTCTACTTCTAATTTATGCAGATTTACACTTTTACTTATTTCTTCTATGTTAAAGCTGCAGCCTTAGGGACAGCTTTTCCATGTTGCACACTGTGCTCTGGATTTAATAAATAGTACTGAGTAATAGGACTGTGCTAATTATGGTGGTTTTGTGCTCATAAATTACATTGTTGACCGATTAATGGCATGTTACACTCCACCACCTGTAATTTTGATGGGAGTATATATAAAGTGGGTTTTTTGGACTTGGCATTCTTGAATGGGTAGTAGAATCTAAGCCTTCAGATCTCTGTGCTAATAGCATATATTCGATTGACACTAAGAAGCTATTTAGATCAGCTTATGTATCTATACATTTTGATTTCAAAGAAGAAAACACAACAAAAATTAGCATGGAGGTAGCTTTCCGGATTTCATGTTTTGGCAGATACATATGTTTTCAATAAAGCTAAGTGCATGAATCCTAAGACAGTGTGACACTTAAATTTCTATTTGTAAAGAGCACTTACCAATGGCAGAGAACAGACACATGATTAGAAGTATGAGGACACACCAAAGGACATCAGCATTCATCTGTCTTTCAAGCTTACTGCGTTTGTAACGTGGTCCATTATTATTTAACAAAGCTTTTGTCTCATGCCCTGCAAAAGGAATTGCATCAAATGTGTCATACGGAATTTTGTTATTATTTTAAGGAAACTATAAAAGGGCAGAATGTCTCTTAAAACAGAAAAACAGCTTTTACCTGCATAGATTACTATTCCTGCAACTTCTTCTGTATTTCTAATGGTACATCCACGTAACAAAAGATTATCTTTGAACAGTCCATCCTTTTTTCCACTTTTATGTATACTACAGAAAGTTTAAAAACAGAACAAAACACAGCATATCAAAACATTAAGCTTGTTAAATCATACTGCTCTGTAATATAGCAAGCCCAGGAAACATCTTCAAATTTAAGAAGTCTTTTTCTATCTGATGGCAAAATATTTCCTTAGATCTTCCTCCTGGGAAGATTCTCTGTCAGATTTTGAAAACTGAGAATACTTACTGAAGGATCCCTGACACGCAGCCGCCCAGCTGGAGCAGCACCAGTTGCTGTTAGATATACAAATGTACTGGACAAATGCTCACTAGAGATATGCAGGCCAAATCGACAGCATGTGTGCAGCCTAGCTAATGCTTTGAAAATGCATTGGACTTCCTGTGCATGTGCAAACTGGCTGAGCAATCACAGTTAATCCAGTCCACCTAAAAGCAGCTGTGTAGTGGATATGATTAACCCACTATTCACATGTTCTTACCAAAGAAATCCTAGAAAGAAATATGGTGAAATTGGGAAAGGACTGCTTCAGAAGCAGCAATACTAAGGAAGATATTCCAGGGATAATATGTATCAGTTCAGTTAAAAGGAAAAATATTCCATGGGTTTATCAGCACGGACAACAGAAATTCCTTTCAGAACTGTCTCACCAACTATCTAAGAAAAACCAAAATCACCTACACCCTGGTGATTCTTGTTGATCAACACCAAAACACATGAAGAAAATGTAAAAAAGCAACATTTCCACTACAACTTATACACTTTATACTGTGTATGAACTGACAGAGAAACACAGAAAACAGCCTTACGAGACTTAATAGGGAAATGCTAAACAATAATAACAATCAAAAAATGGTATTAGAATATTTTTAAGGTAAAACAGACAAACCAAATAATAATTTCAAACCATTTTTAAATGAATAAAATTTCATGTAATCAACTGCAGTATCCCAATACCTCAGAGAATATTAAAGCAAAGTCTGAAATGTTTAAATGTCCTCACTTTCAGGCATCAAAACCATTACACTTTCAAAGTTGTGGTAGTTTAGTCTAGGCCTTCCTTGGTGACCAGTTTGTAACCAAGGAAGTGCCCAGATTTACCTGGTATTCCCTACGATTTTTACGTAAGCCGGGGTATAAGAACAAAGGAGGAGAGGCCTTCGCCCCTCTTTCCTTCCGGTGGCTTTGGAGGTGCGGGTTTCCCTGCTGTTGAGTCTGTCATGTTGGGGAGTGAGGCCTGGTAAGGCCTTGCCGACCTTGGGAGACGGAGGTTGCCGGCGGTCGTTCCAGAGCGACTTTCTGTTGTCCCAAGGAGAGTAGTAAGATATTCTTTCGCTAATTCTTTTAGTTACTAGATCTTGGGCTATTGATTGTGTATATTTTATTTTGTTTGTGTTCCTTTTTTCCTTCCCCTTTTCCCTTTTCCTTTTGAAATTGTACATATATTTCAATTGTATATAACTGTAATATAAGTGTAATTATATTTATATATATTGCTTTAGCTGTCTCTCGTTTCGGTTCTCTTGGTTTTTTTTTTTCTCTTCTCCCTTGGTTTTGGGGGTAGGGGACTTCTTGTGGAGAGGTTTGGAGACTTGGCAGGGAGCCAGCTTCAAACCATATCAAAAGTCTAAAAAATGGACTGCTATAAAAAACTAGCAAAAGCTGGGAGTCCAAGAGAAATCCTGAAAAGCACATGTACTATACTAAAATTAATACTGTGCTGCTGCAACGCTGAATTTTATGTCTACCTGGATTTGAGCACTTAAAATTGTGTGTCCTCTGAAGTCTGCACACTGGTTTAAAATTGTGGTTTTTTTGTAAAGATTGAGTTCTTTTTATTTGCTTCCAATTTTCTAAGCCTTCACACCTGGGTTACATATTTATATTTTTCTCTGTTAGACTCCTTTTGTAAATGAGGACCAAAACTCTAACTTTAGTACATACTGCTAGGATCTCAGGCCTAAGAACTATATCAAATATCCTGAGATACATAAGAAGAAAAGGTTCACATTGGTAAATTCTTTGTACTTGTTCCCAATCTAGTAGGACTACTTCCAGATTATTCTGTAACGCTGATTATGCTATGTAACCTCAATGGTCAATGCTTTTAGTGAGCAGAATATACCTGTAATATATACACACATTTATAAATAAGTTTATAAATATACACACATGCATATACAGTCTTTTTTAGTTCAGTACAATATATTATACTCACTCTCTGCTCAAAAAATATATATACTAAAAGCATTGGTGTTTCAACAAGTATGCTTAACTTTTCACTCTAGAGATGGAAAAAAAGCATTAGGTTTGACAGCTGAGGTAGCTGCAGTAGTGATAAGACTAGAAATGACCAGAAATGGAGGAGGAAGAAGTAGATAACATCAAGTTTGCAATCCTAACACAAAAATGAAAGGTGGCTTTTTCATCAGGAATTTCCCCTGCTCAGCCCATCTTCCCTGCCAGCCTCAGATACAAGAACAGAGGTTTTAGTTCTGTTCTCTTCAGCAAACCTCCTTAACCCACTGCCTCACCTTTTGCCAAAGAAGCTTCAAAAACTGGGGGCTGCCCAACATCCCTCTTACAGTATGCCAATAGCTGTCAATTTGTCTGGGCCGAAACTATGCAAAATAATTTCTTAATGATTCCATACTGTCAAAATTACAGTGCTACCAAGATTCTGTTATTCCAGTGCTCTATAAAGCTGAATTTACATTAGCCTTTCTCATAAATCATGAGGATATTTGAATTCCCAATAAAGTCTCCAAATGATTGTTATGATTTCTGTTAATAAATGGGACTTTTTAAAGATAAAACCTACTTACGTAGTAATTGCTCTAGCTTATAATTTTATAGCCTTCATCAAGTTTTCACACTTCACAGTAACAGTGGACTGTGCCAGGTATATTGCACATGGCAAACTTTATATATAATTACTTGCTTATTTGTTATTATCTCATTTTACAAAACTCCTCCAAAGCAATAGTACAACATCTGAACTTAACCTGTAGGTGTCAATACCCCAATCTACTGCCCTGACCCACAGGCTGAGCCTTCTGACCACATCTCATCCTTACATGCACTTGGTGCTGATTTTTACTTTTCCATATCCAAATGAAGTCAGACAACTTAACTGTTGCTCATCAGATCTTTAGAAAACACGGATGAAATCAAAAACTAGGAGAAAGAAGCTGGCAGAGGCTGGAGGAAACTCTTGTTTCCCTCTTGTCTACAGTCATGCCCAGTGACTCGCTAACAGAATATACATATAAGACAGTTGGGCACTGATGCTAAAAGGAAGAAAAAATTACATACGTAAAGATCTGGATTAAAATAATAATGAAAACTGGAGCTAGATAAAACTGCTCATTTTGATAACAAACCTGCCAGTTCTACAACTTTATGTCTGAGTTCAGAGATGGCCTAGATCCCATTTCTAGCCCTGTAGAGTTATTAACCTTAAGCTTATTACAAAAGTTGAACAGTCTGTTTTCCCCTATCTCGATTCAGGTCAGTATAAGTTATAGGCAAAGAAGGAAAATTTTCTCGGTCATTATTTAAAACAGTGTCTAGCTAAAGCCTTTCAGATGCCTGGAATGCAAAGGCTAAGCCGTGAGGAAACGCACTGGCAAGTGCAGGTGCCACGCTCTTTTACTCTACAATTTCTCACATGGATGACACTGCAATATGTAGTATCTAAGCATCTAAAATACAAATGCACCACAAAGTAGGAGAAATGGGCAGACCAGATGCAGTTAGCTACTACCACGCTACAGTACTCTGAAAGTGTTTGTATAGAAGTAAGAGTTTGGGTTTAATACAGCAACACAAAAATAAGTCCAATGGTAGCTCACTTCAGCCTTCTATTATGTTTTTCCTTGTTATGTGTTTACCAGCATTAAATAACAAGGAAACGTATCAAACCTATGTTCAAATGAGAGTATTTTCTTTCACTTTTTGTTTTCTCATCTTACAAAGCAAATGATAGGGCTGGTATTATTTTCCAAGGCTTGACACTCCCAAAGAAAATATTCAACAATCTTAAACATAGTTTCAGTGATCAGTCAGAAACTTCCTGACTCTAAATTGTGATGAAACGTAGTCTAGGTTGTTTTGTGTTTTTTTCCAGAAGATGTGGTGTTACTGTAGCACACTAGAGACATCATTGTATATATATATATATAAAATTGTTTTTCCTTAAAGAAACTATAGCATGATTTTATATCAATTTGGTTTTGATATGACAAGCTTTGAAATAGAAATACAGACATGTATTCATATGATTCATATTCATCTTCATGTTGTTATTATTATTATCATAATTATTATCATTATTGTTACAATTCCATGCTATACCTATTCAGGTATGATCAGATAAAGTTTTATGTTCTTGTCTAATAATATTTTTTTTATTTTCAGAGAAAAGCTGAAAAGTCAGAATACCAACTACGACTTATCTTTTTCCCTTGCCCATATACACACAAAAAGGTAGAAACGTAATTTTAAGGCCAGTTTTGCTATTTTTGGAAGCTGGCATGGGATTTTGAATTTTTGCTGTGCATACTGTACATAACCTGGCTAGACCCATACAGGCATGCTAGGTTTTATTCTATTCTTTTTTCACAGAATACTTCTTACAGGGGAAATAAAAGTGAGGGAATATGCTCGGGATATCTGAAGGTACAGACACTGCAAAGCAGTATTAAAGCAAACACCTGAGCAAAACCAGTACTCTGTCTGTGTGTCTGCACACCCCAACTGTGTTCAATGCAGACCGTGGCAATATAACTGAAGAAGTCATATGCAGTAATGTGCTTGCTACGTTTTTGCAGATAAAGAGTAGGGCCAAGCCCATCTCAATGCATTTTGCAGTATTTTTAAATTTTTTTTTAATATTGTGTCTCCTTTTATTCTTGCCTGCCTGTGCTACATTGGTTACCTATAGTGATAATGATAGAAAAATTGTGGGGAACAGAGTTTTTTACATGTTTAGAGCACACACACACAAACATTTCTGTTCCCCAGAAGATTTGTCAGCACAGACATTAGAACCAAAGATCATTTCATATTTCAAACAGAAAAAAAAAGTCTTAGTCAAAACTGGAAACTTACTAAGTGGTCAAAGCTTCAAGCAAACTTTGGCAGTAATGTCTCAGCATAGCTTTTACATATGGATTTCTTGGCAGTCTATTATTTCATAGCACTCCTATTTAAATATCACAGTATAATTTCTTTTCAGTTGAGTTATTATTGGCTGGAAGCTATCTGAACCATTCTTTCAAGCAGCAACCATTGAACAAGAATTAAGATCTGAGTTTAACATGGAAACTATATGTTTCAATGCTATATGTTGCTACTGTATGATTTGAAATAGACCCATGATTTCATTATACTAATGAAGGAAATCTAAAAAGAGGGGGGGAAAAGCCATCTGTGATAAATTAGGAGACTGAGAATTTATTTGCCAAGGGGTTGGTGCCCACTCTTTACTTCAAACGGCCCATGGTCCTTCAACTGTAAATCTCTTGCAGCATAGCTGATGAGAGCTGGAAATCACCTGATGCTTTCTGTCATATTCAGAATTTATGTCTTGATTTTTTGCTGTGTCAAAATATATTCACATCATTTGTGAAACCTTAAAATATGAAGAAGATTAAATATAACCAATATTGAATAATAGCCACCCAAAAGATAATACCATGTTTTCTGCTACATAAATGGTTCTGTAACTTACATGCCACATGCCTTTTCGATATGGAGTAAATAAGTAAAAATATAATGAAAAACAAATTTACGCATATTTTCTATGGTTTTCAACCTCTGCTCAATATTTTGGGGACTAAGATTCACACATAGAGTGTGCTAGAAAAGCTGCCACACTTTCCATTTCTATATCTGGAAATGGCATTTCTGCGGTACAGCAGGCTCTCTATTAATGGAGACAGTTACACATCCTCATGCAGTAATGTCTAATACTAAACTTTTATCTTTGCATGAACTGTAGGGCTTTGTGCTGCTAAATAAAGGAACACGTTTTCCCACACTACAACTTGATGTAGTTTCAAAGAAACTGTCCCGATTTACACCAGTTGACAGTACATCCTACACAATCTGTGACATCTGAGAGTAGTAACCGAGGTGGTAAATGGCATTACTATAAAAAACTCCCCAAGCTCCAGCAATTTACCTGGTGACATTTACAGAATTTAATACTGTTTATCACTCCTAATCAATATGAGTGTTAAACCATTGCATTTGAAACACAATTATTGTGTGCTTAACTCTCTTAATTAAAATTTAAGCAAACATGGGCTGTCTCCATGTGGTAACTGTGTAGAAAAATAAGTTTGCAAGAATCCATCTCCTAAGTCACCACAACCAGCTATGTTGGAAGCAAAGTGCTTTGTACATCCTAAAACATTTCTTTTGGAGAAGGACTGATTGGCTAGATATGAGCACCCTGTTAGTGCAATTCTGTTTGTTTATAATTAAGTCAAGTGGGCATACATGATGTGGTAATGTGCAAGCAAACCCATCATGTGAGCCAATAATTTTTTTTTGTCTGAATGAGAAGAAAAGAATAATGCCATAGCTGGAGAAATATGAGTTTCGCCTTATGATTTTCCTCCATGACACATATATTAAACATACAACAGATCTTCATAAAAGCAGTGTCCAACAGATTGTGTTTGTTGTTGCCTCTCTCGGACTGGTTTTCTATTTCTTCCCATTTCCAGATGGGCTTTTTTTGATGCATGGAGGGAAGGGAGAAGAGTATCTGTAACTGCAGTGGTTTATGCCTTCATTTCTAGAGTGTAAACTGATTGAAGATAACAACTAAATCCATCTTAAGGAATGGAAACGTGACGCTCTCATCTCACCCTAAAGTGGGGATCCTCTAAAAGGAGTTTAAATATGCAGCTCTATTTAGATGTGATGATGATGCAACTTACATAAGTCAGTGCAAAATAAACCAGCATTTATTTTATTCCATATTAGAGAAAAGAAGTGTATACTGAAGGATACTATATGAAATACTCACATGTAACCTCGAAACCTACTTAAGTCATTGTTTGGCTTCTCACATTCAATGACACTGGTGAACTTCAAAGGGTCAAACTCTGAGTCCTGGAATAATAAAAGTGTTAATTACTTAGAGCAAATATTTGCAAATTATATCCAAAATCTCTTTCTTTTCTACCTTTTGTAATATGTTAAAGTCCAGTTTTTTTCCAAAGGCAATCAAAGCAAAGACACTGATGACTGGTGCTGAAAACCAAAGGGACCTGAGAAACAAAATTCCTTAGATGCTTTCCAAAATATCCCTTACAAGGATGACTTTTTTGTTCTGCAACTGGAAGACGTGAGTTTCTATAAGCATTAGATAAAAGATGCCGAGCCCAGCAATCAAATGAATTTGGTCTGGAGTAGGAAAATGAAATTTACCTGGGAAAGCTCAAAATATTCAATAGCATCATTATATTTCATGTTCAGTGAAGCTACTGAAAAATCTAGGACAATATAAGTCAATATACTGCCAATTATGGCAGCGCTAATATGAGCTTTTGAAATATTAGCAAGACTTCTTAATTGCTTTATGCCAACAGAGATAAATTAATCTAGTACGGTAAATTACACACATATAGCAGAATACCTCTTTCTTAATTATCACTTAAAAACATTCTTGATTGTCTAGCTCATTATTCTGAAGCTGGTACTTCTGCTGACTATATAAGTTTACCTATAGTTAGCACCTCGTTGTGTTTGAGGAAAAACATCATATCACAGCATAATTACTTTATTCTGTTAAATAAAAATCAAGGTTCTCCTTTCTTTGCCAGATCGAACAAACTATGCAGTGAAAGCAGATATGTCTGATCCTGGTGCTGTGGAGAAGGCTGTCTCCATCAACAAAGACTACCTTTATAAAGCTGCTTTGCATCACACTTAAATAAAAGAATTGTGTATTATCATATTACTAGGCTCTCAACAGTGCTAGCACTTCATATCTTACGTTTCATAATGGTTTTTCTGAGCAGCTGTAGACCCCAAACACTACTTCTTAGAGCACACTTGTGAGACTGAGAATCACTAACGAAAGGACAGACACAATCTTATTGCCAGCTTCTCTGAAACATACAGGTGTCTGTTTTTATGATATTGACTCTACTCAGAAGAGGTGAAAGAAACCAGATTTTAAATTAGAGATAAAAGAAACTAGAGGATATGTCAGAATAACCACTGGCACCCTCCTTCATTTTTCTACCACTTATACCTGGAAGAACGACAGACTTACAGTATACAGGAGACAATTCAAACCACCCACGCCTGACACTTTTGAAAATCTTTTCTGTATTTTCAAGAAACAAAAGATGATAAAGAGAACTGTGAAGATGGGCTGTCACTTAGAGACAGCTACAGCCCACTGGAGGAAAGAAAAACTTTTACATGCAGAATTCTGCTTGTAAACAAGGAAGAAAAAAAAAGGAGTAAAACCAAAAGACAGCTTTGAGCAAAGATTGCTATGCTGAGAATCAGACTCCCCAAATTATGTCAAGGCTGACAGTCAAGTACCTGAGCCATTTTAAGAAATCCAGATGATCTTCTCAGAACTAAATACTATTGGTATTTCAGCTCATTAGCTGTATCTCCTGGTCAGCCTTAAACTTCTCTAGGTGACTGAAGTTTGATGCTGAGAATGCTTGGAAGTACCTAGTTCTATAGAGATACCTAAGGCATAATTAGGCTGTAGAACGGGCGTATTGTAAAGCCACACATTCACACCCCTTTTAACCCTTGTTCCTTATCTGCTCACTTCAGACAGGTACAAACACCAGCAGACACAAGGAAGCAACCACTGGCTAGAACAGACATCACTGAGCTTTCAGGCTTTGACATCTGAAATCTGCTACTACAGCTCCTAACTGTACACACTCCAGCAGTCACAAGCTCATGTTACAGAGACACTATACTAGCAGCCAGGGTTATCTGGCAGCTGGCTTTGCTTGAGCTTGTTGGAGAAGGTGAAGTTCTCCCAAGTCACACCAAAGCTTGCTGTGCTGGGAAAGCCTATTTTCTCTACATAACGCCTGCTCTGCTCTTCCAGAAGATGATCTTTTCCTTCCTTGCTCCTATATGTTCCTTGGCAGAAAAAAAAAAAGGTACAGAAAAAAATAACCTACAAACATTCACCACTGTAGCTTAAACTGCATTTGTAAATTGGAGGGAAAAGATTGGAATGGGAATAATTTCTTGTCTTTTTATTATAACATACTATATATATTACATTTAATTTAGCACAAAATTTCATTCAGTGGTCTTAAAAAAAAAGAAAAGAAAGAAATTTTAACATCTTTGATGAAAGCCCTGAGGGAATCCTAGACACCTAATAATAAAATGTAATGTAATCAAATGCAGGCTTTGTATGGCTGCTGAACTCAGCAGAGACAGCGTGGTTTCAGTGCAGTACAGACACATTAACTTCTAGAGCAACTGGAAGCTTGCAGACTGGATTCCCTTTCTGCTAAGAAAACCTGCCAGTAAGGCCAGATATTTAACAAAAAAAAAAAAAGGTACTTAAAATCTAGAGGCTTCTAAAGTCTTCACAAAAAAAGAAAGATCTTGTAAAGATCAGAGAGGACTAAGTGTGCCCAACTTACCCATCACTACCATGGAATATATTGTCTTTCTCCCTCCTTTGTTGAATTCTTTTAATTTATTACTCAGCTTTGGAACTAAAAGTACTTTATCATTAAATCTAACTGTCTGTATATTTGTATTCTGTTACAATTAACTTGACATATGTGATTATGGTCTTTAACCAGACAATATCTGGGAGGAGAGAAAAACTAATTAGAATAGTAGTTTACATAAGGAAACAAAGCTGATGAATTCTGATTTATGGCAAAAGCTCTTTGGTTTATTAATAAATCAAATCACTCCATCTCTCCATCTCTTCCCTGTGAAATGGAAGGGTAGATCTACACTGTATATTGCAGCTGATGACACCGTTTTGATGTGAAAACGTTTTTTGGTATATGAAAGAATAAATATGTTAAATACAGCCTGTATGTGACTGCTTTTAGTGGTTAGAAAGAAGCACAAAGTTAATGCAAGATTTCACAATGATCAAGGTTTTGTTCCTTTTTATGCTGCTACCTACACTTCGGCAGCAATTGAAACATAACTGTAATGATGTTCTCTCTCATAACATAGAAGTTAAAGCCAAAAGTGTTTTTTTCACAGTGCACAAATCACTATTTGTGCTATTTTCTTTGTAAAAGTCCATAAAAAATTATCCCCCACTACTTCTAATTTTTCTCTTACACTGAATTTCTGCATCACTGTTCAGACACAAAAACCAAGATCAAAATATGGTCAAATATTGAACTTCTCCAGATCTTTGTGCACTACTTATCTGGTGTGCCTTATTTTCCTTATCTTACTTCCCACTTAGAGAACTACTGGGCATTAAAGCTGTCTCCGTCTCAAGAGGGATGAAAAGCTCCATGCCTAGATAGACTGCAATCTGAAATGAGGCTTTCCAGTGCCTAATTTCCCTGAAATCTTGACTTATGTGCTGTTCTCACTGTCTCCCTGTGCACACCAACAAGGCCAGGCCATTCACAAAAAGCAGCTGAAGGATTTTTTTTATTTTCTGAAAGTATGTGTCATATTTATTATTTGGTACTTCAGCAGGTGTCCCAAATTTGTGCCTTGTACACTACTGATCTGAACAACTTCATTTCTGGTTGATACAAACCTGGGAGAGATTCAAACATTGGGTATTCTATGTACTCAGGGATTCTGCAGAATGTATTTTATTTCTTCAGGATGCCTCTTGGAAAGAAAACGTTTAACATCCTATCCATAAATCCTACTTCTTATACTTTCTTAAAACTTCAGGAAATTAATTTTTAGTCTAAGTGGAACAATGGAAAAGCTTATTTTCCTAACATAAGCAGACTTAGTCAAAAGCAAAAACCTGCTAAATACTGATTCCTTCAAAACTGAATTTCAAATTAAATTGCAGATGCAAAGGGTTCCATGGCTAGGCTTTTAAGAATGCTCCAGCTATTAAATCTGATGAAGAGTTCCATTTAAAACAGTATCTTGGGCTGTGTCATATATCCTAAAAAGGCAAAGTGTTGAGGAGAAGAAAATGTTACAATGCTTCTATAGAGTGGAGAATCAACAGGTAGACAGATGAAGAGACTATAGAGATTTGTCACAAAAAAAGCAGACTGAATTTAGCTCTTTCCAACATGACTTTGTAGCTTCAGCCATAAAATCATTCTGAATCTCTACAGTGAAATGCCAACCTTTTCGATTCTGCTGGCAACCTCACGAAACTGTCATAGCTCAAGGAGCAAAGCATGATGCTCTGCCAGATGAGTCAGTCTGACAATTACACAACGTTCAAACAACATATTTCCCTTCATTAAATGCCTGTTGTATGAGTGATTTAATAGTCTGCTAGTGATATTAATAATGCATAGTTATTAAAATGTTTTCCTTTATGCATCTGCCCTACTTTATTTCTGCAGAAACCTGACTTTGATGTTCGGTCCTTCCTTCCAATAAGACAGCAATGAGTAAGTACCCGGGACGCCCTTAGGTGACAGTGACAGTTACCCACTTATCACATTGTGTTTACTGGCTATGCTGGGTATCTTATCCAGACTTCTTCCTGCAGTACAATTGCTGATGAGGGCTCTGGGATTTGTTTTGGCGTGTATGTCTGGAGGAAACAAAAAGGGAGAAATGGAGTCATGGAGACAACTCCAAGAAAATATTTAATAGACAGAAATCTGCCTCAGCCAGAAAAATAGCTTTTCCAGCTTAAAAGCTTTTAAGTGCACTGAGAACTCATGCTCCTAATGCTTTGGTCCATCCTATTACTGCTTTATATAGCAGTACCCTGCATTTACCATATAAAATTAATCTGACCTTTTATTAATGTGCAACTGGGATTACATGCTGATGTTATGTATCCAAAGCATACAGACTGTTTATATACTAAAAGAGTGAAATGTTTTAAATGTCTAAACTGCATTAGTCTCTCTGGTACAATTTATCTGTGCCACTAGTTCACAAGAAAAGGAAGAAACAGTTTGATCTATGCTGTTTAGGAACTAAGAAGATCGTTTAAAAGTAACTCATGTTCAGTATTCATTGGACTATTGGAACTCATATTCAGTAAGCATTGGAACACCTGAGCAAGTCAAATACATATTAGGGGGCTGATCTTCCCCTGGCTGACCTAAGTTTTCCCCTTTGTAGAAAATAATATGAAGGTATAATACAATATCCAGCCTGCAGGAGAGAAAATGTTGCAAGTGTTGCTTGCAAGGCCTAGAACGACCTCAATAATTCTATGACAGCCAGCTGAAGAAACTGCTGTTACTCCATCATGGGACAAAAGTACCAAAAAAAAAATGTCAACAATGCTGAAAATACACACATGCAAGTTCTAATGTCTCTTGGGATGATGGCCACTCTTAGCAACACACCAAAAATTACACGGGTGTGAATGAATTCATTCATGGATCTTAGTAGCGCTGGAGAGTGGTAAGGGAACAGTGTTTGTCAAGGCTGAAATACAGACCCAGATCTGGACAATTAAGAAAGTGGTATCTGCCTGTTCCAAAAGCCAGTCACTAAAATAAATGAATGGGCTCACACCTTGTAAGAGCCAACCTCAGCATTAGCTCAGCGCTTCAACTAAACCACAAACGAAGCGTCTCAAGGGCTCACAAAACTCTGTGTACAACCTACATTGCTCCTGCAGAGGCTTTTCTCTTCACGGTTACAGACGGATGTAACTGTTCCCACTCTCCAGTTCTTCCCCCTTTCTGGAGAGATTTCCAGCAGTCTTTCTGCTGCATTTTGTAACTGCTGGACGAAAACTTCACTTGATTAGTGGCAGAAGCATAGCCCACTCATTTTAAAGGAGAAGCACAACTGCTCGGGTCAGCTTCTGAATATACCTTGCCCTACTCCTGCTCTAGTCCAGGCTGCTGGCCAGTCTGACTTCTTGTGGGATGAAGTTTTGCCAGAAGAAATGGCGGTGGGAAGGACTAAGACTCTTCAACCAGAAGAGGAAACGTTAAGCACTGCTCTTACATCATTCTACAAATCAAACCCAAAATATCAGAGTCCTGAAAGGAGAGAGAGTGTTTGGTAACGCAAGGGTTTCCTTATGAATGGTAAAATCTAAAAGTAGCAGCTGTAGTGTCAGGATGCAGTTAAACAGACCAGAGCTTGATGAGTCCACTTCAACCTGAAGACAGGATATCTAGATAAAAGCACCTTCGCTTTGCAAGTTATGTTTAAGAAACGTCTCTAGGATGTGAAGGAAACCTGTAACATACAGCAATTGCCTAAGGAACTGAGAGACTTCAGACCCTGGCAATGGTAGAGGAGCACAGAGGGAAAGAAGCAGTCCTAATGAAAAGACACCTTTTATTCCACATACTACAAGGCAGCATTTATATCGGCACTATCACAGTTTTTTCAGCCTTTCCACAGGCATTTCCAGTGTGAGAAGGTGTTATAACCATGTCAAAACTCCCCAAGCTGGACACTGGCATGATGTCTTCACTTGGATTTGTATTTTGTTTCAACATTCACCATCACCCTACTGCAAACATGGCAAGAAGAGTGCACCTTCTCCACTTAATCCCAACTGTTTCTGTTCTTCCCTCTTAGCCCTGTGGAGAGGGTGGAGGAAAGATTAAGTGCAGTGTGAAGATTAAGTCAGTCTGAAGGCAACAGGGCTGTGGTTGCCATGTACAATACATGGGGGATGTTGGGATGGCTGTAGAATACTTTGGCTAAGAGCTTCCCCTCTGACCTATTTTCATCTTCTATCTATTCTACTGAACAAGCTCCTTTGCAATCAACATGCTAAAGTCACTGGTAGCAAAGTGGAGAACACCTTTTCAAGGAATTCAAGAGTGACTTTTTTCAGATACCAGCTGATTGCATGTATTTTATGAAGAGAAACTCATAATGGCCTTGCCAGTTTCAAAACTGGGAAATGAGCTGAGGGGAATGAAAACATATCACTGTGGTAGAGATGAAGTTCACTTCCCAGTTCAGCACTCTAGTCAGTCTCATATTTCAGGCATGCACAATGGTTACAAAGTTCCTGCATAGTCTTGTCTTCAGTAGTCTATATGCTTTGTTCAGGTAAGTGTGGAAATAAGACATACATGAATATGACCTGTTCAATCAGAGCACAGCAGAACAGTGGAGTCTATTATTCTTGTGCAGGCTTTTCTCACAAATTATTCTCTGGGTATATGTCATCTACTTGGGACTTCTGCAAGGACTTTGATATGTTCCTCCACAACATTCTTGCCACTAAATCCGAGAGACACAGATTTAATGGATGGTCTCATAGATGGATAAGGAATTTGCTGGGTGGCCTTGTCCAAAGAGGTGTAGTCAATGCTTTTATGTCCAAGGGGAAATCAGTGAGTGGTGTTCGTCAAGGGTTTGTACTGGGGACCACTGGACATCAGAGACATAGACAGTGGGACTGAGCGTATTCCCAGCAAGCTTGCAGATGACACCAAGCTGTGTGGTGTGTTTGGCACACTGGAGGGAAGCGATGCCACCCAGAGAGACCTTGACAGGTTTGAAAGGTCGGCCTGTGCAAACTTCATGAAGTTCAACAAGGCTATGTGCAAGGTCCAGCACGTGGGTCAAGGCAACTTCCAGTATCAATACAGGCCGGGGGATGAATGGATTGACAGCAGCCCTGGGGATGAGGACTGGGGATACCAATGGATGAAAAACTGAACATGAGCTGACAATGTGTACTGGCAACCCAGGAAACCAGCTGTATCCTGGGTTGCATCAAAAAAAGCGTGGCCAGGATGTTGAAGGAGGTGATTCTGCCCTTCTACTCCACTCTTGTGAGACCCCACCTGGAGTATTGCATCCAGCTCTGGTATAAGTAAGACGTAACTGGTAAGAGTGGATCCACAGGAGGGCCACAAAAATGGTATGAGGGCTGGAACACTTTTCCTATGAAAAAAGAAGTATAACCGCTACAGTTCTGTGTGGAGAACAGTCCAGTGTCCAGTCACGCACCTATAGGACAACCACAGTTTGCTCTTTCATGAGCACATACACATAAAGTATCTGACCATCACAGAGTCGTAGCAGAGCTTGAAAGTATGAACCCAAGTACAACCTAAGAATGGAAATTTTCATGTTTTATTGAAATAACAGTTTTGAGACATACAGTCAGCCACTTCTCACGTAAGTAACATTTTAATGCAAATTTGTACTGACCTCTATGGCCTTATCAGTACTAAACTGTGTAAAAGACTTGGAGGGTAGCAGCAGGTGGAGAAAAGAGAAGTGGGATGAGGATTCATATCGTTGATGCTGAAATAAATAGAGGAGTTCCTCATATTTTTGCTCTGCCTTTTCTGGCAGAAAAGCAGACCCCTTCTCCACCTCAGTACTTTCAAAGAAAAGTGAGACCATACTATTATAGCTGGAGTTACATGTGGTTTAATACTGTGAACCCTTCTGCTCTGGCAAAAAAGGTCTTTCCATCCTTTTCTAACCACAAATACTGTCACCTGGGATGGTGGTATCAGAGGGAAGTGTAATATGATGTATTTCCAGCTCAAAATCTCATACCTAAAATCAGGAATTCTCAGTGTTATATTAGAAAATCTCATTTCCAAGAACATATTTCAAATATTTCCTGTTCTCAGGCCAATGTATGGCTAAGGAATAAACAGTTCTAGAAATAAGCTTTTGTTCAGTAAAACTGAATTAGGCTACATCAGAAAAGTCAAGACAAAAAAAAACCCCTGGAAAATCTCTTCTTAATTTGCTTTAAATGTAGATGTTTACTTTTCTATAACAGGAAAACCATATAGAATTTTATATTCTCTATGGACCTGAAATGCTCTCTTGTTTTCAGAGAAACAGCAGAATGGAGAAATGCTGAGCTATTGATACAGAGAATAAAATATCCTGCCTCTCTAGAGGTCAGATGCAGCACAAGCACTGGCATAATGCATTTCCTTACATGGATTTACCACTGTTCCACCAGTGCTGGAAGGATTACTCTAGGGATGAGAGGTCCTTCACAACCATGACACTCAAACTTAGATTCATCAATTTTGCCCCTTTAACCTATATTTAAACACAAAACCAAACAACCAATGGCAATGGTAAAAGTACTCCAGCACTCTTCAGAACTGGACTCTCTCTGCCCTCCCCCTCTTCCCCCAATGCTTACATTATTCTATCCAAAATTTTCGCTTACAGTTATTCAAATTCTTTATCCCTCTAACGGTGCTCTCTCGAAATTCAAACTTGTGGCCTGGACACCTGCACAATGGAAACTAGAAAGAGATGCTAACCTTGCTCAAGGCTGACCAAAGAGGAAGTGAACCATCATTCTTGAGTTTTTATTTCTCCATCCCTTCCAGTGTGAGACTGCTGACTAAATGGCATGGTAAACTGTGGAGTGAAAAACTGTTCTCAACCTTCCTTTAGGACTTTTAGTTCACAAAAAGTTTGCCACAGTACTGACTTCGGTCCTATTCTGCATCAGGTTGTTCTGCATGCATCTGTGATACGTTTGTTTCTCTGTTAGAGAGGCAGTATTGCTTCCTCTTTAACTAGACATGCTCATGGTTTCCACACAAGTCATCTCTGAACACAATACTATCCAATAAAAGACATAACAATATAGGTGTACAGATTTTCAAAGCAATTCACCCCTCATCAAAGAAACAAACGTTCAAGGCATGACCTCAAACAAAAGTCCTTCACAGGGTGTGATATGCTTGCATTTTGCACTGAGAAACACACCTTTTTACAAGACTTATCTTCAGCTAAAGTGTAAAACTAAAAAAAAAGTTTTAATTTTATATCCTGGTAGAGCATAGGGAAAACCATTGTTTATTTTTGCTTGTTGGGTTGTTTTTTTTAAACTTTCTTTTCCCTTAGGGAAATCTAATTTTGGCAACATGTGTGGGATGGAGCACTAATCTGCTATTTTAACATGTGCATATCTGGAATTTTCAAGCCACTTTTCATCACCTTATGAACCTTCTCAAAATACTGCAAAAAAGAAAGGCACAAGGAATAACCCCAAAAAGAGAGACAGTGGCTGTTCTTGTGGCCTGATTCTACCCTGTTAAAGTACTTACAGTCAAAACAACACTGAGTCAAACAACACCGATTAGTTCACATCTACTTGATTATAATAGTGTAGTATTCCCAGAAAATTGCAGGTAGATGATAGCCTGAGAGTACTCGTAGGACAGGAAGCAACAGGGAGAGTATAGCTATACCTGCTCTTGTCTTGCTTTAAAAGATCCAATCAGACTCTTTGAGATAACAAGCTCATATCAACAGGTAAGTCGAAAACTAGCCTGCCTGGAAGTTGAGCTAGTTTAGCTTTAGCTGTTCTCTCAAACTGGGCTAGTTTAGTCAATGCAGACCGATGCACAAGAAATCTTAGATCAGTTTAGACTAAACCAAAATTCGAAAATCACTTTATTTTCTCTTTTTTTTAATTTTAATTTTTCTTTGAGTGAGTAAAAACTGAATGCAAAAGCAACATCTACACTGAGATACCAAGGCTGCCCTGTGATTTGTTTACATGCAATTAGCATGAATTGCCCTTGCCAAAGTACAGAGCAGCCTGGAGCCACCAACAGTCAGGCTTACAAGGCAGCCCTTCTAGAAAGCAATTTCTGCTTCTCTTCTGGGTCAGCTTCTGCCTAGGACTCACAGGGAAAGAAATAAATGGTATAAATGGTCTAATGCTTAAAACAGGGAGCTGTGGGACTGTTTTCTCTAAGTTCAGCTGTACCCAGTGTATTTCCAGCACAGTGCAGGAACATGTAGGGCTGGAATAAAAGCTGGATCTGTCAATTTAGCCCAACTTCCAGGCTGCGACAGATGAGCAAATGTGCCTGCAGTAAGCACAGGCTCTGCGTTTATACATATTCCAGAAGGGTTCGCAAACTGACTTGAGAGGAAATGAGACTCATGAGTTATTTTGGTGCTAGTCTGCATGCAAATGAACCTCCCAAACAGGCAGACAACAAATTCAGATATGCTTTTTAGACAAAGTAAATAAGCAGTCACGAAGTCATTTGCAAGGCTTATCTAAACTTGTTTAATCATGCTACTATAAGCTTGTTTTGAACTAAGTTCTACTCTTAGGAAAAAATGAGAGGAAAAAAAAATGCACCCCCTATCTCCACCAGCTCTGAGAGAGATACACATGCACCTCCTCACAGGGGATGGCAGCTGCTACATTTAGCTTAGCTTTCAGCTGAACTGAAGTTTTCCACATAAACATCCAGGACACGGGCACTGGGTTAATAAACCATAAGCTGCTCCAGAATCCACAGTGAGTTTTTGTGGATTTTGTTAAAAGGCATAGTGAGTAAAAACAGTGGAGCAAGGAAATGTAAATGTTTTTCATGAGTCTAGATTCATACTATCAAAATATCCTAAATCAAGTTTATGAAATCTGAAAGGGAGTTTTGAGCTCTCACAGTCCAAAGTATCTGCTTTCCACTCTCTGAAGAGCGGCTGACATGACGTCTCAGATGGCTGGAAAACATTCCATAAGCAATGTGGAGGGTGTGGTGGCACAGCAGCTTGCAGAGTAGCACAGAAAACACATTGATTCCTCCTGCCTACTGTGTCTCCTATTAGACCCAGCACACCAGAAATGGCTGCTGTGACTCGGCAGCAGTGAGAGTGGGTTTGAAATTAGAAGGAAACTGGTAGAATACCAAGAAACAGTTGTTTTGTTTTTCTTTTTCCAAGAGATGTTTACTGGTCACTGCTAGCACTGTTAGATCACTCACGGTGAGATTTAGCGCAGTGCTTTCCCTTAGCTGCACTTGCCAATGCGTCATGCTGCACACATGGACCTGATTTGTATTTCAGGGTGAAGATGGTGCACTATCCTTTTGGTTTCAAAGACATAGCATTCAGAAATATGTTTCTGACTATTTTAAGCATTTCTAACACATCCTGTTGCTGTAGTAGCAGAATAACAAGAACACAATATTTAAAGCCTTGGAGGAAAAAATGTCAAGGCCTTTGAAAACTCTCCTGTTTACTTTTTTCTTTTTTAACCTACTCACTGAGTGATTTTCTTTTTTCTTGACTATTTTGAGTGTACGACAACAAGGTATTGATTCAAACTGGTGTCTTCAGGCACGGAAGCCACAGAGGAATATATCAGTGAGTCTTCTCACTGCTTGTGTACTGATACATTGTAGGATCTTGTACAGAAAATACAGATTTATGTCAGACATATCCCATTCGTTAACAAACATGCAAAGCTAACAAGCAGTGTGTTCCCAGTCTACTATAAATTACTCAGACAATTCAAAGCAGCACTAAAATAAACAATATTTCTAGTCACTTGCACTATAAAGGAAAACAGTTTCTTGGAATCCACAAGCCCGCAAATGCTGATCTTGGATCTTCTGAGCATATGTTTAGAGTAAAATAATACCTGCAAAGCATTGGAGACAAGGATACAGAAAAGCTTCTATCATTGCTTATTGCTTCTTCAAGAGTCAGGCTAAAAAGATAGCAGAATTGTACTTTTGTGAACAAAGATTTGGAAGGGAGAAACCATAAAACCTTTTACTCTCTGAGACTATGGACCTTATATGCTGTTAATTATGAAAAGAGACACACAGAGATTCTTCAGAGGATGTTGGCAGAACAGTGGCCCTTCCAGAGGGCAGCTGTACCCAACATAACAGCACTGGGCTTGCTGGCCTTTGGAGGGGGCATTTAGAGAAAATGCTGTGGTGGCAAGAAAACCATGCAGAGCACACCCCATTTCAGTGACCCTAAATTGGCTATCAGGCTCTCTATGAGAGCTTGGTGCAGACCTGTGGGACTGTAAATTGCATGGGTGCACACAGGGCAGGAACAGAATCAGAAAAGCATATAAGTAGCTTAAAACAACTGTTCCTACTCCCACCCTCACTCCATTCCCATGCCCAGCAGAGTTACTGGTATAGAAATAGCTATCCTTTGTTGACCTGCTTCACTGGCATGTGTTCAGAAGTTATCAGTTAGCTCATATACAAAGCACAGACAGGCCAAGCTTTGTAAAAGTTTCTTTTAAATACTTAAGATACCGCTACAGAGACATTATTCAAAGACAGCTATTGACAGTTGATGTTTTAAGAAGAAGCTCCCAAAAAAAATCTATTTCTTGTCCTGTGATAAGCCACATGACAAGGCACGTCATTCTGTAAGGGAGGTAGGGAAAGTGTTTAGCAGTGTGGGAAAGAGAGGGTCAGGACCACATAATCTATTTGTTTGTTTTCCTGCTTGAACAACAGGGCTGCAGAATGACACAGAACAAAACAGCTATGCCCATGACAGAGAGTTGTTCTGCTGAGCACTATATTAATGAAAAAATGTAAAAGCATTCTTGGACAATACATGAACAGGTTGGGATGCAGGTCCTGTAAGAGATTTGGGAATGAGCTTCTCTGAGGTTTGGCAAAAGGATGGTTAGCACTAGGTGCAAGAAAATTTTGGTCATCCAAAGTATTTTATGAGATCTAACAATAAGTTCTCTCCAGTTGTCACAACTTAAAACATATCCAGACAGGAACTACACTTCAATCTTCAATCCAACAGACAGGCATCACCTTGTTATTCCATGCTACTTGGCCATGGTCCTACTATTCATCCAACATTTCCCAAGCAGCTCCCTCAATCTCACTGCTCTCTCAGCAGGGCAATATCTTCAAGAACGAGAATGAGCCTATCCTTACTAGTACGGAGTGTGAAAGCTAATGTTGCTGCATGAATTAACAGTGTGCATAGACAGGTTTTGGCCAGGAGTTTAATGAGGATGGCAAGTATTCTGCTGGATAACTTATGGGGTGCTGTTACAGAGAGGCTCTGTGATGCTGCAGCTGCTGAAGACTTAGTACTTGCAAGTGTGCACTTTGCTACAACTTAGTTGATGCAGGAACCCAGGCTTGGATATTTCCTGCTTTCTCGGCTATTTTAAGAGAGTGGAGGTAGTCACATGTGGTTTTTTTACAGGCTCTCTTTCAATACTTGACTCCTTGAGGACCAGTCCTGTTTTCATTGGAATGAATGAGCATTCTGTCACTGCCCCCAGTTTAACCCCTGACAATTTACTATGGACCTCACTGCTATTGTAGCATGGCATCTTGTGATCTGAAATTTATTTAAAAAATCATTTATCCCCATTTTTCAGAGCACACTTCTGAGATAGAAAAGTTCCATAATCATCTTATAATAGAGAGAACTAAGATATGGAAAGAGGATGAGCCGGAAATCCAAAGTGTGCCAGGTGTCTACAAAGCTGACTGTAAGTATCTCCATGATAACAGATTTCCTCAATAAAGCAGGGTATGCTAAGCAAGCCATGCCACGCATACCCTGATGTGCTTGGCACATAAAGTTAGCTAGGCAAGAACTGTCTCCTCAGCCTTCTTCCCCAACAGGACCCAATTCAATCTTTGATAACCTTTAACCTGCTTGAGGAGAAAACAGCACTGCCACTCACTTCCATACAACAGTCTAACGGTTACAGGTCCAGTCAAACTGTACAAAACCCAGAGCTGAAGTCTTTAGCTGCCTGGTTTGGATCAGCAATTTAAACCTCATCATGTATGCCAAAGATGACATTGCAGGGGTAGTCCCTCCTGGTTTTTCCTACTGTATTAATGTATGCATGTAATCACTGGCTGAAGACAAAGAAGTGTCTCCGCAACGGATGGCTCAGGCACACATCTAGGCTCCACAGCTCACAGGAGCAGGGGAGTCTGTAGGGTTGGCAGGTGTCCTCTCAGCCTGCCAGCTTCCAGGAATAGAGCTGGGTCACTATACTACTGCCAGGAGGCCTGGGATCCCAAAACAGCATAAGGGACTCCTTTGGGCAGCAAGAGTCTTGAAAGCTAATCTTCTGATGATTTGTACTTGGACACATTAATTCCTTTCTCCATGTTTACCAACACCTACTGCTATGTGTCCAGTGGTCTTGGATTACAGAAATCCAACCACCTGCTGTGGATGAGTGGAGGACCTGGTGCCTTCCTGGGTCATTCTGCAAGACAGAGCTGGGACGTGTCCTTACCTTATAACTGTACCTACAAATGTAAAACATGCCTGTGTTCAGTAACCTAAATAAAATCTACAGATTTTGTCCTACATAATGTACCTGAAGTCACAAAGGAACTCTATGTTGGCGCAAAACCGTGATACATCTTTGAGCACCTCCCTGAAGCTCTATCCACTGGGAGAAATTTCCTCTCAGCGGGAACAGGATGGGACGTTTGAGAAGCAATTCAATTAACTTCTTTGAAACAATCAGAGTTTTTGAAACATTTGGCTTGCAGCTGATTAAGCTTCTCGCCATGGTGGTAGCTGTCATGTCATGTCTAAATTCTATGTGGAAATCACTGAAGATTAAACAGGTCTTTATCTCATGTTTTTACAAGCTATTCAGAGAAAAGATCTACCTACCATAAAGAATTATTTGGAAGGCACACTGACTTCTATTCTGTTGGTTGGATTTTAACTGCATGAATGCCGATGAACCTCAGTACAACTCCAGGCTTCCATAGTTACCTTTGATGACAGTATTAAGGACAGCAGCTCCCATTGTTTGCAAAATCTCTCAAATGAGAAGAGCTACAAGGAAAAAGATGTAGTGGAATTCTAAAAAATATATTTTTTTTCCTGACAAATACAGGAAACTGGAGTTAGCTGGTAAGAATGATGGGAGAGGAGGACACACAAATAAATAGTATTTCAGTAAGACCATTAAAGCAAGTAAAACTTCAGGTAATTTCCTCTAATTCTGCTGACAGTAACTGACCTGGATTATGTTTTGTTTCAAAATAGTGCTGTTGGGCAGAGATAAGCACAGTGAGAGAGCAGTAAAACAGTTTTTGAGCACAGGCAACTCCAGAATGCATACTTGCTGTCCCTTTAAATCTTGCAAGCTTTAATGCTCCAAGTGCTGGAGGGATATTCTGCAACACAGTTTCAGGCAAATTCCTAATTGAAACTGATCTGGTTTACAGGCAGGAAAAGCGTTTATTTATATTTAAGTATCTTCTCCTTGGGCAGTTAAAATGTGTTTTCAAGAATCAAGCTACAGTAGAAGCCATTAAAAACCCCCAACATTTTCCAACCACACACAACTGCCCCAAATAATTCCTATTCAGATTCAGGGAAAAATTATGGTAAAAATTCTGATACTATGATGAGGTCAGTTGTTGGCAAGTGCTCTCATTTTAATGACAACCATAACAGTCATTCATTAGCACTACTATAACAATCAGATTTAGCTGACGTGGAGTGTATTGGTACACAGCTACTTACTTGAAAGAAATTCTTATCTTAAATGATGACTTACCAGCTCTAAGAACCTCCTCACCACCTGTCTTTGTTTTAAGTTAGTTTCACCATCCAGGTTAGCTGTTTCTATATGGCACAGCCCATCAGGATCACTTGAGGAGAGCAGCAATATGTCAGCAGGTATAATTTCATTACAACGAAGCTGCACAAAGTCTCCAACTTTCACTTCTTTCCAATATCTGCTTATATATTTCTTCTCATTTCTGAAAAACAAGAGGACATTTACAGGACACATAAATAAAAAAAATGCATAGACTGGGATGCTTCTGATAGATCTGGTTAGATTTGTATCAGGAGTACAGTGCCTTTGGAAGATCCTCAGGAACTCTCCAATTACTCTGGGAAAAGCCAATGCAGAGTGCCAGGAGGTCACTTCCCAATGACTCAGAACCAGGTCTGAGTTACCAAGACACTCTTTTAAGACCCAGAGGACATGCTGATGTTAGACTTGACTAAGCAGGATAAACAGGAGCTTCACATATTCTCCTTTCCCTCCCTCCATGCTCTGAGTCACCCATCTGATCCTGTAAAGGGGAGGGAGCCATTGTCTATAATGTGTGGAGTCACTTTTACGGCAAGGGGGGATATGAGAACAGGTCTGGGTGCAGAACACCTGCTTGGTTCCTGAATCTCCTCCATCATGTGCCACCCTCTGATGCACCCTCAGACAGCTTCCACTTATTACCTCTTTCCAACAGGGACAAACTCTGTATAGTGCTGCACACGATATCTGGACAAAGTTCCTAACTGAGAGGAATTTGCACTATTCATCACTAAATGTAGAATTACAAGGACATGTCATGTGTGAAAATGCAGTCCCAGCTGCTCTACTGAGAAAGGACACTGTCATTTCTTTAAAGTATTTCTGCTGTATTTCCATTCTAGCCTTAATGCTGTCTATTACATAGCTAATTTTTGCTTAGTTACCCTGAACCTTTCGTTTTGGAATACAACCACTAAACTTCTCTAGTTTTAAAGGTCATGCTAGTTTGCTACTTCTTTTATTTTTTAACTTTTTCTTGAGAGCAAGGGGGAAAAGAAACAGGTGATTGCTTAATTAATTTTAGCTAAAATTTCAGGTTTTAGTTTTATGGCATGCACAGACTCACCTGTTTCCTTGGCATTTGTGGAAATTGTTTTATTCTGTTGTGCATTTGAAAGAAATTAATTTCAAAACAGCCACAATATTGACTTGGCAAAATACCTCCTGAAAATGGGAAGCTGCTATTCTAACACTTTTCTAAGCTGTCAGAAGGCATTCTGCCGTGTGAGCATCAAGATGGTTGTCACTGCCACTGTAACCAGAGACGGTCTCCTGGGATAGCACTTTCATCTCATCACTCCCTACAACTACCTGAAAGGAGGTTGTAGCCAGGTGGGCGTCAGTCTCTTCTCCCAGGCAACCAGCAGTAGGACAAGAGGGCATGGTCTTAAGCTGTGCCAGGGGAGGGTTAGGTTGGATATTAGGAAGGAATTTTTTACAGAGAGAGTAATCAGACATTGTAATGGTCTGCCCAGGGAGGTGGTGGATTCACTGTCCCTAGAGGTTTTTAAGATGAGACTGGATGTGGCACTTAGTGCCATGGTCTAGTAACCACAACAGTGTTGGATCAAGGGTTGGACTTGATGATCTCAGAGGTCTTTTCCAACCCAGCTGATTTCATGATTCTATGATTTTAACTGGCAGAATGGGATTCTGAGGGAGGGTGAGGTGTGGCAGCTATTTTGTTTTTTAAAGTATATTATTTTAAAATACATCACTTTCAGCAGTAATATGAATAGATTTGTAACCAAGTGGAAATACGGAAGTCCTAACAATGTTGTTACTTTGGGGTTACTAATAGTCATGCCTTCACTGGTGTTACAGGAATTAGTAACTTAATTGCCATTTATTCACATATTTAGCCCAAATCCTGAACAATAAAGGGTTAGGTAGTATAACAAGGATGTATCAGATCAGGTTTTACCTCGCAGAATTTTTTCATCGTCTTTTCATTACATCCAGTTTATAAGGGGAAGAATGAAAATTATGGCTGTGATTTCCATTTTGATAAAGCCTGAAAAGGATTAGTAAGAGCTAAGTGTAAAACATGATAATCTAACAAAGGCAGGTAATGCACATCATCATCATGGCTAGGCTTTGCAAACAAAGATTTGGGAAGGGCTCTACCCACGTTTGTTGCAAGCGCGCTGGTGGCTAAAAAGGCCAATATGAGAAAGGCATGTCTGGTTGCAAAAGGCACAGCAGAAAGACTCCTTAGATGGTATATTCTGCAAGGCTCGATTCTTTCTGTGTTGTCTTTTTCTCTTCAAGGGTGATCCTGCGTGCTTTCTCAAAAGCATCAGCAGCGTTATAGATGGTGTGTCTCCAGACCTCCCGATTGGAGGCCAGAGTAGACCAGTTATGGTGGTCAATATGGCCAAGGCTGAGATGTTGTTTCAGGGAGTCCTTGTATCTTCTCTTCGGGGCTCCTCTCTTGCGGCAGCCGGTGGTAAGTTCACCATAAAGCAGGATCTTAGGGAGGTGGTGGTCCTTCATCCTGGAGATGTGCCCTGCCCAACGCAGCTGTGTTCTCAGTAACATGGCCTCAATACTTGTGACTGCTGCTTGTTCAAGAACAGATGTATTAGTCACATAATCTGACCAGTGGATGTTTAGGATTGTATGGAGACAATGTTGATGGAAGCGTTCTAGGAGACGCAGGTGGTGGCGGTAGATGACCCATGATTCAGATCCGTATAACAGAGTAGACAGCACTATGGCTCTGTAAACACTGATCTTTGTACTTTTCTTCAGGTGTTTATTTCGCCAAACTCTTTTATGGAGTCTTCCGAAAGCACTATATGCCTTTGCTAACCTGTTGTCTATCTCTCCGTCAATCTTGCCATCCGAGGAGATGAGGCTGCCTAGGTAATGAAACTGCTGGACTGATTTGAGTTCTGATTGGCCAGTTGTGATGTGGGGATGATGGGGGACTGATGGAGAACTTCTGTAATCCACATACTAAGTGCTGAAATTACCCATTTTCTTCACAATCAGGCTGAAACAAACATTTAACTTGTCTTGCTAGTGAGTATGAATTGCTTTGAAACCCAGTGCACCATAACAGTACAAATTACCGCACTGCAGATCTGAAGGGTTTGTTAGCTCTGCAATCTGTAACTCTGAATCCCTTTACATGTTTTGTTGTTTTTCATTCTTTTTAATTCAATTGTGGAACTGGCTGATGTACAAATGCATGTACAATGAGCAGCAGTACAAAAGCATGATCAGGCTAAAAACAGTAAGTAGTCCCATACTATGCTATAAGCACTACTATTTTTATTTAATTTCTATTGTTTGAAAAGCATTGCTATTTTAGCATTTCCTCATCCCTCACATGCTTAGCAACTGCCACAACTATATGCACTGTGGCAGGAAGGGTGGATATCAAGCAACACAAGGCCAAATGGCTCTGCTGGAATAAATGAAGTTGTTCAGCCTGGAGAAGAGAAGGCTGCAGGGAGACCTTATTGTGGCCTTTCAATATATAAAGGGGGCTTGTAATAAAGACGGAGAATTTTTACCAGGGTCTGTAGTCATAGGACAAGAGGTAATGGTATTACCTGAAAGAGGGTAGGTTTAGATGAAACATAAGGGAGAAATTTCTTATGATGAAGCCGGTAGGACCTAGAACTCACTGCCCACTGTAGCTGTCAATGCTCCATCCCTGGAAGTGTTCAAAATGGGGCTTTGAGTAACCTGATATAATAATGAAGTGGGGCCCTGCCCCTGGCAGGGGTATTGTACTATGATCTTTAAAGGCCCCTTCCAAGCCAAACCATTCTATGATTCAATGAATTCACAAATGCAAGACCTCCTGCACATGCACCAGGGCCCCAGGGCACAACTGCCTTCATCAGACACACAGGAACAATTTGGCCCAGTATTCCACTCGATCAGCTCTAACAAGGGTCAGGTAATGGATGGAAAATTACTGTCTTCATGGAAAATTGCTTCCTAATCCTCTTCAAACAGAGTTGCTCTATGTCCTCTAGCACAGCTTTGAACTTGTCTCATTGCAGCCAATGAATAGTCACAGCAAGTGTTCTCTGCAGAGTATGGCATAACACTGTTTTCAGATGGGGTGGGTCATGCTAGCTGAACTACGAATACATCAGTCCTTAAAGAGCATTCTTTTAACATGATCAGCCTAATCTTCTGAACACGCAGGTTTGCTCACCTCGAGACAACCATCATACCTCTAGCCAGTGCAAACACAAGTGACCCCAGAGATAAAGTTAAAATTTTGCCATTGATTCTGCAGAGACAGGACTTTGTTGTCCAAGTTTTATATCACCTACTAAATGTTTATTCTTGCTGTTATGCTGCACCAGTAAAGTTTTATGATATAGAGAGTTAGGAATGATGGACTTTCTATAAGAGGAGCCCAAAATGATGACAGTCCTCTGCAGTCTCAGTACAGGGCCTCTGTAGTGGTGCATCCTCCACCCCTCTGCTCTACCTCATCAAGTTTGTTCTACAATCTCAGTAATTCTTGTTAGGCCTTGGCCTTTGTGTAATGACTTGGGCGAAGTGTCCCCTGACCATACCAGGAACTCTTGTGTGGCTAAGGCAGAGTGGCACTGTTTATATCAGGAACACCTGTTGCCTGATCAAGGAGAGGAACGAGAAATAATCAGTCATCCCCTAATAGCCTTAGAAAATTACTCATCTGTATCATAACTCCAGTGGAACGGTACCTCATTGTTACTGGACTTTTGAATAATTTCAGGAATTATTGACTTGGGTTATGGTCAGGATGGAAGTTGATCAATGACTGAAGCCAATCATCTTACAACCCTATAAAGAGAGGCCCTTTGAGCTCTCCTGAACCACAGCAGGCCGCATCAGCATCAGGGTGGGATGCCTCTCAGAGGTCGCAAGCTCTCAAGCTGCAATACTCAGAGGACTGTCACCAAAAGCTGATGACTGGTCCTGGGCTGATATCCCCCACTCCTTGAGGTTCAAGTCTTTCCCATGAGAAATACCAAATGAGTATTTCACTGACACTCAAGTGGAATTTTTAACAGGTACCTTTGTGCATATACCTATACACATGACATCTTTGTGTCTGCGTGTGTGCATGTGTGAATTGATTTAAACACCCTACAGGTAAACTGAGTTACTCTTGTGATTATAGTTAATATTATTCAATCACTTTGTAAATACTAAATTAAGTCAATAATTGAGTGCTGCTAAATCCTCCAGACATAAACTCTTGCCCAGGACTCAGCCACACCTAGGCTCCATCAGGACTTTAGAAAGCAAGGGTGTCTATTCTGAATCTTGTGACCCAATAACAGGATTTCCCTATTAAATCCCTTAGATATCCCGTTGACCAAGTCTGAGACTAAGTTTGGATTGAGCTGCACCTAGGTTCCATGAGAAGTTTAGAAAGCAAGAGGGTCCACTCCAAAACTCATGACTCAACAGAGAAATCTCCCTTACCCCTTGTGACCTTACCCTTTTGCATCCCTGACCCCTTTGTAAATCACACAAAATTGATTCTATTTTCCTTGTATGCGTCATCAATGTAGCAATAGAATGTACCTTGACATCAAACTCTGTTAAGTCACACTTTCACAAATTTATATTAAACCCTGCTTTTGCTAATACCATTGATGGTGACTATTAAAGTGGACTAAACCACTCATTTGTGGCAGCTGCAGGCACTGTTTGCAAGGGACTTTTTAACAAAAGCTTTCGGCAAGTTTAAGTAAACATCATCAAGCCTCCTGAAATATTTTGCTGAAAGGCTTGAAGAATTCTGGCAGGAACAAGGAATGGGAGGCACCATCTCAGTGAATCCACAGTCCCCTTCAGTGGTTGCATAAAACCATGACACGGATATTTAGCCCAGAAGCTAAGAGCCCACAACTCTAGTTCTACCTGCCCTCATTTATCACAAGCCTGAAGATACATTTTATTACCTATAATATACTTAAGGCTGATGCTACAAGAAACAAATGCTGCAAACCATGATGAACCACAGGAAGAAGTCAGAGATACTAAATCTTTCAAACCCGGAGAGTTACATAAAAGTCCTCCAAATCAATATGCTGCCATGAACTACTGACATTCTGCAAAAGGAATAGATAGATATTGTTGTTACTTGCTAGTTAAATCACCATGATGAACTATTAATTTTAGACCAGCTATGCCCAGATACTATAATGTGTTGTGTTGAGCTCACATATTAAAAATGTGCATCCTCCTGCACACAACCTAATCTTTATCAATACATTTGCATGCAAAGAATTTATCTGTCATCTGTGGTTTAAAACCACAGTCACGTAAATCTTCATGCTTCTCTCTGCCACAATTGGAAGCAGAACTTGCCAGTGCTTTCACTTTTCTGAGCATATCGTTGCAGGTAAACATTGACTGAAATGTAAAGATAAATAGCTAAAAAGTCAGCTGGTACAGCTGCATTGACATCAACACTTGTTAGCCGACAACAAATGTCGCCCAGGCAGGAGTCAAACTCCTCTAGAGGTTAATGTTATTTTGCCATGATAAAGCATATCTGCTTTTGAACATTAAAAGGAAACTCTGAAAGATCCTTTCAAGTGTATGAACACAGAGAAAAATATGTTATTGCTATTAAAAATTTGTATTAGTCTACCTACTGCACATATTTGACCTACGCTCTGTTTTAAAACAGAACAGCCTACAGGTTTGTGCCAAATTTGAGACTGGCTTTGGTTAGCAGCAAAACTGCTACTTTGTTCAGCAAAAACTGAACAAATCAAAAAATATTGATGATTTTTTTCTTCAAATGTCAGTTTATAATTTGAAAACACATAAACTCATAAATTACATTTTCTTTTCCTATTAACTACACTTTTCCCTCTTCTGGTCTCCTTTGCAATGTGAGCTGATAAAGATCATGCCCATAATTTTGGTTTCTGGACATGTAGATACCAGTTTATATCTACACAAGGCTGAAGATTTTCAAACCATCTCCATTCAAATATTACAAAAATAATTGTTTACTTCTATTGAATGTCTTTTTACTGTTTTGGCACAATAAGGAATTATTAAAAATTACTTAAGATAACAAAACTAAACATCTTGCCTCTTCTTTCTCTTTTTTTTTTTTTTTTAAGTTTGGGAAAATTATCATAAGTAATGCATGGTATCATAAGTAAAGAAATATGAAGGCCATGCAGCTGTAATCTGTTCCACTTGTGCGAGGCCTGCATACTAGAAATTTTATACATTAAATTGAGAGGATGGGGACTACTGGGTAATCATTTTTGTTCTTCATTTCCTGTACTTTTCCAATGACAAAAATTACAGTTAATGAGTGGGATGGCTGATGCAGATTTTCTCCATCAAATCCAGTGAGTGACTGGGGCATCTGTGCTTCTATGTAACTCTGCCCTAGCTTAGTCCCAACTAAGCTCCTATATTCATCTTAGCAGGTTTTGTAGAATATACTTATGAGAAGATTAGAAGATGTTCTCTTGTACCTATCGAGGTGTTCAGCCTGTTCTGTCTGGCTTACACAGCATAACTCTTCTTACATATATTGTGGCTACAACCCAGAGATTTTCAAGCCTCTCAAAACACCCAAGTGAAATCTTGTTTCCCAGTCCAAGCCCATCCGCTGACCTGCTTTTGAAGTAACAATCGTCTGCACTTCAAAAGAAATCTGACTCCTTTGCCTTTCCTGCCAGCTGAGGCTGGCCATTGAACCAGTAGGATTTTAAAGAAACACAGCAAGAAATTAAGTCTGTGGTAGAGGAAAAGCCCTCCACAAAAGACAGGTGAAAGAGTTGTTGGCATGTACAAGGCATACTTTGGACTGATTCTTGATGTCAGCCAGGTCCTTCATCTCAGGAGGTAGAAATAAACTAGGGTAGCACAAAATATGTTTCAGGTGCATCTCTGCTCTCAGTGACTTAAAATATGTTCAAATCAGCTGGCTACAAGTGCCGTGACAAGTCTTCTGGTTAGAAGAAAGCTAATTAAAAAACACTTGAAGCTAATTAGCAGGACCCAAGCAGAACAGCAACTTCTGAAGGAGAACCTCAAACTGTAACACAAATACGGAAGTGTCATATCAGCCCAAACTATCTTTAGGGAGGCTCCAGCATCCAGCTGTTTGTCAACAGGTACTTCATGCTCATACAGTTCTCCTAAATTGCCTGTTCTTTCCCTTGCCTGGGTTGGAGCCTTCACCTTCAATCCCCCACCTCTCCACCTCCCACACTCCTGTAGATGTGAAGAAGGTTCACGCTAATTGAGCTCATAAAAATGTAGCAGTAAACCTGCATTATATGGGAAAACTGTGGTTTAAGCATGTTTTAAAATGGCTTTTTTGTGGTCTCTGCTAACTCATGTTTCTTCTTCCCAAAATCCCCCACGGCCAGTTCTTATCTCTGTCTCAGGAATGTCCTGAGAAGATATCAAGAAGTCTTCTCATTGGTCTCTTATTAACCCCTTCCTTATTTGGCTGTTCCCTGCCTGATTGGTGTTTTGTAAGACCCCTTACCTTACATGGTCCCTTTTGACCCTCCCAAGAGCTTTATAAACCCCTAACCACAATAAACTCTCTCTCTCGCCTCCTCTCCACGAGCTGTGTGCTGTCTCTCCGGGAGCCATGGGACCTCGTGGGTGGGGGGAGGGGTGAGCACCTAACCCCTCCATGCGTCCAGGACCCTGAAGAAACCCCTGGAGCTGGAGTAACCCCTTCCCTATCCACCTCAAGCCTTCGGAAATGGAACCCCACAATGGGAGGAATGCACCCAGATAAAAACACTTCAGTGGCAAGCAGAGATTTGCATGACTCATCACAGCCTACAAAAGTAGAGCTGGTGGACAGCACCAAAATATGTGAGCAAAACTGCTGTAATTTATAACCAGTACCAATTATGATTTGAAAACTAAGGGTGTAGCAGTTCTCAGAGTTTAAAAACAAGCTATCTGTGAGACCAAGGCATACACTGCACAAAGTCTGAACATGTCAAGTATCTATGGAAACATGCTGTGAACCATTTGTGTACAATTACAATGTTGTGGTAAAATGAAGGAAAAACATGTAGCATAAGTTAATGCCAAAGGAGGTTACATAGTGCCCAGAATATGTCTCCATTTCACCACACATGATAACATCTGTTTCTATGAAAATAAATCATGAAGAGACTCTGAATCTGATATTAATCAGACAAAACAGATTAATAGTGTGTGTTTCAGAGAAACATTGAAGAGAATGAAATCTCTCCATGACTGAAGTTTCTAAATAGACTCTGTAATCTTCACATTATTTTAATGGCACTTAAAATATATTTTCATTGACTTCAAATATAATTTTTTTCTTTTTTTGGAGGATTAGCATGTGCTAATGCATTTTACAGTTGCAAGAAGCAAATATGCATGTATAGCAATGATGAGGCATAAAGGTATTTTTTAATTAAATTTACACTTTCTGAAAATTGTTAATTTTTCTGCTACTAGTAAAACTTGCTATGAAATAAAAAGTACTCAGGAAACCGCAATGATTCAGGCTTATAATGTGGAAGTAATAATTTAACTTCTCTTGGCAGTGTTATCTCCATTATACCTCGTGTTGAAAGAAACCTCACTATTGTTAACTATAATGAAACATTTGCTACCCAGAATAAATGATTTTTCAGCCAAGAAACTTGTTGTTGCAATAACAACATAAAACATAAAAGCAGAACATGTAATGAAACTTTATACAAACTGAAGAAAGAAAAAGCTGCCTTTTAGAACTTGATTTTAAAACTAATACTGTTCCAGAGAGACATCTAGTATTAGGATCTCTGTAAGTGGTATGATTCTCAACACTCTCATGTCTACTGGCAAAAATGCTAATAAAGTCCTATCACTCTTCAGTAAACAGATATACTGGGAGAGACGACTATCAGTTGCTTTATATACAGCAGGACAGATAGGTAATGTTTAGTGTTGAGGCTTTCTAAAAGGATATCACACAAGGAGGTGGAGAAGTGGAAGAATGGCCTGGATGTGATCACACTCACAGCCAGGTAAGATTCTCATCCTGATTACCAGAGCCATCACAGACATTAACACCGAATGATTACATTACAGTGCTGCTCCAAGCCACTGCAAAAAGATTCAGCAGAGCCTGGCACTCTGAAAACATGGAAGAAGAAACAATTCCCTGCCTGAAGGGAAGCCACTCAAATAGTAGATACGCAATGACACAAATCTCCTGCATCTTCCTAAACAATCAAAGAAAACCAGGAACTCTTCCTACAGTGATCCTAGGTGCCAAATTTTGGTAAGACATGAGATCTATGTAGAAGCCTTCCAGGGTCCTTGTCCCCTAAATGGATAATTAATAGCATGAGGACACTTGAGAATACCATCCATTCAGGTGCTAGCTAGAGGAACAAATCCAGCGAACTAAATCCTCCAGTGGACCAACTCCTCCGTTTGGTGCTCTCCCACTGCATTTAAGGCAGTGACCATTCCAAGGGAGTTCTTCATATCTTAATGGGACATCCTAAAAGGTAAATTTAGCATGGCTCTGCACAGTCACTGAGGAAAATACCATTCTTTAACAGAATCAGACATTTCAATGGAAATTTTATTCCTTCTCATTCCTGTTGTTCTACACATCTGCCTCATTTGATCTCAGGACAACCTGACCCAGGACATAACAATGCATTAGTATATTCACTACATACACACAAAAAGCCATTTGTACAGAATTTCTAAAGAAATGTACTTCTGAAGAAGTGCAACAGTTTTTATTTGAAAAAATCATTCCAATTCTTTCAGATTAACACGAGACAGCTGAAAGATTTTTTTATCAGAAAAGGTACTTACTGCTAATTACATACATGGTCCTGATGGAGTTGTTCACTGATACTCAGTTGGGGAAACTACTTTTCTGCACATAACTGCACATATCCTTTAAAATTCTAAAGGGCACATCTTACCGAACCACTGCAGTAAAGCGCTCTAGAAGTTAGCATAGTTTGGCTATTTAATGTTAACAAGATAATTAGTGAAAAGAACATTTGTAATTCATCATTTTCACATTTAACAGGCAAAATCAATGTCTCAGACTGAATCTAAGTGTTCAACTTTCTCCAGTTCCCCCTAAAATCATTAAGTTTTACATTTTCCTTCCAGTTCTGTTCTTGTCTGGGTAACATCCATCCATGACATCCATTTCATTTGGATGTTCTCATCTGTTCTCATCTGGACAATCTAAAGCACAGGTTGAGGACAGGAAAAATACTGAATACCAGCTGAGATCTCAGTGGGTCCCAGGGTCCAGTGGTCACATTCAGAACAACTGAAGTTACGTTTTGCATGTTGTTGCCTCTAAATTTCTTCTGGCTGCAATTCCAGAAATTAGCTTTAGCTCATACACCAGACTTTGTTACTCCAGTGCCACACAAAACTAAACTGCTTACAGAACTGGTGATGATTAAAAGAAAAAAAATTGGAAAAAACCTCTTAGCTGTAATATTATTGGAACAATCTTGCAGAGAAAAACAAATTTGGATGCTACTGTATATTTGCAGAAAAGTTTTTTCTACTCTAAACTAATGTGTGAGACTGTATAATATGTGGGTTACTGACTTGCAAGGATATTGGAAGGATGCATTGGTGCACTTGTTTGTAATCTTATGAATTATAATTAACTGTAGAGTTTCTAAGAAATTCCTTTCCCATTGTATGAGGACATGCATTCAATGGAGATAAACAGGAAAACCTCAAACTCAAGCACACTCAGGCACACCTCTGTTAACAGCAAGAGGTACAAAGGGAGATTTATGGTGCTATCCTAGATAAAATTGTGGTCTATCTCCACAGCTATTTAGTGAGAAGAAAGACACTGGGGTGCTGGAGCATGTCCAGAGGGCAATGGAGCTGGTGAAGGGTCTAGGGCACAAGTCTTATGAGGAGCAGCTGAGGGAGCTGGAGTTGTTTAGACTGGAGAAAAGGAGTCTCAGGGGTGACCTTATCACTCTCTACAACTACTTGAAAAGAGGTTGTAACAAGGTGGGGGTTGGTCTCTTCTTCCACATAACAAGCAACAGCACAAGAGGAAATGGCCCCAAACTGTGCCACAGGAGGTTTAGATCAGATATCAGGAAAAATTTCTTCCCCAAAAGGGTGGTTAGGCATTGGAACAGGATGCCCATGGAAGGGGCTGAGACACCATCCCTGGAGGTATTTAGGATGTGTAGATGTGGCACTTAGGAAGTGGTTTAGTGGTGGACTTGGCAGCGCTGGATTAACGGTTGGACTCCATGATCTTAGCATTTTTTTCCAACCTAAATGACACGGTGATTCTATGATAAATCCCTGAGTGACTCCCTGAATTCAAGCATAAACATCCACCTCCAGCATCAGTACATTCCCAAGAGGGAAGGAGCAGTAAAAGGCACTACAACTCAGAAGAATCCTAATATTTCCATGTAGCTGGCAAAGAATAGGCTTTAACTTGTTCTTCAGGCTGATCTGAAATGCACAGCTGAAGTTTGACACACAGTGACTTCTCTTAGGCTATATCTAGCCAATTCTTCTATATTTAGCTGCTCTCATAGGTTATAGAGCCTGTCTTTATGTTTCTGGATCACTACTTGCCAGCAAGACAAGGATACAAATGCCAGGAAAAGCAAACAGCCTCAGGCTGTATCTTAGTAATAAGAGATGTTTATATTACCATATTGTTCTCAAAACAAAATTGAAAAATCTGAAAATCTCTAAAATTCTGCTATAAAATAATAACAAGGTGTTTCCCAAGGGTGCTTTCTTAATGAAAATCATTAAAGCCCCATCTAAACTGGGATGTGGGAGCACTTCCCAGTATTCATGTCCAAGCACACAGACTGGGCTGGATCCTGCATTAGATTGAAACCAGGGTGCGTGTAAGCCTCAATTTGCTACGCTCTAGGTCCTAAAACAGTTTGAATTCAGCCTTGTATAAGGCTGTTTCACAGAAATTCACAGAATATAAAAATGTTCCTGTCTTCCATCAGAGAAGAGTTAGAAGACCAAGCTTCATGCAAATCATATGCAGTGATATGAATCTTTGAAGGTTTGAGTCAAAACAATTATGCTTAGAGATGCAAATTTTATATTCAAAATTCTTGGTGAAAGTAAATAATAGAGATCCATATTGAAGAAGTGAGAAACAGAAAATGCAAAATTCTACTATTTAAAGGAAATGTGGGATGCCTTTAGTAACATTTGAGTAGTTCAGATTCAACAACTTGACTACTGTAGGTACCTACATATAAAAAACTCAGGAGAAGAATTCACTTAATGCTTTCAGTGTCAACTTGACTATGTTGTCATGCTATCTGTTGCTTCCCTTGAATTAAAGATGTTGGTCTTCACCTCATTAATATTCCAAACTAACTGAAGCCAGTCAATGAGTGTAGTTGAATATGAAATACTAAGCTAGAATAATACTTTTCACAATAATGTTTTCACAGAGAGAAATACAGTCCTTTCCTGTCCCACTGATTTACAATCAAAATGACTATGAATTATAGTGAGCCCAATGGAATTATGAGTTACAGTCACCTAATGCAGACAGTACATCTCATCCTGTTAATGACCTTGTAATTACAGAGCTCTGCAGGGAAGCACCTTTGCCACTTGACCACAGCTACTGAACTATCATCAATAAAAAGGTTAATTTATAAAGAACAACATACCATCAGTACAAATTTTGATAGCCTGTTTCCATCAGTTTACCAGACAATACATTTTCACAATGAAGTATACGTTTCCATAATAATTCCCATAATAATTATCCACACTTCTAAAAAAACATTGAGGCGATTATAACATGATTATTTTCAAGAGCTTTTTAGTTGTCAGATGTGTACATATGACTACATATTTAAACAACATCTTACAAATATAAACTCTTCTTAACTATTGCCCTATTATAAAGAAGTAGCATTATTTGTTAATGCTGTTTCACGGAAACTCTTTTTTAATTATTTTGAAGATTTTAAAATCTAAGCAGGCCAACTAACAGGAATCTATATTGTGCTTTGATTCTTTTTTCATAAAAGGGTTACCTCATCAAGTTCAATCTTCCTTGGAAATTACTAAATAAATTATTTGCAAATATTGTTCTTACAATCAGAAAAAAAAGTTCATGCATGATTTTCACTTATTGTTCACTGAACTCCAAAACCAAGCTACAAATCTTGGCCCAAATTCAGCAATGTATCTAAACAGATGTCTAAACTCAGGCAGAAAAGCACTCTTTCTGGCCAAAATCCAGAAAGAGAAATTCTCTGTAGTTCACATTCATACCTTCCTTGGGGGAAAAATGATAAAACATCGAAATTCAATACCCTAGAAAAAATAAATTTCAAGGTCTTGATTGCAGCCAAAAGAAGAAAGTGACTGGCTTTTGAAATGCCCAGAAACTGAGCATAGAGCAAGCCATTTCAAAGAGACTACTTACTGAAAGGGTTTGAAACACAGAGGGGAAACAAACAGCCTAAAAGAGCTTGTGAGATCTGAAACACCTTAGTAGGTGGTAGCCACCCTGGTCGTGGGAAGAGAAAAACAGTACTCAGCAGCCTGGCATACACAGACCAAAATGTTTGTGCCACAACCTCTAGGCGGAAGCTAACTTAGAAAGGCAAGAATATTAGTTTTGAAACTGAACTCCAATCTGATCTCACAATATGCTATTCCAAATGAAACCAATCTAGTCCTGCAGACAAAAGTTGTGGACCTAATGAAAGAAATTTTTACTCATAACCCTTCCTCACAAGTCTGTAAGAAATTAAAAAGAAATTAAAATATTTGAATCTCAGTTTTTTAGAGGTCGTACATCACCATTTTCATCTCTATTACTCAAAGCAGTAACCGAGGGTTATTTTTCATTCCTCTCCCCATCATAAAAAACATAAATGCGTGCCTTTCGTTCCCTCCCTAATGCAAACTCTTATCAAGACACTCATTTCCAGTCTTGCCTCCATCCTTTTTCCCCAGTTGTTTTGCTACAATCACATTCCTTCTTTATCCTCAGCAATTAGTGGCTGAGGATAAATGGCTCTTTGCTGCATCCAGTTGAAAGCTAAATCCTCTACAAAACACCTTCCACCTCCTTACCTAGTCTTTGCTATACCTCTGTAAGCATTGATCTTTCCTGTTAGCACCTCATGCTTGATCATGTATCTTTTTTTTAGGATTCCTCTAATGGATGAAACACTTTTCCAGACATTAAGTGGATTGCATTTAGTTCTATATCTGTGAGGTTAACTAAGGAGAAGTCTTCGTAAGGAAGACACCCCAGTTTGTAAAACTCCTAAAACTCAAAGTCATGGTTGCAATCTCCCTCTGATACGAGGCTTACTCATCAAAGGAAAATAATCTCTTATCTGCAGGCATGAATTTAGACCAAGCTGCTTTGTAAACGCACAGTACAAATTCTGAAAATGCTTTCCCAACTATCCTCAACACAATCCATCAAACATACATCAAGAGTTACTCATGTCATCAGAACAGAAATTCATTCTAGACACCTTCCAACATACACTTGTCACTGCACCAGCATGCTACTGGCTTGCGTGCTGCCTAAAGCTCTGTTTGTCTATAGAGACAACAGCCACACACCACTGCACTTTCAGAACTCCCTGACTTACATATAAGCTGTGATATTAGAGCAAGAGTGTGGTGTGAGAAAGTTGTATAAATTCTTCAGAGTTAAGCTACTGCAATATTTTTTTTTGCTTAATCCAAACAAATATGTTTCCTTGACATTTTTAGACTTATATTCATTTATTCTGCATAAAAATAAGCAAAATGTTTTATGGAGCACTGGAAAGCATCTCTAGTAATTTTTTGTTTAAGATGAGAAAAAAAATTGCTATTGGCCCAAAGCCTTGTTTGAGAACTCTGCATAGAGAGTATCATTTTCCTTCATCTTTTCAAACATGACACAGCAGAAACGATATCATCTTAATCTGGGCAGCAATGCTGTAGGCAGCTCCAAAATGTTCCTGTCCTACAGAGCATGCCTTCAAAAAATCCAACCTGATAAATTCTAAAAGTAAAAGGAAACCACTGAGTTCTGCAAAGGTTAAAGTTTTTGTCACATACATATACACAGGCATATTTAGTCTCTGGAGACTATCAAATGAATCTGTCAAATTCACATGCTGAATATATATTGAGGGCTGCACTCCTAAAATGACTTCCAGGAAAGTAGACAGGAGACATTAAAAATAATCTCAGTGGACTCTTTACCTTCATTTTCATACACAGGGCATACTAGTTTTTAGAGAGAGGCTACAGAAAAATTGTCAGTGTTGCAAAGATCCACCTCTGAGCAGCAAGACTTGCTCAGTTACTCCCAAGAAATATAGTGAGGGAAAACAAATTTCTTTATTTGTCTTTCACAGCCAGCTTTAGTTCATTTGGTAAAGTATCTTGAGTTCTGTACATTTAATGACATATAAAACTAAAGGAAAGAGGAATATTTGTGTATGTGCAATATGTACAATACATCCTACCACACTTCGTTATCAATCACACTTTACTTCCACATGAGTTCATTTGGGAAACATTACAGAAATAGCATAGATCCAGTTTTCACACTTTGATTTAGAATTATTCTGAATTTATTTTTTTAATAAATCTGGAAACTGAGGATAGTGACACTGAAAAGTCTTCCCAAAGGATAGAGGTATAATGATATAATCCATAGATTGGGATTTTATGATTAATACAGTTTATCAATAGACTCTATTTCTTATTAGAGTGAATTTTATGCAAAGAAATACTACAATCAAAACTGAGAATAGAATGTATCATTCTAGCTGGTCTACCTTGATACAGTAGTTCTGTGCCCCTTAAACCCTTAACAGAGAGGTAAGTAAAGTAAGGCAGTAGATAGGAAAGCAGAAATCCAGCAGGATCCAATTTTTCAGTGAAAATACTTTATCTTTTCATATGCACATACTGATAGCTATCTTTGAGTCAAAAAGCCTCAAATGTTTTAGCCTTGCAGTGGAATTAATATTCTGTACTCAGTTTAACCACCTTAAACTTCAATGCTGAACTCGGCAGAGCTCTATCTGCTGACAGCTATCCCTAAAGTTACCCAGTATTTAGCTGGACTCAGGTGCTTGGAACTCAGGCTGGACTCAGTATTTCCCCAGCAAAACATTACAAGACATTCCAAGCCACACAAGTCCAGACTGGACTTCAAAACCTGTTTGAAGTCCTGTTTGTTGTATCAAGTGATTATTTACTTGAGCTACCATGCACAGTAACAGCTTCAAAATGAAAGGTTTTAAATATGGGTGTGGGACTCTGACAATCCTATGTTTATCACAGACTGTGAATTTGTCCAGCAAAGCACTAAAACTGAGAGAATTTTAGCCAAATTCCAGCATCTACTAGCTACAAAAGTGTCACACTAGTGACAGACTGTGGTTAGAACCGACCGGTCAGCTTAACACAAACAGGTTGTGTTTGGCACAAGCCTAAGACCATTATCATCCGAAATCCAGAGTAAATGAACAAAGATGACACCTTGTTTCCTAAAAACAAGTATGAAATAGTAGAAAGCAATCAAAGTTGCCAGATCATAAAACACTGGAACAAAGTATTTTAAAATCATGTAATCTCACTATAAACAAATCTGCAGAAGTAGGTTTTTGGTTTGCATATTCTTCTCAAGTGGCAGATCTCCCTGTCCTAAAAAGACTGGGACATTTTAATGGCATTGCTGTCATTTTGATTTCAATGAAAGCTTTTCTTAAGGTCTCAGGATAGACACAATGTCTGTACTCCAACAGAAGATGTAATACCATCTCTAAGTATCACTAAATCTATTATTCCTGGTCTAACAAAACCTATTGCCCATAGATCAGAAAATACAAAAAGGTGTTCCTCTGAGGTTAATCAATTTGAGCAAATCTAAGAAATTAACCTAAGTTCAATAATAATGTCTACAATCTATGGAGGTAAATTCTCTAATTCCTTTACACTAAAAACCTATGGCTCTTTTTTATACAAAGACAAACAATTCTTCCTTCAAGAAGAATCGTATGTTTTGGTATTTGTTTTGATTTTTTTCCCTAAAATAGTGTAGTGGAAAAATGAGAAAAGATATAATTGTCTGCAGACTGTGACTTTTAACTATTAATGTGCCTCATTCAACTCTACGCCTAAAGTAGATGACTTAGCAAGGTCACCATTTATGTCTTTGTATGGGTGAATAACTCCCTGCAAATAAAACTACTGGTTGCATTGTACTGATCATGATTTGATAGTATTTAGCCAATTTTTACCTAAAAAAAATATTCTGTTGCAGTCTCTGAGAAATTCTGGAGTTTATGTAAAAGTGTGGACTATTATGGTGGTTGAAGTGCTGTGTATTAATTGAAGTGACATGATGAGCCATGTGACTCTGGATTTTGTCACCAGTTGTAACAGGGTATACAGATCCACTCTAAAATCCCCACTTTTTTGATTTTGGGTTTGGGTGGGGGTTTTTTAACTTTAAAAGAGATTTAGGTACTATGAGTTTCAAAACTTACAATCATATTTTTAGGGTGATGGTATAAGACATGAAGAAATCATTAAGTGCCAGAATGAATAACAATGTCAAAAGAATCGCAGACCTCTCAAAGAGTTACATGTCAAAATTCTCACTTATGACAATTGCAGATTTTTGGCTGGCTTCTCTGGCAATAAACAGCTGCAGAAAAACACCTACAAGGATGTAATTCTAAATGTGATTGCATTTCCAAAAGCTTAAAAGAAGAAAAGAGAGCACACAGAAATCTGACTATAAGTGCTGCCATCAATATAGTATTTCACAAAAGGTTTCTGGAAACGTTACTTTTAATAGCATCAAGTGTAAAGAGCGGTGTAATATGGCTTATAAATTACTGGAAAGGCTGTTGACGCAGGTTAATGATAAATGACAGCATATGCAGTAGAGAGAGTCACAGAGGAGTGCTTGATTACTCCAGTTTTAGTCACCGTCAAAGCTAACAGTCTGCAGGCAGTGGTGTGCATCACAGTAAACTAGACCCATCAAATACCTAGTGAGGTAAGTTATCTTCTATCTGCTTTATTACACAGCCATGTTAAATTAAACTGATGGGTTTATTAGCATGAGGCTGTATTCAGTCAGGTTTTAAGACAGCTCCTCATTTCAGAGTCTTAATTCAGTGCTTGCAGAAAGACGTAGGATACTCAGGTTAAGATTTCTTACCCCTGTAATCAGCTCTGAAGAAACCCTCTCCTGAAAACTCTCTGAAAATTATGTGTATGAAGAAGAAATGAAGTGAGCTACTAAAAACAACACAAGCCCAGGTTTGTAGTCCGTGAATTGAAGAGGGCTGTGGTATCTGCCCGTCATGTCACAGGTCAAGATGACATAGAGATTAAGACGTGAGAACATGCCGAAGAACATGAGTCCCACTCACACTAGATGAGGGTGTGGATGGCAATGCTATCTTGAAACACAACAGTTGAAGGTCGGCACAATTTGTAGCTAAACACAGAGATTATTCCATCGTTTAGCAGGGATTTCTACTCCTCTGACTGCTCTGCAGTTTGAAATATTGCCAGGGACCTCAGCAGTCTCTGGAATGAAAGGGATGAGAATCTGGGCAGAGTTCAAAGAACACAAACATGCAAACATCTTTATGAGGAAATATAAAAATAACTAAGTATGTTGCACAGCGCATTCAAATAATCTGCAGAGGTGTGATAACCTTACAAATACTGGGAGCTGTTATGTGAAAGAGGGAAAGCATATTAAGTGTGCTACAAAGGGGACGTACAGAGTGAAAGAATGAAAACCCATCAGGTGTTTTACATCTGAACAGCAAATACACTAACATAAACTATTAGATTGGGGCTACTAGACTAGGACTGCTATTGTGCTCAAGTAGCACAACATCCACACATGCTGACAGAAACTTATTTTATTCACACTTGCAGAAGGGAAAGGCTGGATAGCCCCATAGCTCATCCCAGACACTAGCACAAAAGGGGCAGTGGAACTTCATGTTTTCCCTGTTTTGCTCTGGGAAGATAGGGCTTTGCATGTTCTCAACACAACTGGGCCAAGTTGAGTGGTGACCCTGTGCAGTTCACCACAGACTGCTCACCACTGCCTTCCTGTAAGATGTTTCTGATCATCACACCAATTGCTGACAAAACTGCTGGTGTAGCTGCTTCTTAGGTCAGGACAGTTAGAAAAATACAGAATCTCGCTATGAGAAGTGCTGGAGTTCATCTGGATCATTTTGACTGAACAAAGCTAGGAAGAGATCTTAAAAGCAGCTAAACTGAGCAGCTGAGGGAGTGGAAGGGGTCCTGGGGATAACCAGATCTGCAAGGCTCAGCTTCAACTAGAACAGGTTGTGTAACCACAATGCTGTCCCGCTTTATGTCAGACAGGATGTTTCTGCTGGAGGAAAGCAATTCTTTCTTCGAGCCTTTTCAAGTCCTTGCAGCTGAGAAAGCATCACAGTTTCTATAACTGTGGTGGCCTGTCTACTGCCTGCTAACCTAAGACCACAAACTATCCAACACCTCAATTGCTACCAGCAAATATGGAATGTTCCTTATTGTTACTAGTTCTGTACAGGATTTAAAAAAAACCAAACCAACCAATCAACCTCAAATAAGAAACTCTACCATGTTTATGATCCCCTGCCTCATGTAGCATTTTACCTTAACAGAATATGACATGAAGAAAACAAAAACATCCTCCCTGACCCCTTCATGCTCTCCAAGACTCGTTTTTCTGGGTGGTTACTTGGCACATAGCTTAAAAATGAGATATTAAACAGAACTGCTGAGTGAGGATGTCTGTCATGGACAAGCATCTCTGAAACTTCTAGTACAAACCCAAACCTGAGCAGAGAGCCTTCCTCTATAGCCACTGTCTGAGAGCTGTGACCTTTCAGTGATTCAGCTTTGTCCCTAATGCACTGCAACACTGCGACATGCTCAGAATGCTCTGTTAGGAGGATAAGTGAGTTTAATGAGTAGTTCCATTCCGGGAGACTGCCCTGCCAGTATATTCTGGGTTGTGTGGTTCATTTCTTAAACTAAAATATTCCCTAGGAAAAAAAGAGGATAATTTTTGGCTGCAGGGTGGATACAGAAAGGTGGTTTTCCTAAATAATAAATTAGGTCAGTCTTTAAATAAGTCATCTCCTTCTGCCTGGATAAATATTTACTCCTTCCAAACTAATATTAGGTTTATGTGTCTCCCAACAACTTTGTTCTGTTCTGGTTTTTATTAGGAGTTCTGGAGTCAGCCACGACAGAAATCTACTAGATAGATTCTAGGGATTAAAAAAAAGGAACATCAAAATAACAAAACAACCCACTTGGCTTCTAGTTTTCAATAAAACAGCCCCTGTTAATTCAGCAGCTAGGCAGCACACATTTTAAGGTAAGCTTTTTCCCAACAAAAATGACAGCTGGAACAAACTAAACCCAAGAATCTCCAAATGGAACTTTAACATTGGAAGGAAGGAGTTTGCATTTTCAAAAACAGCTGATAATTTATTACAAATTGAATATTAGAGAGGCCTTATCCTTCCAAGGCCCAGGGCTCCAACAGACGGTTGTGTCAAAGTCACTGTTTCGAGGGCACAAGGCCCTGCTGTATGGCAGGGTGGCATGTCACCTGGGCTCAGGACAGAGCCCAGAGAACTACTACAGAAATTCAACAGGGATTACTTGACAATGAAAAATTAAAGGGAGGGCTATTCCACAGCACACTGTGAATATTAAAGATGCCTGATGGCAGACAGACTGTCATTTTCAGAACTTAGATGCTTTTCTGGTTTACAAGAATTTTTGTTTCAAATTGCTGTTCCCTAACTAATGATTTTAGTTCATCATAGAATCATAGAATGGTTTGGGTTGGAAGGAACCTTGAAGATCATTGTTCCAACCCCCCCGCCACTCACTAGATCAGGTTGCTCAGGGCCCCGTCCAACCTGGACTTGAATGAACCCGGCCTTTATCCAGAATGAAGAACAGCTTCAAAGTTTTCAGTGATCATTTTGTGTTCATGAAAAAACTTTTGGATCCATTTTGAGCTTTTAGAATGATCCAAAAGTAAATCAAAGAAACATTTATTTTCAACTAACTATGCTTGGTTTTCATGGTGAACAAAACAAAGCCAAGAGAGTGGCTCAATTACTTCCAGGAGAGCAAACTTGAGAGGAAGAGAATGGATGCTTAACCACAAGGGGGTAAATCCTTGGACAAGATCAAGTAGGTATAAAATTGTCCATGAAAAAATGGAGGCTGCAAAGAACGGGATTTCTAAGGACCAAAGAAAAGCATGGTAGGGCACCCTTCTCATAGCAGTAGTCTGCACAATTAGTGCAGGCACTTTAAGGCAGAATGTGGTGCACACATGAAGGAGGCACACAGGTAGCAGGGACAGGGCATCATGAGGCAGTTCTGCCTCAGCCACACAGTAACACATTTTCTGAAAATAAAGACCCTGACACTATAGTGAACCCTAGGCAGCCCTGGGTTTCTACTGGCAGACAAGTTTCTGTCCCCACTGAGTTCAGTAAGGCATTGACACCTACATCAACTTCAAAATGGTCAGCAAAAAGAGCACATAGGAGCTTATCACCAGGCTTTGCTGCAATTCACAGCTCCTCCCTCTAAAGAAGAAAGGCTAACAAAAACCTGAGGAATGGAAATTTGAACGTTTACCTTTGAATTTTAGGACAAAGAAGAGAATTTTCTCATCTCTATATATTCTTCCCTAAAACTGGGAACTGTAAAAGCACATAGGCCTGGTATCACTAAGCCTTTAACGCAAGAAAAGCCAAGCAACAGCAACCTAAGTCAGGTTAAGCTCTCAGTGGCTTTTATTAAGAGAGTTTTCAATGTAGGGTCTCTTGTTCTGAACCAAGTACAAAGCTGTACTTGTTTATCCTTTCTGCCATAGAGTGTGTATAGCAGAAGCAGAACAATCAGCTTGATGAAACATTCCTAAAAAAAGAAAAAGTTTAATATTTTTATTATTCAAAAGAGGGGAGAAAAACAAACATGCAATTTCAGTATACGCCCAAGAGCTTTTTTCCAAAACCATTTGTATTTGTTATTAGATCAAGTATTATTAGTAAGTATGCTTTGCTGGCCACATCAAAGCTCTTTAATTTATCTGTGATCAATCTGCGGTAAGCTTTTAAGAGAATACCTTTTTTTTTCTCCATCAACTAAAAAGAATAAGCAGGAAAAAAATATCCTAGACATCAAACTAATCAAATTATACATGTTTTTGGTCTCTAGCAGCTCCTTAAAAGTAATTCTGGAGAACAAAGTGGTCTGCTTTAAAATTACTTACAATTAGAAATATTTGCCATTTGTTTTCCTTTCAGGAAAGTCCCAGTGCTTTATCCCAAAGTCACTGAAGTCACTGAGGTTTTTTGCAGTGTTTCCGTGTGCTTTGGAGCAGGTCTGCTGCATTCGGATTTCTGTCAAGCAAAAGGCTCTGAACCAACCCCTACACTCCTATGCTAGGATGGGTGGGAAGGGATTTGATCTCACTATGCTCAGTATATTGTGCACAATGTTTGACACTGCAAATTTCCCCCTGTATTAATAGTTGATTTGCTATTGGGCAAAATACAGTCTTCAGTAAGTAGTGAAAAACAGAATACTGTGATAAAGTGATAAAGTAACATGTAATTTATGGTCTTAAAATATGATAAATAGATAATTTTATTTACTTTAACTGTTCCCATTACTTCTGAAGCTTATACTTTTACCATGCAAAAAGAGGAAATTAATTCCAGATCCATTAGAAATACTGGGACTTGTGCTATTTAGCCCAAGTAGGAGAAGCCTCTAGATTCTTTTGGTACTATTTATAATTTGGATTGTCAAGACTAGATTAACAGTTAAATGAAGAACTTTGCTTTGTAATATGAATAGATAATGTGAGACTATGTAGGAGGAAAATCTAACTAAATCGTGACCTTGTGAATGATGGGGATAATACTAAGTTTCTAACCCATGGATCAATTTAACTAATTAAGAAAGGATGAGAAATGACCTGATCAAAATTTGTTAACAGAATAAGGCTTTCTGAGGGAGGTAATGAGGCAAGGAAAGAATAAGGTTCACTCGTTAAGATCTAAATATAAACAAAGTTCAGATGGAAAACAATGCACAAGTTTTTCATTGTACCACATCAGGATGATTCCAAAAGGGATGTGGTGGATTTGCATTCAGATAAAATCTTTAAGACAAGATTTTCTGCATCAAACTGCAAATGATGCAAAAATCTTTTAAAAAAGTTGCATCCCGTGTCATGAAGAAAACATAGTTATCAGACAACAATTATCTTCGTATCACGAACTGTAATCTGTTTTCCTTGGTGCATTGCCTTTCCTTTTTTTAAGTTTTGATCAAAACATAAGTTTTTGTACCAGAAGTGCCCATCAACATGCTATGTTCCAGCATGGAGGTCTTGAAACTATTAAATGATTTTATTTCTAGTGACAGATCAGAAATAGGAAGCTGCTAATTTGTAGGAGAACTCTTTTCAAAATTCAGCTTCCTCACACCATTTTCCCCTCTTAATTAGGAAAACAGTAGTGAAATTAGGCATTTGTAGATTGTGATTCTTAGAATTACTGGGATGCCTTTGCAATCTGAAAGGTTAAAGCAGCTTTATTTCAAAACACCTGCCGTGTTACTACTGGAAATAGTGCTTTTCTACAGCAATTCGCACCCTAATCACTTCCCATCTGATGAAAGTCTGACTACCACTGTTATTCTGCAAAAGCTCTAATGAGATTGAAGCACAGTGTGAAAACAAAACTTTTACAGATAGTTGGAACACTTCCATTTTCTGTTTATTTGCTTGGCATTTTTTTTTTTCCCCAAGAAAAAGCAATTAAGTACTCTCTGGAGGAAAGAGACTTAACTCATCATCCTTACCTGTCCAGTAAGGACCTCTCTGTTTAAAGTATGCCTCACAGCCCTCCTTAGAGAAAATGTGCACCTCAGCCCTTCTTACAAGTTTGCTTAGGCTGTATTTATAGAATAAACTTACAGCTTCTCACCCCATAGAAACACGAAAAGCCTCTTTTGTTCAATATCACTGTCTGGAAATAAACAATGGCATGACAGCAGTAAGTGTGATAGCAGAATAACTGAGTATGGGTTTGGGTTCTTTTTCCAGTAGAATATAGCAAAATTAGATTTTATCCCCTTGTTATATTTGTAATGTTCCAAAATTGCGCAAAAGGGTACTGGGACAACAACTTAGCTGAGATAGACCAAAATAGCTGAACCAAATAGGTTCAAATAAGCAGACCGTCCTGTAGTCTTTGTAGTGTTCAGTCCCAAAACTGGAAGCAGTTTCGGTCCCAAAAACACGACAGCAGAAAATGTATCATTTTACTTGCCTAAGTGATAGCAGAGGATTTTGTGATTTTTCTTAATTTTTTATGTGCAAGCATTTTTCTAGTGAAGTACAGATCCAGCATTTTAAGCCTACTGACAACAAGCTTGTTTTTATCTTTCATGGAACCAATGCGTAATGCCTCCCGCATCTCCTGGGATTTGTAGATGCAGGTGGAAAATTACTGCTGGGTGCATTTCAGGAGATGTCCAAGAGCACATAGGCAGATTGTCAGAGCTGGGGAAAGGAACAGACTTTAACACTGCTGAGTTCCAGCATTCAAGTAATTCTGTACCTGAACTGCTATAGTCCAAAGCCCTTCTATGGGACTGGTAGGAAAGACGTCTTTCATTTCCAAAGTTTAGATCTTGTACATGTGCTTTTCAGGATGCATATTCTGTTCTGAAAAATAAAATTGCTCCTTCTTTTCCCATCTTATTTAAAAACTTGCCCTTCTTTTCCCTCTCCTTCTTGCCCTGTGAAGATCAAAACAGAAGTCTTGGAAAGAAGCAGAAAGATGTGCCCCTATGACCAAAAAAGTGTAGAGAAATGTAGCGTCACGTGAAAGTCACATTTGATTTAAATTTTTCTGTTATGTATTTCTTCACAGAACAATTTATCTCTATCAGCTCTTTTACAATGTCTCTTTCCCTTCTACATAAAGCAGAACATTAGTATTGGTCCAAATGGCCTAATGTTTACAAAATTATTATAGATGTACAGAAGACATCAGGGGCACATCAGGAGATTCTTTGAGGTATGTGACATTTTCCCTCCTTTTATGGAGGATACCGTTCTGCAGAGATGTCAATGCTATTGAAAATGAAAATGCATTTAAAATGCCTATGCATCTGAAACGAGAATGCTTCCTGTAGCATCATCAAAGCTTTTAGCTCTTCATTTTAAATGACCATTAATAGCATTTTAGTATCTCATTTTTTACAAGAAAACCTGAGATATTCAGGAAATGTAAGAAGGTCACCAAAGTAATTTTTTAGAACGATACTACAAAGGGTGTTATGATTTGGAGCTGGCTCCCTGCCAAGTCTCCAAACCTCACCACAAGGAGTCCCCCCCCTACCCCAAACCAAGGGAGAAGAGGGGGAAAAAACCGAAAGAACCAAAAACGAGAGAGAGACAAAGTAATGTATATAAATATATTTACACTTATATTTACAGTTGAGACCCCTGGTGGCCTAGTGGTTAGCATGCAGGACTCTCACTGCTGCGACCCGGGTTCGATTCCTCGGTCTCCCGGGCAGATGGAACCCGTTAGCCCTGTGAGGCCATCCATCTATGAGAAGGTCACTCTAAACAAACCTACGTCCTGAGGACCTCACTGCCATTGTCCAAGCTTGCTTGGCCCCGGCAGATGAACCTTAGGATTAAAGGGTGGGCTCAGTTCAGCGCAGGCTGTGTCTCACCTAAAAAATCCATTGCGCAGGCTGGAAAGGTAAAAGACCTTTCCCCAGATCTTCGTTCGCGAAGACTGGCCATTATTATTTACAGTTATATACAGTTGAAATATATAAATATATATAATTTCACAGGGAAAGGGGAAGGGAAGAACAAAAACCAAAATAATATATATATATATATTATATTATCCCGTTCAGTAGCCCAAGGTCTATCAACTAAAAGAATTAACAAAGAAGATCTTACTACTCTCCTTGGGACAACGCAGAATCACGCTGGGGTGACTGGTGGCTGCCGGCGGCCTCCGCCTCCCAAGGTCGACAAGGCCTTACCAGGCCTCACTCTCCAAGCCGGCAGACTCAACACAGGGAGATCTGCACCTCCAAAACCGCCGGAAGGAAAGAGAGCAAAGGTCTTTCCTCCCTTCTTCTTATACTCCAGTTTACGTAAAAATCGTAGGGAATACCGGGTAAATCTGGGCACTTCCTTGGTTACAAGTTGGTCACCAAGGAAGGCCTAGGCCAAACTACCACAAAAGGGTTAACCTAACATTTTTCCTTTGGCAGTAGATATGAGTGAACTTAGATATGCTCACAGTTTTTGAAAGCCTGTGTTTCTTGGTTGAGTGGTGACAGAGGTACATGGGCAGAAAGGCTCCATTCACCAGTAACACGAGGTTGACTTTGGAGGGCTCCCTCGGCACCATGCTGATGCAGGGCTGGGGGTGGCCTGGGTCTGGACTTGCTGCTGGGTTTGCTACCTTCAATCACACTTGATAGGAAAAGTCTCTCCAGTGAGAAATGAACCATGACAATTGCTAGAAAAACAGTAGGTGCACTAACAAAATTACAGGAGTTTTGACAAAACTGGGCCTATAATGGAGCATGAGATTTGGTGCTAATAAGCAGCTTAGTGATACAGGCAGCATGATGAGAAGAGCTGCTTTAGAGAGAGCACATCCTGGCCTGTATAAAGCAATAGAACCGCAGTAATTAGGCCTAAAACTCAGTTACATTTAGGTTAAAACTGGTAACAAAGTTCGATATTTACAACAAAGTCAAACAGAGGAGGGGTCTGTTAGTATAACTCAATTTTTTTATCATCAGTGTAAAGGTAAAATACTGTCCTGTTAAGACCATCTTTATGCACATCCACATCCACCCTCCTGGTGAGACAAGGTTTTTATTTCACCTTATTTGAGCTGTCCGGATATGAGGGATCTCATCTCCTCTACTTGCTTAGATGTCTCCACAGCAGATGGCAAGAGGGGTGAGGACACCTATGGTGGGTGATTCTTCCTAGCAGAAGATGGATAGGATCAAGAGCTACCTGGAGATGCCCATCTTTTTGCACAAGCTAATGTGTAGGAACAAGAGTTTAGTGGGGCTGAATGCCTAATTTCCAAATAGCTGAAGACACGCAAGAGAAATCTCATGCTGATCTAGATGGTTTCAGAGAACACCAAACAACTTCAGCAGTTTAAAGGAAGTTTGGCTGGTGGATACAGAAGCTAATTTATGCCTTACTCTCACCCCTTCCGAGAATCCCAACTTTCCTTTTGAGCAAAAGACATGTAAGTCTTTTATTTTGCTGGATAGAATCACAGAATGGTTTAGACTGGAAGGGATCTTCAAAGACCATCTAGTCCAACGTCTCAACCATGGGCAGGGAGGTCTTCAACTCAACCAGGCTGCTCAAAGCCCCACCCAAACTGACCTTGAACACTTCCAGGGATGGGGCATCCACAGCTTCCCTGGGCAACCTGTTCCAGTGCCTCATCACCCCCAAAGTAAAGAATTTCTTCTTAATGTGCAATCTAAATATTTGAGTTTAAAACTGTTGCATAGTCCAGTCCTAGAGAAGGTAAGTAAACACTGAATTTGGCTTCATGTTTCCTTCACTTATCAGCACTTCCTCCAAACAAGTTTTCCAAAAACACTCCCTTTGTTTTCAGTTTGATGACATAGGTTTTTTAATCCTCATGCCCAGGTGTTTGCAGAACTCCTCATTACCTACAGCTAAAACCTGTAAGACTGTTGCATGAGAAAGCTTTGTCATCTTCTGAAATATTTTCAGAATAAACCTGCTAGAGACAGTTTCAGTATTAACCTTTTTGCTTTGAAGTCTTTATTTGACTTTTGGAACAAATATTTCACAGGATTATTTGTAGCTTGGTCTGTTTAGCCTGGAGAAGAGGAGACTGAGGGGAGACCTCATCCCAGTCTACAACTTCCTTGTCAGGGGAAGAGGAGGGGCAGGCACTGATCTCTTCTCTGTGTTGACCAGTGACAGAACCAGAGGGAATGGCCTGAAGTTGTGTCAGGGGAGGTTTAGGTTGGATATTAGAAAGACGTTCTTCACCCAGAGGGTGGTTGAGCACTGGAACAGGCTCCCCAGGGAAGTGGTCACAGCACCAAGCCTGACAGAGTGCAAAAAGCATTTGGACAATGCTCTCAGGCACATGGTGTGACTCTTGGGGATGGTCCTGTGCAGGGCCAGTAGTTGGACTTGATGATCCTTGTGGGTCCCTTCCAACTTGGCATATTCTGTGATTCTGCCCATAATTTGTTACAGCACATACGTTTTTATTCTGTATTGCACCTTTACTTCTAAAGTGTTGAACCTCTACCAGCTGGCAACTGTTATTGTGCAGTGACATTTTTTCAGTAAACAGGCATTTCTGAAGTGGTTATTTTTGCATATGGCACTTCCAAATGTTTTGCTTTGTCTTAACTAGCCCACCTTTTTTTTTTTTCTGGGGTGCCTGACAATGCTCTTTAAAAATCTTTTTTATTTCACAGTTTCCCTGGGAATTGTGGAAGAAGTACAGTAATTATAATCCATCAGGCCCTTACAGACAGTCGATGCAGATTTCTTTATAACTGAAACTAAATAGTTTCTCCATAACCTATAACAGTAGTTTTTCCATAACCTATTTGCAACTTCATTTAAAGAGATTGTGAAATCAGATCTCTAATAATGCAAAAATCCAAGAAAAAAATTAAAAATCAAGCTTTTCCACATAAGATGGCTGATTTGAATATCCCTGAAATGAGAAAATCAAGACACTGAACTCCCATTTGGTTTTAAGGGGAATCAAATCACAACAAAGACCTCTTTTAAAAGCTGTGGTTCAAACTGCAAAATCTCTGAGATAAACCATGATTTTCCCATTTTGAAGACTATGACTTTGACAACAGAAAGGATTATGCAATGTGCTCAAGATCCTTTTGAAGACCCTAGTGGAGACCTGCTGATTCCCTGTAAGTGCCCTTAAGATTCAATACTGTCCTCTTTCCCAAAATGATTGCCAAGGCCTTTGAGCAATTCAGCAAGACACTAGATCAAACAACAAAAGATAAAAGGGGGCAGGAGGGAACATGATTCTAGCATAGATGGGATATTTAACAGTGTTCTGGATGAACAGGAAGGGAACAGTAAGCACATCTTCATTTACCGATGCCCCTGAAGCCCTGACTTGGGGAGGATATAGCTTGCCTTGGGACTGCTGGTTTTCTCACACAGGTGATGTTCCCATTGTGCTACAGGGAGAGTTCATGTGCTTGTGAAGTCACATTAGTCTGTCATGATATAGCAAAGTGTCCATCAAAAAAGAAATCAAGGGTTGGATGTAAAGCAAAACCATCACAGAGCCTTAGTTTTCTCCCAGGGCCCAGTTATAAAGCACTAAGAGTTCATTTTTCTGACATTAGAGAACACAACTACATTTGTCTTTTTCCTTATTTTTTAATTTATCTTAACATTGGTCTTATCTTAAGAGGCCTTCTAATAATCAGATTTTGCATATTTTTCTCTGTCTTTTCCCTAGCTGACCTCTACAGTACTAATTAAAAAGTCATTGGTTTTTCCATCTTACAAACACAATGTTTTGTTTGCAGAAGCTGGTAAGAAACACTCTGTTTCTAAAAACATGCAAGCAGAAAATAACTCAAGAATGCTGATGTAAAAAATAACTTGTTTTGGCAAGTTTAAGTATTTCGTGTGTGTGTATCTGCAAGGTGTTGGTAGGAAAGCTAATCTCTACTTCATCCTAAATATTGTAGAAGAATAAATAAAATACAAAACCCCCAAATACCAGTGCTTGCCAAGTGGGGAAAAAAACCCAAAACACAGTGGTAGAAGAAAAATATTTACTTCCCAGCATCTGAAATTGTTATGGATATTAGAGAGTATTTAGGAAAATGCCTTTTAAAGAAACACTGAAGTGTTATTTTAATAACTTGAAACAGGAGACCGAGTCAGTGCTATTCACGTGTGAAGTCTGACTCTGTTCTTCCTTCTCTTAGCAGGCTGACTTAAAGACTGCTTGTACCACCCTTGCAGACTGATCTCTTTGTCAACCATCAGCCCTCTCTGTACCAAGAGAGTTCAAAGCACAACTTCAAAAGTAAAGCACCTCTCCTGGAAATGTAAAACCAGGACCAAAAGTTTGAGCTGGCCAAAGCATAATCCCAGGACATGATGAAAATATTGGATTTCCAATTTCTTGGCTGTTGTGTACTGCCTGTTCCCAGGACCATAAAAAACCTGTTTTTTTCGGCCATCAGTTCCTGGAAGCTTTGAAGGCCTGCAGAAAAAGATCTACCTCTACTGTTTTGTTGTAATGGTACCCATTCAGTGGCTGTTTGCTGTCTATTGCTCAGAGGTTTCTTGATAAACAGCACAGCTATACAAAACAGAGAGCTGTCCCGGCATACAAACTGCTAAGACAGCAAAACTCTCACCCTGGCCATTTTCTCCTATAACCCCCCAGCTGCAAAGCGCCCAACTGATGTTTACAAAATGCTCTGTGCTTCCTCACAAAGAGACAGCTATGACTCCACTCATATCCATTTTAAGACTTTATTAAACTGCCGATCGTATTTTTAACTTTCTCAGTCCAAGAATTGATCATTTGATGGTGGTGTCTACAGCTTTAAACATTGTAACCTCAGTATTTCTTCTTGATTAGAATGTGTATGTCAACCAAGCTCACAGAGTCTTCTGAGGTGGAAAATAATCTTGAAATTCAAGTTGGAGACTTTTGAACCAACTGCTGCACAGTCAGCTTTCCTCCTAAAGCAGTGTGACTGTAACAAAATGTTCCATGCCTCACGCAGGCTACCTAACCAGCCTTACTGAACAGCTCAGAGACATTAATCTGAGTCATTCTGCGATGGGCTTGCCACACCAACACAACAGCCTGCTGCAGTGCTGACAGAGACCTACTTGCAGGGTGGAATAAATGTGCCTTTGAGTTCCCCATACAAATCACCAAGGACTGCCCTTATAACAGAGAGAGATGCAGACAGACGTCAAGTACGAAAGCCAGTGATGTTTAAGGCCATGGGAGGTGATCCCAAAAATCATAAGGAGGGCATTATATTGACCAAAGGAAGGTCTGACTTGCAAAAAGTGTCTTATTTTTGAAAGCCAAGTGAAAACTCATGGTTCAAAGTGTTCTCCTGTAGACTTTTTCAAGGTAAACATTACTCTGGAACATGAACTGCCTACACTGCTGTGGCACAAACAGGCTACTTTTTCGAAGCTTCATAAAACTCCTAAAAATATTGTGCTCCCTTCCTAAAAATTTAAAGGCAGCCTTTTCACTTAAGTTCTCAGCAAAAATGGACTCAGCAGAAATATGGCAGAAGGATAGCAACTTGCAGTAGCACTTGTTTACTTCTACTTCACTTGAATATCTTAAGCCTATATTCAACTTGCTTAATTTCCTTTTCAACCCTGCATCATGAGTCTCCTGATAATTTGACCTGTGCTGATGTGGTAGGTCACACCTATTATCCACATGTGTCTGAAAAAAACAAAGGAGTGTTCTGATAGGGTTCTGTTTCTTAAAATATACTTTCTGATCCAAAGTTATTAAGGAAACAATGCTGCATTAACTGCCAGTAGTGAGAATGATGGCTTACTATGCATTTCAATTAAGTTGAAATAACCCCACAAAATTAAGCACAGTCATCCAATTTGTAAATGCATTTACTGAACATTCTTACTGTCTTTTTTCAGCCTAAGAACAGTAAATTAGAGCAGGGTGCAGGGTCCCATGCTCCCACCAGCTGCGCCCCATCCACACACAGAAAACTGCTAGTCATGTGAACTTGGCCATGTTTGAGCTGACAGACTCTCTTACAAGACAGCACAGCAGTAATGGCCCGTATTGCATCCAGAGGAACGACCACCTCTGCATGGTGCTCTGAAGGTGTTTCGATACACCAGCTGGGACAGCCATGTTTCATGCTGAATGTGTGCTGTATAAACACACCTTTTACAGTTGGGAGTGTTAAGGACTGGCATCCATGTAACCAACTGCACGAGAAGTCATAAGAAAAAAAAACTCTCTTTTTCTGAGCTTTGTCTCTTATTTGATTTAGACTTGGGCAAAAAGATGAAAGACTAAGCTTTCTAGATACCTGGTGCACACTTCGTATCACCTTAGAGCTCCCACTAAATATGTGCAGGTGTGTAGCACCATAATAAAAGTTACAGCAAACACTGACTGGGGACCCTGCTTGCACAGATGGTATTTTCATATTGTGTATGATCTCAGTGGAATAATCTGCTGTGGAATCTAACTGGAACTAATGAGTTACAAAAGCAGATCAGAAAGGAGTTAGACATCGATGAGGACACATCCCACAGAAGTCTTGGACATCTGGATATATATTCAGTAAATGGAAAAGTAAGAACTCTGCTCCCAAAAAAATCAGCAATCAGATTTGCATCTAGTTTGAATAATGCTCAACTAGCAGGGGCAATGCATCATTGGTCTTAACCACTTCTCTCTGTAGATTTGACTGCATTTCCAAACTTTCTGCCAGTGGTGAAAATAATGTTTTGTAATTTTTTTGCTTAAAACTTCTTGATAGTGTGCAGCACCATCAACTCAGGCATGCTTTCTGTAATTGCAGATACTGGTTAAAAACAAAACAAATGAACAAACAAAATCCCAAACACGAAACCTTTCTAGAAGTTGCCAGATAGGACAGCTGAAGGGAATGCTATTATGACTAACAGGCTGGATTCCACACACAAAACAGCTATTTCTAGTGATAAAGCATAAAGGTTAAACAACTGAGGACAAGACTGCCAGATGTAAAATGGAAAGTTTCCAATTTAAGAGCAGCAGAGGAAGAATATGAATTAATATGGGAGGACCAAATTAGCATTTTAAAAATCCTCCATGCCAAACTAAATGCCACTGCAAATAAACTCAGGAACTCTCCTCCTCCTCCTCTTCTGCTCCCTGCATTCCAAGGAGGATTGAATTTAGAATAACCATGGGGAATTTTAGAGAAATCTTACACTTAAATGAAGCACAAAGTCTTCGAAAGATAGAAAGACTGTATGTTCTTCAAAGACACTAGTACTGTCTTTATCATGGTAGATTCTTCTTCAGTAAGTCTGTTTAAAAAGAAATAAATGTTTTGGACTTAAGTTTTCTCTTTAGTTTTATCTTTAGAGAAATTGGTAAAGATAAGACGAATTCTTTAACAGTTTTGAAATAGGGTTTTAACTGGAAGAAAAAACAAACACACACACATACCCACCCCCACACCCATCAAAAAACTCAAACAAAAATAAACCCTGAAAACAAACAAACAAGAAAACCCCCAACCAAAATAAAAAACACATTAAAAACAAAACACTTTGCAAACACACAAAATCCACCTAGACTACATCTCATCGCTACTTTTGTTAGTTCTACATATAGAGATACACTGTCAGTCTGGGGATCCTGTACTGCAATTTTCTTTGCAGATGGGTCTTACTGGTCTTACACACATCTTTCTGGCATGAGCTGGCAGACATCAGTCCACTGTGGTATTCCTCAAATTGAAGATATATCATGGATTGTACAGTCCATGACAAGGATTATTACGGACTTTAAACAGGACTCTCAAAAAATGGGTGCGCCCATCAGCACTACTAGACTGATGGTTGGCTGGGCTGTGGTACAGTTTTTCTGTTGAACCTGCATTTTGGAAATCTCCCACAGGATCTGACAGAAAGAGGAACTTCCACACAGTCATGATTCCAACACAAAAAGCAGACAGACACAGGGAACTGCACTGAAAATAAGTGAGAGATGTTTATAAGACAAAACCTGATAGGATACAGTACATTTAAGCCTGAATGATCAGGAAGAGCAGAGTGTCAAATGCTGCAATTAGATTAACAGGATTCAGAACTTTTAAGATAGCAAACAATGGCATGATATCTTATGATGCTGCACCTCTTATATGGCTACATGGTATATCTGCATGAGCCTATGCTCCCATATGGACAGGCACTAAAATTCCAGCACATAAACTGGTAACCAAAGATAAATCAGTAATTATCAAAATTAGCAGAATAATCTCACCATTGACCTCTCTGATTCAATCCCTGATCACCTAGCAGTACCACCTGCAGGTCTGAACATCTGAGCCTACTGGACAGAAAATGGAAGTCCAGTAGCCCTACGTGATATTTGTGACACACCTGACAGTGAAGCCCCACTTTCACTCTTGTAATGTCCACAATTATGTCAAGCACACAACTGCCCTCTGCATTTTAGAGACACAGCTTACAAAGTGGTTTTAGTTACCTAATATTTAGGTACATCCAGACAAATAGAAGAAAGCAGAACTAGGAACCTCCTACCTTGTTCAACACTCATCCCCAAAAGCTGCATGTGAGATTAAAGAGCAAATAACATCCCAAAATACAAAGATTCCTCCCATTACGAGGACAGCCTTAAAAACTCCAGAGAAATGCAAATGCAATCTGCCATTAAAAGAGGAAAATTATCTGACAAGAACTCATCTCTTACATTGTTTCCCAGCACTGAGATAAATGATATAAATACATTTCACAAGTATGAACAATAAGTTAATGTCTATTGCTGAAGGCAGAATGTGGCAGAAGATGAAGCAGGGGATACTGGGTTATCCCCTTCACCTGACAGGTGAACATACTTGCATCTGTGATTCTCCAAGCTTAGTTCTTAAATAAATTGTAAAGTATATTGAGCAGGACAGGCTACTTACTCTTCTACAGTCAAAAAAATCATATGGACCATTAACAGGAATTAAAATCTATCCCTTCTGAGTTTAATGATGGGATGGATTCATCTTACCTGAACTTAGCTGTATAAGCAAATCATCTAGTTCAGCTTCATCTGTATCATCACAGGAGAGAGAAGGACCTCTTGATTCAAACTTCCTAAGGTGTCTCAAATAAGCTGGAAAGATTTCCCCCTGCTCCTCCAGACCACTCAGTGCTCTCCACTGATTTTGGCACAAGCATAGATGACTCGGTCAGACTGGACATATACTTTTAGCTAACAGACATGTGAAATAAATCTCACCTAAAGAATACGACAGGTCAGAGAGAACCTAATTAACACTTGAGAGGGCTTCTTGCCAGGGAGCTACAATCAGCAGCTCACTACTGTTTACAGGGAAGACAACTAATAGCATATGCAGAAGGGTCAAGATGCAAACCAGTGGCTCTATCAGGACATAGGTACCACAGTCCAAGCTGCTCTGATAAAACAGGAACCTATGACAGTGAAGGAAGGAATATCAAGATGCTCTCAAACATGCAAATAAAATCAATACAGATATTTATTCTGATAAACAGCTTTAGGTTCACAGCTCTGCAGGTATACAGCAGAAGGAAGTATAGCAAGGAGAAGCTGACAATTAGAACATGGGAATCCTAAAAAGGGAGAAAAAGAAAATATAGAAAGCATCTGAACCTCCAAATGTAAGTGTAGGCCCATGCAAAAATAATGCACTACAACTGAAAGATTAGACTTAGGTGAATTATACATTATACTTTTCTAATGTACTTACTGAACTTCCTGAATCTATAAGGGTTTGTCTGCTAAATTTGCCTGCTAAATTTGTTCACTGTCATCTCTTCTGAGGCATCTTACTCTATGTTTAGATTTTGAGAACATGCTCACAGATGTATTTAGGTGACTGCTGTTTAGCCCTTCCTGTGTTGGCCTCAATATTTTGGGAGTTTTCACAACAACTTTCCCAATGACTTCTTAGTGAACACATAAAATCAGCTAACATAGACAAAATAGGCATATTCAGGTTGCTACTGGAAGGCAGAAAGGTGAACAGACAAGGGTCAAGCATACAGGTATATGGCTGTGCAACCCAGAAAAAGCCCAGGAAGCATAAGAGAATATATAAAGGTAAAAGACCTGTGTTTACAAATGCTGTCACTTCACAGTGGACTTTGTATCCAAAAGGTCCAAGCTAAAACCTCCATCAAAACTACAGAAATACCAAATACTCTACAATAGTGTTGACACCCTCAGTGTTAACGTATCAGCACAGATATGTAAGAACTGGAGTGCAGTTGCCAGTCAAACATTTAAACTCTTCCTTGAAGTAGGTCAGTATTTCCAGGCAACCAGAATATAAAAACATGCCTGTCATAGCAAAGCTCCAGCAGAATCTGGGTTTATGAAATGACTGGGCATGATGCAAATGTTGGCCACAGCACTGAAGACAGTGGCCTACTTGTCACTCTAGAGAAATTGTGGTCAGACAAGAATAAAATTATAACAAAATAGCAGAGGAGATGGAAGATGTTTCCCACCCTTGAAAACGCATGCCTTGCCAGTTTCAACACTGTCCTTTAACCAACATGGCCTGAAGGATGTGGGCTGACCATTGCAGAGATGTTCACCTGCAACAGTTCTGAGAAACAGAGTAAAACATTGCTCCTGTTGGAGCAAAGAACCAGATAGTAGTTTGCCAGCTCAAAAGGGCTAGATATCCCCAGCAGCTCTCAGGACAGAACACTCTATTAGCTGGGTGGCTAGCAGCTTTCTGCGGACAGGCTGTGTAGCTATAACCTAGAAAGTATAAAAAAGACAAACACATTCCTCTCAGCTCAATATCTTACAGGCACTGTAAGCTCTAGGTTTGAACCCCTCTCATTTCTACTTCCTGGACACACACAAAGATTAAACCAATTCATTCAGAAATGTATAGGCAATCTTCTTAAAACTAAATCTGAGGTTTGCTTTATCTAATCTTTCAGAAGCAAAGATACATTTGTAAATGTACATTTCCTCAGTTGAGCTCCATATTGGGACTATTCAAGCTTCTCCTTTGCATGTCCTCTCCCCTGTGCAACACTATTAGCACCTACCTAGGAAAAGCTGTTAGCTAGCATCTTTCACACTTATGCATTGTGGCTGCATTCTGGATGTGAGTCAACTTTTGTCCTTGATATGCATCAGAGGAAGTTGCTGCCCATAACTACGCAAATTTACCCATAAGAGGGGAGTGTCCTGGGTTCTAGCATCAAGGTGGCTCCTCACTTAATGTTTATGCCATTCACTGCAGTGAAGCTCTCCCTGGCCCACTGCATGGAGACTCCCACTGTCTTGCTTCCACTTTCTGGCGAGACAAGGTGAGGCAGTGCTGATGGGTAGCAGCAGGGTGCAAATCATGTTTTTGCTGTGGATCTCTTCTGGGTAAAAACATGACTGGCCACTAACACAGCTGCATTGGTGACAACGCCCAGGTGAAAACACTAAGGCTGAAGGTAAGCCATGAAAACTGGTTCACCTCCCCAACTATATGAAGTGAAACAAACTGTTCTGCTTTTCATGTACTTAATTGCTTTCAATATATGTGATTGCTGAAACCAAGCCTACACAGCATAAATCCGGCAAACTGAGCATAACCCCGAAGCCATGCATTTGGCTTGCCAGCTGCATCGACTATACTGTGTATATATACCTGTCCTAGTTGGAACAGCTGGGACCAGTTCATCACTGTGTGCGTGTAACCCAAAACTGTGTATTCTATGCCATCAATAGACCATTTACAGCAGCTGCCTAGAGCATGCCTGACTCCTTAGGCTATAAATTGGGTGTTAAGAGGCCTGTGAGACAGGAGGATGCTCCTGTCCTCACACTCATTGTGGAACTACCCGCCCTGAGGGAGGTACTGGGCATTCCTGCCTGAACCTGAGGATATATAATCTTGGGGCTCTTGGGACTTCTGTACCACTCGTGGGATCCAGAAGTGGACCAGAACTTGGACTGGACTGCGACCACCACTCTCAACCAGACTGAGACCACCACTCTCGACCAGACTGTAATCACCACCCTTGACCGGACTGCAACCAGCACTCTCACCAACAGGTTTTCCCTCTCCTTTTACTTTTTGGACTCAGGGGGACCACACGGGGCTCAGCACGGGGAGGGGGGGCCCAACAAACACCACTCTGTTCATGCCCCAGGGTGCTGGGTTATACATCTGGGTTTTGTGGGTTAGAACCAATTGTTTGTCTGTGTAATTGTATTTATTGTATTATTTTTATTAAATTGTTATTCTGACTTATAATCTCTTTTGAGTTGGGTTCATTTCCCCTGCTGGTTTACCTTTAAACCAGCACAACACCAAAGCCTCACATACCCAAAAGGCCTGGTATTGTAAGGAAAGCTGCTCTTGCTCAGAGCAACTACCCTGCAAATTGGGAGTATGCTGGATTACGTGACAAGGGGAGATTTGGCACTCAGACTTCTCCTGTTGCTGTGTCAAGGTAAACAACCTGTCCATCCAGGAATGAGGAGGGCCTGTAAGCCTGGAGGAGGGTCTGTAAAACTCCTACCCACTGGCAGGGACCCTTCATATTTCTCTAGAGGACTGGTCTGCAAGTGGGAGGAATGTCCTGGCTAAGTTATGCCATGCTAGCTAGTAAACAGTTCCATAAACGTTGATTTTTGCGTGGTTGTCATGGGTTTCAATTCTGGTTTTCAGTTCTGCTGACTCGATGACACTTGAAAGGTAGAATCTGGAATCACAGTATCAGGCAGAGTTGAACAATACATGCAGTTCTTTTCTCCTGTATAGGTTCTCTGGAAATGCCCTCTGACAGAATCAAGTAGAGCTATTATTCTTTTGGCCCTCTAGCAATAATCATGGTCTTAAGATAATAAAGATACATGACAGGAAGTAGATCTGCACACAAGGTGGCCACCTATAATTCTGGGCTGTGGTCTGTGATCATGGTGTCTCTCTGGAGCAGGATGTGTAACTGCAAAAATTAATTTAGGGACATCACAGGTCTTTCAGTGGAGATTAATAGCATCTCCTTTGGCAGTTAGCCAGAGGCATGTGAGACAGCCTACAACGGCTCTCATGACATCCTATACAAATGAAAGAGCTTAGTAAAAATAGGAAAGCATTTTTCTTTTCCAGTACAGAAGCTCAGGCACTTAGAAAATTTGCCCTACACTGATTAGCAAATAAACTGCATACATATAGTTGGACAGAGAGATGGGTTCTCCTGTGCATTGCAGCTGGCTACATCTCAGAAGATTAGCACAGACACTCCTTGCTACTTGGATAAACTGTACTGCAGAATAAAATTGCTCCCTATCAATCTAACGGAGAAGCCTCTACTACATCTCCCACTGAGTTTACTCACTGTCAGGCCAGCTAAAACTGAAGCAAAGGACAAAGACACAGTAAGATGAACAGAGCATCGTTTCTCTGAAATTCAAGGAGGGAACACTGACTTCACCAACAGATTCAGACTGCTACTTTCTGCTTTCAGCTTTCTGTGCGCCAAACTCATTCACAGAGGAAACTGAGTAATCCCAGGTAGTTTCCTTTTGAATCACATCAAGTGACCTTTGTGTTTTGGGAGAGATGAGACAAGCTTATTTCTTTTGGTGAGAAATGTCTTATCTGCCAGGACATTTTGGGACAAGAAGCTATTCTGGACTATTTGGGTAGTACTCCTCAGAGACTGGTGTTGTCAGCAAAATAAGGCACATAAGAAGTGAAGTGGTTGCAGGGCAAGTCATCATCTGGCTATTTTAGAGGCCATGAGTGGGATCTGCTGTGCCTTTGCAAGGATTTGGTAACACTGCTGTACCTTGTTCTCCAAGGCTGGAATTGCTTTCACTGTCAGGTTGACAGAGGGGAGGAAGAAGAGAGCGTATTTTGGAAATTATAGAAAACACGTTGACTATGTCAAACTCTCTTCTCTCCTCTTCAGTTTTGCAGAAATAAATTAACATTTAATGTAAAACAGTCTGCTTTGATAGCTGCCTGAATGCCCCATTAAACATTTTCCACACCTCAGGGGAGTCAAATATCCTGTCGTAAATTGCAATTTGTCACGGATTTTCTAAGTCACAGGTTGACACAAGAAGCAGTTATCAGTCTCTGATCAGTATGCAGAGGCCATTACAGTCTTTAGCAATACTCCTCGATGGACACAGCAAGAGTTAGAGAGTAGATTTAAAAAGCAAAGCTCTTTGGTTGAACATATGGCTCCTACAAAAATGTTAGAGAAGTTTATTTCACCAACACAGCACTGAGTCAGTAATAAAATGTAATTCCTTGAAGGACAAGTGCCATTATTTGTTGTGATTGTAGTTATCACTATTCATCTTCTATTTACATATCATATAAATGTATACCATACTTTGTAACAGCACAATGAAAACAAAGAGTTAGAAGAGTTCTGCCCCAGTGACAAATTTAGTTCTATAAAATATTTAAGAGTAGCAGCAGTGTGCAACCTGGAATTACTTGGAGCAAACCTTTACATGTGTGATCCACAACTGCAACCAGAGCCAGTGAGCATTGGAGGACAGTAACTGCAAAGAAAAAATTACCATCCTATCCTCCAAGTCCAAGATAACAATGCAGAAAAGTAACTAGCCAAACAAGACTTCACTGTTAAGACAGAAAATCTGTAATCTCCATTCTTCAACCTCCATCCCTGGGTGATGGAAATGAGGAAGAGGAACAAAGAGAGGGGACTAAGATCATCATAGGTTTGCAAAACCAATTTTCTGCAGGCTGGGCTGCCTTTTTAACTTCCCTCCATTTAAATCAACTAAGGGTTTTGGCTGTAATCCAGCATTCCTAGCATAAGCACCTGTACAGAATTGAAATTCTAGGTGACCTGTAAAACTGTCCTCCTAAAGTAAGTGCCTCATTTCCTTTGTATTGCCAAATGAGAGATGTGCCCTTAAAGGCCTCCGCAGAGAGGCCCTATTAACTACTTTTGGCTAAGAAATCTTCCCTCTTTCCCTGTCAAGACCCTGACTGCTCTAACAGGCAGACCTGCAAAGTCCATCACAGAGCAACACAAGTCTGCAATTCTTCTGCATGTTTCATTCCTCGACATATGCTGCCAATTCAAATTCAACAGCTTATTTCAATTTATTCAAAGAATCAGATCTTTTCCCTTTCCACCATCTGACCCTAGAAAGCAATAATCTTCTGAAGGACTCTCCACAACATCCAGAATTTCTAAAGGAAAGCTGTCTTCTTTCTGTGAAAAGAAGCTGCATCTCTCTTCAACATTTTACTTTAGGTTGCTGTATTGGGTCTGGCTGAGCTGGAGTTCATTTCCCCATAGTAGCCCTCATAGGGCTGTGCTTTGCATTGATAACACACCGGTGTTTTGGCTACTGCTACGGCATCAGCACTGTAACATTCCTTCCTCAGTTGAGGGCAAGATTCTGGGAGGGGGCACAGCCAGGCCAGCTGACCAAAGGGATATTCCATACTGTATGACATCAGCTGAGATATAAAAGCTAAGGCAAGGAGCAGGAAGGCAGGCATTCATTGTCTCCAAGGGCTGCCTGCTGAGAGACCATTATGCGTGCTGAAGCCCTGCTTCTCAGAGGTGGCCAACCACCGCTGCTCGTGGGAAGTAGAGAATAAACTGTGTTACGTTTTGCTTTGCTTTGCTTTTGCGCATGTAAACTTCTGCTTTGCTTTCGCTTTAAATAAACTGCCTTATCCCAACTCACGAGTTGTTTTTCCACCTTTCTCTCTCCCCTGTCTGGCTGGGAAGGGGAGTGATAGAGCAGCTGGGTGGGCACGTGGCATCCAGCCAAGGTCAACCCACCACAGTTGCATCACCCTTTGCTGTTCTGTTGTCTCATAAGTGTTGCTAACTATGAGCCATGGAGTCACTAATTCAGCAGTGGCTGTACGAGAATGGGTCATCTGAGTCCACACCACTGGGCAGGCAGGAGGAAGAAGGCCTAGTCATTGTACCAGCTGTCAAGCAGTTAGAATAGCAAGAGAACAGCATTTTCCCCCAGATCAGTTACTGTGCCAGAGGACCTTGCAGTAGACTTTGCTTGTGTGCTGTTGAACTTCCTCTTGATGAGCTGCCCTGAGAAGCAGTAGGCTCTGCCTATCACGGTATTCTCTGTCTTGTAGATCTTGCATCATTAATTGCTGCTTGTATCTAACAGGGGACAGATACTTCAACAGCCAGGAAAGCATGTATGGATTATATATAAAAAGTATACATGACAGAACACACAGTATCCAACTCAAATCTTTCTTTGGTCACTAAACAGTACATAAAATGAGACAGAGGGCTTTTCTCCGCTACTGTGAAACAAAAGTCCCTGTCTCCATTTGCCGACTGTTATAATTCAATGTTATTTTGCTGTAGTCTGTGTTTGAGGTGGCTCTCTTGCAGCTGTGTGGGAGGCTGGCAGGAGAGGGAGCGCATCACAGCACAGAGTCCTGGCACTCAGATGCCATCTCATAGAAGGCCTCTTTACAAGCTAGGAGGTACGACTCTGCTGCCCTGACAGCCCTAGGGCAGCACTTTCATTAACCTGCCCTACCTACGGTGGCATCTCTATCGAGGACAGCATTTGCATCAAAGTCTGCCTTCACAGAGAGGAAGTGGCAAAGCAGGGGGAGGGAGAGACAGAGAGAGTCTAGCTTGCTCAAAAGGTAGTAAAACTGATAAAGGATCAACATTGAACAGATGTGAGGAGAAAGCTGTCATTTATTACTTCCTTATGCAACATACTTCAACATTTTTCCAGAAACAAAGAGATTAAGGAAACAAAGTAAAAGTCACGATCAATCCCTTGTGTTTCTCCTGGCATGACACCTTTCTGAGAAAACAGCTTTTCTGAACTCACGCCCAGCACCTTCAATGACCTGGATACAAATCTCTCACTCTTGGTACCCTGTCACTCAAGTTAGCAAGAATCTTAGCTTTTATCTGCAAAAGTAGCAAGTTTCTAGTCCCATCTTGCTCATTGGGGCTGAAAGGTATTCAAAAAGGTGACTTGTTGAAGCTTTAAAAGTGGGCAGATTAAAAATACGTAAGCAAATTATTTTAACCACATATTTTGATTGAATTTTTTTAGTTGTGGGAAGGAAGCTTTTCCTAGGGACTACTGGAAGCTGAAAACAGGTGAGCTGCTACTGGCAACCAGGCTTCTGCAGTGGGCTGTAAGCATGCATTGTTCAGCTCTGCTTCCAGCCAGAAAGCTGTGCCTGAATAGGTGACGGAGCTCTTAAACTTCCAGGTTCACTGCCCCACAAGGGTTTGGCCGACATGTGCCTTTGATGCAAATGCAAAGGAAAACCACTCCCAAATTAATATTATGTAAGTGTCGCTCAGCAGCAATCTAAACTATGCAGTAAAAGGCACAATTCTGACTTTTACTCTGCAACACCACAAGTGTTACAATGGGCAGTGTACTTAGCTGGGATTCCCAAAGGACCACAAGTGATATTAACACTAAAGGTACACCTTTTCTCATAGTCATGTTTACTTTTTTTTGGCATATGGAGAATTGCTGGGAGAAAAACATTCCAGAATTAACATCACAATTCCAGTATTCGTTAATATTTTGAACATCTTCTGCAGCAGGTACTTATTTCTTTTCAACCTAGGAGACACAAGAGCTTATTTCTAAACTGATTTTGTTTGGAAAAGGCTAGATTGAGCATCTTCATTAGCACTATTTTACTTTCTGCGCGAAGACCCTTACAAGACCTCCTGCCACCCATCTCCCTCAACATCAGAAGAGGTCAGTGTTAAAGACAACTACAGGCAAGAAAGGCACTAGACAAAGGCATAGGTTAGCAATGTCTGTGTGTGGAATTTGACTAGGCTGCTTTCAGTTTAGTACAGAAATAAGTCCATTTTATTTGTGTTTTCATGCATGCATATCTACTGGTGAAGGAATATCCCTGGGTGAGATTTCTTATCTGATATTAGTTTGTGAAATAACAAGCTGAGTCTGCTGATCTTAAAAAACGCAGTCTATTCTGAGTTCTTTTTCAGCATTTTTTTTCACAGAAAACCCAGCCTATTTCGAGGTTTTTTTCAGTGTATTTTTTCACATGCCTTTCTTGCAATAGTTGCTCTCTGTCTCAGTGCTTACGTCAGTAGAGAGGACCCCTCCCAGCTAGACTGTGGAATTAGAGTGTAAGCTTCTTGGCACGTGTTCTGTTTCTGTTCAACTTAAAAGCATCAGAAAAAGAATTAAAATCTGCTTTCTCGGAAAATATATTCTTCTCTCATTCCCCAGTAGCCTTAGCCTACTAGGAGATGACAGTCTAGCATTCAGAGAAAAGCAAAACAAAAATTCTGTAAAGCTGGATTCTGAGCACATAAACGTTGATGCAAAAGTCCTTTCAGTCTGACTCACAAATACCAAGGCAGCGCTCTAAATGTACTGCCCGGATCATTAAAAAAATAATAATTCTGAAGGACATAAATGACCTAATGCTCCATCACAAGCACTGGGAAATAGCAAAGTCACAGGGAATGATGACACTTGCGACGATAAATGAAAGTGAATGTTCAATGGAAAGACTGGCTCATTCTTTAGAAAGACAAAGTTTAGACTTGCTAATTCACATGTCATGAAACTTCACATACCTAACTGAAATTCAGGAGCCTATGGCCTCTATCCGTCCTTCACTCATTGAAGATTTAATAGCAGATTGAGTGAGGTGTCATATTATTATAACAAAATTAATGCCTGAAACTATACACAAGTGTAGTTTACTGCTCACATCGAGAAGTGTTTTCATAAAGGCTTGCAAATCAAACACTGCTGTGATGCTTACATGCACTTTGCAATGCACTGTCCTTCCTTTAAAGTATAAAACACAAGTCCAGAGCTTACGTGTAGACATGTAAAAAATGTTTCTTACTCATAAATCAGTGATTTACTGTGGGACCCCACCAGTCAGAGAAGCTTCACTTTCACCTGTAGGACTGTATGAACTCCCGCAGTTGTGAGTAAAGAGCTGGGAGACACCAGTTCCAGGGGCAACTGGAAGTTTCTTTGCACTTGAAGTAGAAATGCAAGCCCTCCACAACGGACCTGCTCACTGCCCTGCTTCCACATCTCCGCTCGCCTGAGTCCTCGTGCCCGGCGGGACCCCAGCGCTGGCTGCCACCACAGCACTGTCGTCCCCAGCACTCACCCTCCCTGCCTCACCTGTCGTACACCAGGCACTCCATGTGGTTGATCTCCTGGTCGGAGCGGTAGCGGCTGTAATCCTCCCAGAGGTCCTTGATGGCGGTGACCGCCAAGATGAAGAGCACGGGGGCCAAGGCCAGCTCCGGCTGGAAGGCATTGACGGCTGGCACGAAGTTGAGGAGGGCGATAAATACAAAGTAGACGTTGGCCAGGCGGTGGAATTGCTCAAAGAGGTTCTTGGGCAAGAAAGACAGTGCCGTGTACTTCGTGGTCTTGAGGCGGTTGCAGGCCAGGACTGCCTTCTTGGGCTTCTCCGTCTCGGCCTCAGGTAACAGCAGGCTGGAGCGCACCAGGCGCGTCTTACTCTCCTTCTTCCTCCGCCTCCTCTTCCTCTGCCTCTCCTTCCCCTCCGGTAGCACCTGGGGCGCTCCCTCTCCTCCTGCAGTGCCCTGAGACATCGCTGCCGCCCCGTTGTCCTCGCCGGGGTAGCGCGGGCAGCTCCCACCGCCAGGCACGGCCCTAAGTTATCATCCTCCGCCGCCCGCCACGGCTCTCCTTTCCTCTTCCCCTTCGGGCGCGGGCGGGGGGGAGGAGGGCTCTTTCGAACCCGCTCCCAACCGCTCTGCCAGGACCTCTCTCGCTTTCTCCTCCTCCTCGTGGGCCGGGGATGGGACGTGGGCAGGCGGCGAGCCGAGCCCTCCTCCCGCGGGCCTCGCCCCGTCCCGGGCGCAGGGGATGCGGGGGATGCGGGGCCGCCGTGCCGTGGCCCCGGCGCGGCGCTGTCGGGGCGCGGGCAGAGCCGGGGGGAACGGCGGGGGCCGCCCGCGGGGAATGGGGAGCGGCGCTTCCGCGAACAGCCTGCCCCGAGCGCCGCGCCGCCCCGGGGCACAGACCCGGGGTGTGACACTTTCGTCGGCTGCTTTTGACTTTTAGTTACGTGTGGAAAGCAGGAGGAGGGGGTTTGAGTGAGGAAATTAGAAGTTCCTACTGAAGCGTCGGCGCTCTGCACCGACGTTCATCCACTGTGCTGCAGGAGCAGCTGGTGGGAGTTTTTACCATCTGACTCGCGTCAAAATACTCCACTTTCTGACTGAGACCGTGTGCTGTGTTTGTACCCAACCCTGTGCTTGGTCTGGGAGATGCAGTGCAACATCTCCCAGCTGCTCACGTCATCTCCCTTGGTGGTGGACGTGGTGCCTGGGACAATCCCAAAGGTGGGAACCGAAAATGAGGTTTCTGATGGACTGCATTAGCCACTGCCAGCCCCACACACGTCCAGGCAGTGGTGTGCTCTAACACGTGTTCGCCTCTACTGGAGTTTTTTATTCCCTTGTAGTAGGGTAGGTCTTTCCAGCAAGGGGTGGAAAATGCCAACCTCTCACTCTGAGGTTTGCACTCCACACTTTCTGGAGAGAGATGCAGTTGCGGGTGATGACAGCGTGATGGATAGACAAGAAATACAGATGAGGATAATCCAGATTGAAAGACTTAGTCTAAAGTCACAAGTAAATAAACGTAGTAAATAAATGCAGAAGTTTAAAGAACAAATAATATGAAAATAATGAAATTATTTCTACTAGGTGTGATATAAGTCTTTGCAGCATCACTTCAGGCTGGGATTTAAGAGCAGACCCTTTAGATAAGGGATTCCTCAGACAGCATGAAAGGCTGCACCAGGTCACGCCAGGATGTCTCTAAATGGTAGCACAGATGCATTTTGTGGTGTGACCATTGGTCCTGATCCTGTGATATCTTAAGGTGGGTTTATATTGAGTACAATAGCAAGCCCCTGATACCTGTCAGCATGTTTCTTGTTATCACAGAAAAAAGGCATGAAGTATGCACATTTGGTCTTGATATGAGGTCATACTGTGTCTCCATCCTTCCTTCTCCCATTTGCAATATGTTTGTAGTTTGCTTTTTAAAGTCCAGATAATTATGAACCTCTTTCAGACCCTGAGGCACTAGGTGAGTGCTAGTTCAGCACATAACCTGATATTGGTACTGTGTGAAGTCACAAACCCTTTACCAATCCTGCTGTCAACTCTTCTGATGCTACTGCAAACCTAGTAGGGATTTCCTGGGTTCCTCAGCTCTTGGAATATGGAAACAACAAGGTTTTACTTAGTGCAAGGGGAAAAGGGAGAATTGGACTGGGTTTCTTTGCTAAGTCTGCTCCTTTGTTGATAAGGGAAAAAGTACAAAAATATTAACAGAAAAAAATGAGATAAATTAAAAAGACCCTTCTGATTTCAATTTTCTGTCTTTATTTTTTGTTTGTTTTTTTTGTTTGTTTTGCTTACACTTGGGGCTAACTTCAAGAGTGAGCTGGAATGAAAAAAAAAAATCCTTTTCCTGTGCTTCAGAAATGCTGAAATAGGATGAGAAGGACACATTATCACTCCACAATATTCCCACAAATTGAGCTTCACCCATCCAAGGGCTCCTTGCAGGCAGCAGTGAATACTTCAGAAAGTGAGTTGCTGGGCTTTTTGACACTTGCCTGCTGGCCTCTATGATCCATTGTTTTGTAGGGCTCTGGTTCACCCCTGGCCCCCAGGAGCTCAAGCACTGTTTAGGCTTCATCTTTTCTCTGGACGGCCCTCTTAGAGCAAACTTTGTCTTTATTAATGCCAGGTGGTTCACGAGTGGCTTTAGTGCAGCACATCTGAATGGAAAGATGCTGCAGACACCAATGTTGTGGCATAGTGTGAACCTGTGCTGAGAGGGGAAGGGAGCCAGTTACTCAGTGTCTGAGAAACAGGTGAGTCCACCCCATGCTGATGCCACGTAAGAAATGGTGTATAGATCAAGTTTAGCACTGCATATTCAGCAAACGGTAACTGAAAGTAAATTGAGGATTAGATATCTAGTAACATTAAACTTTCAATCACAGTGCTCAAGGCAAGGTAAGAAAAGATAAATTCTCATGTAACTCTTAAGCTGCTTGTTTAAGGAAAACACCTGTGTATTGGGAAGTTTGGAGAGCCTAACCTGGCATGAATTGTACTTACACTTAGGGATATTGGCCAAATCTGCGACACCAGATATCCCAAAATTGTCAGTTACAACCCCATAGTTATAAGAAATAGTCCATAAGTCAGTGGGCTGTACTGTAAAACCTGTTTTACTTGCATAGTTTTGGAGCGCTCAGGGTTCACCTTAACAGGCTTTTTTCTGCAATGGAGTAACAGGAGGGAAACTTAGTTTAAAGATATTAAACAGAAGCTGAAAGTTCTTATGTAATCCTCAGCTCACATAGCAGAGTTTTACAAACAGATACAACAACACAAAGATAGCAAACAATTGGGTGGGAGCCTCTGAAGACTCCCGTGTTTGTTTGCTAAATCGTTTATTTCAAAGCAGTTTAAAACTTTGCATTTGAGTATGCCAGAGTTAAGGGCCACCCTTGCAAAGCTTCACTATAAAAAAAAGTGGAAAGTATGCCACACCCCACTGGTAAAAAGCTGAAAAGCTCTCCTCAGGTTATTAACTGGGACTTCCTCTGTTGCTTGTAAACTGCTTTTTTATTAATACAGGCATGCTAGAATGTTGCAAGGCAGTGACATGAGGAAAGGATGTGGTACACCTCTGCTTTCTGTGCAGTCACATGAGGAATCCAAAATTCTGGATATTTATGCTAAAACTTGAGGACATGTAATCCATGATAAATAAAAAAAAGAGTTAACCTTATTTTAAAAAGCCTATAAAATCTAGTGTTTGCCAGGCTTTTCTAGCCAAAAAATTTGGCAGTGTAGACACTCCCAGGAATTTAGTCTTTCCTTTCCATTTCTAAGTAAAACCGTGCACTTAAGATTTGAGAAAGCATGAATATTTGTATCTGAACTCATATCTGAGCTCTTCCTACCCACACAGTCCAAGTGTGTGAGGTTCCAAATTAGAGGCAGGCAGGCAGTAAATTCAACTTTTAACTGGTACAAAATACACATTCACAGATCTGGCTCTAACTTTTGGATTACAAAATGACAAGTATGTTGCTTTTGTTGTCAACTGCAGTACACCTGCATCTTCTGTTAATGGGGTCTTCTGGAGGAAAGGGGGTGAAAGGAGATTGGCTTTAAAACAGTCCAGATGATACACAGGCCCTACAAAGTATCACCCTCAAGAAACATGAGCTAACTGAAAAAACCTGAGGAGCCAAGAACCAAAGACTGGATTTACTGCATAACCTGAATTAAAATTTGGACCCTTTACTATTTTTTTCAGGGTCATCAGAGCAAAGTGTTAAAAACGAGCAATGTCTGAGGATTGCTCTGTGCTCCAATTGCTCTCTGCCACTCAGTGATGTCTCTTTCTTTGTTGTCATGTGGCTGTTTCTGACTGTCCTTCATGTCCCTCATTTTGCTGGGTATCTGCTCTCTGATTTCTCCTGTCCTTAACCTGAATCCAGCCTTTGGTGCCCAATATCTCTTGAATTTCTAGCTTTCCCCTGAGCCTTTCCCAGTGACTGACTCTTTTCTTCAACTGTGCACATTTTCTTCAGATCAAGGACTAAAGTTGAGGTTCTAAGCATCAATTATGCTGATAATATGCCTAAGAGCTTATCTTTGATATCTTAGGCCACTAAAAGCTGAATCTTTAGGTGTGACACTGCCTTTAAGGGTAGTAGGAACTGTGGGATTGTCTGGCCCAAGATACTGTGCTAACTTGGCCTTTTAGATTCCACACACCCTTCAGCTTGAAATCATTATTGAATTATGTGAACAAGCTGGTTACTTAGAGATCAGATATCCATTTTTTTTCCTCTTCTCAGACTCATCAGCTCTGATTATATTTGAAGTATTTTCTATGGTTTGAGGTTTTGTCAGTATATAAAAATCATAACACCAACCAGAAGATGCCTTTGGCCTGATGGCTGCATGGAACGGTTTGAAATTGGCATCCACCTGAATGCTAAGGATGAAAACCCCATAGACAAAGACAAAAAATCCCAAATGTGTTAATGATGTAATAACTCCTGATTTGACTTGTCATGGTTTTTGAATGTTTGGAGTTATCATTATTCCGTTTTAATAATTAACTTCTTCCTATCATAAGAAAGTGAAGCAAATCTAATTTTAACATATTGTCTAATTTACTAGGTCACTTTTTTAACATTTATATGATCCTAAAATAAAGCTTTGCATGTTGGATATTGCCAGAAACATCTGTCAAGTTAGTCCTGATTCTCATGAAGAATCTGGACTTATTTTAGTATTAACATGCTTAATATGCTGGAACCCCCCTGAGGCCTCGGTCAGAGTCTGGGACTTTAAGAACTATAAAAACAACTGTAAAGACATGGTACCATGCATCAGACAAAATCTGTTCTGTCCTTTGCAGATGAGACATATTCCATCTGGCTCTTTGTAAAGGAGACAGGCATACACGTTTTGAACTAGCAGAAAGAAGGCAAGAGGCTTTCAGTGTGAACAGCCTGCTGAAAATGCCAGAATTTGCTGAGGAGAGACAGTAGCCAAAATGGCATTATTCCTCATTTCCTTCCAGTCTCCGGGAGATACGTAATATACACAGACATGCACATGCACGCATATATATATATATATATATACACCCCACAAGCAGTCTGCAAATCATAGAATCATAGAATGGCTTGGGTTGGAAGGAACCTTAAAGATCATCTAGTTCCAATCCCGCTGTCATGGGCAGGGATGTCACCTCCCTCGACCTGCTGACCACACCTCTTTTGGTGCAGCCCTTAATGTGGTTGACTTTCTGGTCTGCAAGTGCACATTGGTAGGTCATGTCCAGTTTTTCATCTACCAGAACCCCCAAGTCCTTCTCTGCAGGGCTGCTTTCAATAAATTCTTTCTCCCAGTCTGTGCTCATGTCTGGGATTGCCCTGACCCACGTGCAGCACCTTGCACTTGGTCTTTTGAACCTCATGAGATTCTTGTGGGCCCACTTCTCAAGGTTTTCCAGGTCCCTCAGGATGGCATCCCTTCCTTCAGTTGTGTCAACTGCATTGTTCAAGCTTTGTGTCATCTTGCTGAGGGTGCACTCAATCTCACTATCCATGTAATTGATGAAGATATTGAAGAGCACTGGTTACAAGACAGAGCCCTGAGGGGCACCACTCATCACTGACCTCCACCTGGACATAGAGCCATTGACCACAGCTCTCTGTCTGCATCCAGAGAAATCCCATTCCTTCGTTTCTTAACAGGCAGAGAGGGGAGATTTGAGTCCCAAGGTGAGCAGGAGCCATGTGCGAAAGAGAGGAGTATTCAGTGTTGCAGCATTAAGGGAAGGGGATCTTGTGCAGGGCCCTGCTAGACCTTTTTGGTGCAATTGTAAGACATTATTGAGGAACAGCTTCTGCCTTTTGGAAGTGAGAGCAATGCTACAGAGACTTAGCAAGCCTCTCACAGTCTGCATGCATTTCATTGAAAGGTTTTTCCCATCTACCGTGCCCAAAGGGCACCTGCATCTTGCATCCTACCAGCTGTGTGTTGCAGAATCTCCTGCTCCGTCACACCATGAGCCCGACCCAGCTGTTCAGCCTCATGAGGGATTCACAGAGGCTGTGTCATGTGTGTAAGGGACTGGAGTGGGAAGGAGGCTACAGCACTATGGAATACATACCTTTGATTGGTGTCTTGTGTGGAAAGAAGCCTGCCCAGAGAGCAGAGGGGTGCCACGTCCTTTCTACCACAACCTGAAGAGCCATGTCCACTCTATAACCCTGTTTGCGTGCACACTCCTAGCAAATGGGCCAACCGTTGAGCTGCAGGGACTGCAGATTTGGAAATCTGTACTACTGTATAATAAACTAGATAAGAAACTAGTCAAGGTGTAGGACAGCTGAAACAATAAAGAAATAAAGCATTCAGATAGCTATAGTTAGCTTCTAGGCATGATACTTATGGAAAAAACCATTTTGGAAATGCTTAACGATTATTTGAGTTGTATGGAATAGCTATGAAGAGCCATTGATCAACATTTTGGCTTTCAAATCTGGAAATTTCCTCTAATGATCTCAAATAACTGAAAAAGTGCCACCACAGTTGGTGGAGAGAGGACACTTCTAGGACACCAAGAACATCCTAAAGTGGGTCAGTAGGTAAATAGGTCAGGTGAAGCCTATGCTCAAAAGCACATCATTTTTCACTGACTGTAGAAGTCATAAGTGATTAGTGCAGAGGAAGATATTTCTCTGATGGTGTCCAAAGCTGGGTGAAGTAAATTTTCCCCTAATGTCTTGCCCAAGCCAGTCCAGAGCACAGAACAACCAGCACTCCACTGTCAAAGACTGGATGGGGCACACACAGTACAAGATGCTTGCAGGAGAAACCCTAACCCTGTCAGGATCCTGTGGCCGCTCAGCTGTGCCTGGCACACCTGCCAAAAATGATAATACACAGTGGCAAGTTGCCCCCTTTGTGCAGTGGGAAGTCAAAGGCAGCTCCTTACCTGGTTAACCTCCCCACTTGTAGAAATACTTTTATTTTTAATGTCAAAGACGTTTACTGGGGAGCATCTATAAGCATTGCTTTAGTCCACCAGCTAACATACTGATTCGCAGGGACGCTGCAGAAGAGGAAATGCAGGAAAATCTATGTAATTAACTGCAGGAGTAAAAGCAGACAGATGCTATTTATAGAAACTGCAGTTAGGGAGGACATGGAAGTTAATATCCTTACTGCGCCAACTCTTGCTATTTCATGGCGAGTCTTACAGTATTTGTTGCTGTTCTTAAAACTGCATATCCTTGTATAATGGGAACTTGCAACCATTTCAGCTTGCTAAGGCAAGAAAACGTGGTTGGAAAAAACTTGAAAGTGAGAACCCCAGAATCAAAAAATAAAGAGGAGGATATGAAAACATATAAGTTAATGTTTTTGGAAACACTGTGATTTTTAACGCAATTCTGTGAGGTTTTTTTAATCCTATTAATTTTTAACACCAAGAACTTGGAAATTATTCGATTTGTATTGAAGCTGCTGTAGGAATTCCTGTATGCATAGAGTCAAAAGCTGTTTCAATCCTCCCTAAAAAGAAAATACTGTCTCAGGATATTGTTCCTGAATGCCAATTCAGGGTGTCTCTTCAAATGAAGAGATATTTAATGACCTATCATACTTACATTTTGCTATATCTATGTTTCTTATAAACTGCCAAAAATGCTAATTAGAGATGCTTGAATGAGTTTTTACAGGAATTGGTCATAGAGGAGCTATGCCTTCATGGAGAATTAACAAAGGGAAGTTGGGGCTCTTCTGCTATTTGCTTGTTAGTCAGGACTTCTTGAAGAGAAGGCTGTGCAAACCAATGTTTTCTTGCTGGCTAGTCACTACAGTTAGATTTGTGTTTGTAGTTTGTGACTCTGCAGTGCAAAAACAAGACTTCCATTTAGCTCAGATGCTGGGCATGCAGCGAAAAGAGGTGGCTGCAGGCTCTTACTCCTGGGAAGGCAACTGCTGCTTTCAGTCTGCTGCAGGTCTAGGGCAACACTGATTGATTGTCTCCCGCCTAGAGCTGACTCGGAATGGCCAGGCTTAGTACAAAATGGTGCAAATGGGCTGTAAACAACGAGATTTGAAAAGAAAAGGAGGAAAAAAACCTCAACAGCAGGAGAGTGAAAGGGTGACTTTCCTGCCTTTGGGGAACTCATCTGTAAGTAGAACTGATTGGAAAAAAATCTAGTTCATTCAGCCTGACTGCTTTGTTGGAAATCTAGTAGCCTGAAGAGCTTTTGCTGAAATAAAGGCAACGTTTTCAGTGGTACCTGCTGGGTTTGTCAGGAGACTTGTGATACTACTTATGAGGACGTTTGCCCGGTCTGCTTTTCCTCCTGCCCCAGCGGCAAGGGATGCCCTAAGGTCTGGGATCCCTGACTCTGCAGCACACAACCCTGGTAGCTGGGGCCCTTCTAGCTGCTTGGACAGCTTGCAGGCTTCTTAATGAGTCCGCTAGTATCAACAGAGAAACTGTCAAATGCAGTATTTTAGTAACATACACTCTGAAAAATATTTTAAGTAAAGCAGTGCTTTGGGACCAACTCAGACTACCTACAAAATAATATAACCAAAAGTAGAAAATTCCTTGTAATAGAGCAACACAAGCTCCTGAATATTTCTGGTTTTAATACCCATGCCCAAGTTCAGTGCTGAATGCTAAGATCCAAACATCCAAACAGGTTGTTTCTCCCTTAAAAATTCCAAGCACAGGCTGCTAAAAGACTACATACTTTAAGAACACTGTTATATGTCAAACTTATTGTCTCTGTTTATATTGTATGCCATTGACCATGAGAAATAAGTTATACTTTCAGCCTACTAAAGCTAATGAACTTTAGTGGAGACCTGCTTTTAAAAACAATATTTAACCCAGTATTTCTGCAATGCCAAATATATTTGATCTGACTTGTACTGAAGTGGGTTGAGAGGTTTCACAAATTCCCTAGAATTCCCCAACAGTTTAAAAACCTACAGAGCTTCAGAAACACTCATTATTTTGTGGGGGTTTTGTCTGTTTGGTTGTTGTTGTAGCTGAGGTTTTTTGTATTTGTTTGGTTTGTTTTTTTCCTGGTGTAATCCTCCAGGTGTATAGCAATTCATCTTACTGCTCTGTAGACCTCTCTATTGTGTAGCAAGCAATAGCTAGTCAAGGCTGTATGGCAGTGGAGTGTATATAAGCATCAGTTACAGCTAGGTACCTGTGGGGAATGTGCATCACAGAAACAGCTGAAAGATGACTTCTAATGCAGCATTCACTAACGCAGTAAATAGAAGCTTGTACATTAAGAGTGTGTAGGGCTTGTATATAAGACTGTATGTTAAAGTGGGAGAGACTTTTTATAATCAACTAGCTTTTATTGTGTTTAGAAAAACAGAAAATTAGTGCTGGCTCTCCTCTGATCTGAAAGTAACTCTCAGGGGTGGGAAAAATGGATAATTCTTTCTTCCCGTTGTCCAGAAGCTGAAACTTCCAGCCAAGTTCCTCACAAATAGTACTTCCATGGTGCTGTGCTGGCATACTGACTTGGGAAATTACTGCTTCTGCTTTGTCAGCAGTGTCAGTGATCCGTGTTTTTTTCCTTCCTCCATTTAGTTGTCCCTGCTGGTCATAATTTAAACAGGTTTTTATTGTCTGTGTTTTTATATTATCAGGTAACGCTACTAATCCCTACATGACCATAAACACGCTAAATATACTATACAGCACCCACCATATGTACACAGTAAAACCACACAAATGCACCCGTTTTGTGTATACACATAGTCTGTGCATACACACACTGGATCTATCTATGCATAGTGTATAGAGATGTAGTACTCTACAGTATGTAGTTATGATATAGCAATCTGAGAGATTTCAGTAGGCCATCGCTTGCCTCTGTTAAATCAATTACATTCATTAAGCTACAGCTATACTTTCATAATGCAACTCAAGCTCTTGTACGCCTTGCTTCCAAGAAAAGCACTGAGCCTTAGATAACTAATGTTTCAAATAAATAAGATGTGGGAAATCAGAAGGAATGACAGTTAAAGGGTGGCATATCAAAACAGTAGTTAGAAGAAATATCAAGATCAGCCAGCACAATAAATTTAAAGGGTGGAGGAGAATTGCAATGGCAACACAATGTTTTGATCAAAATAAAGCAATTTTTACTTGTAATGAAGCACTAGCCCATGATTTTTAAAGATCCATGCATTCAACAACCACAGGCTGCCTTTCAAGTTTACAGGCTAATATATCTTCATATTAAGAAAGGATACGGTTTATAAGTCTCTTTCAACAAAACACCAGATAGCTAACACAGCAATAAAAAACAGAAACTTTTTTTTTACACTAAAAAATCTCCAAGTTTATATGGCTGGAATTAGGACTCCAACCAGTAAACCCTGATGGGTACTGTTTATTCTGTTTATTCTTAATGTGTTGATTTTCTTTTCACTATTATTCACTCTCTGCTTAGTTACAATACAAAACCATTTCTGCTCTCTGACCCTCCTTGCCTGCTCCTCTAACTCTCTTTTTCCTAACACAGACTTTGGCCAGATCAGTATAACAAAGTGTTGCAAGGTACGTGCATCAATCAGGGGAGTGCTGAAGTGTGATCTGCAACCAGCACAGCTGTGCCAGCAGAAACCCCTAGTATGGATTGAGACATATCAGCAAAAGTGCTCTTTTTTTTTTTTCCTCAAAAGGGCTGCAACAATCCTTGAGGTTCTTCTGGGAGACTGGGAACTTACATGAGAATGTGTTATGTAAATATCAAGTGACTCAGTTTGACTGATGCAATCCTTGGTGCAGAACTCTCTCTTCCTTGACTCCTCCATGCTTAAAAACAAAGCAGAAATAAAGTAAGCACCAGCATACGATCACCTGGAAAGCTTAATTTTTAGTTCCGCTTTTGGTCCCAAATATTGTTTTGATCTGAGCTGCCTACCAATCTTTCAGACAATGTTTGACCAGTGGTTTGGAGCATAATATGTATCAGGTATTTGGAAGGGTGTTATGAAGGAAACAGCTTAGCTCTTCAACAGTAGTTTCCGAATAGCCTGCAGAGATTGGGCCCTGGAATATTTTATTATTATCCAAGTAGCCTCTGGGGCTGAATTTCTGTCCTTTCATACTTCTATTTAATGCATGAGTTTTATCCCTTCCATTTATATTCTCTTCTCCATCTGACTAGTTTTCTTTGTCCCCACAGTGAATAAAGAAATTTATTCTTTGTTCAGACAACCTTAACCCTAAATCCCATCTCCATGCAACAGCAGAATTAGGTAATGCACTAGCCCCTGGCAGATACCTGCTCCTCAAAGAATATAGAAAGCTCAGGAAGCACTGGCTGATGTCTTGTTGGACAAACCATTTCTTGAATCTCTTTGCAGATGGAATATTCTTTGCAGCTCATTGACCATTACATGAAAAAGCCACTGCTGTGCTTTATTTTCACATCATCAACAAATTGTGGCACAGCTGGGAACTCCCATAATCTCTCTACTCCAGATGTCTCTCCACTTTCTTCCCACTATATAAAATCCTCTTCTTTTTTTTTCCCCTAGTTATGGTTTTAATCACCTTACAGAAAACACTAGGTGGGATTTGTTGATTGCCCTGCAAATTAAGGAGTCCAAAAGATCCCAAGAGAAGGTCAAAATAAACCATTGAGCTGGTATTTAATTAGCATTTATCAACAAACAGATTTTAAAGCAAATGTTAGTACAGGCTTACTAATAAAGGGAAGTGTTTGTGTAATATCACTCCCACTCATTTTCACCTTGAGGTATTTTAGGGATTGATGACCTGGAAAAGTGAACAAGCAGTGAGTACTGTACAGACTGTGGGCAGTAGGAAAAACTGTTTGTCTAAATTCAGTGTTGTGACAACTTTGTGATGGAGACATCAGGCCTTGGTGTCCTTGGAGTGTAGGTGGGCGAGTGAGTCACTTATTGCTATCCTGACATGCCATAAGTAGGTGGCTGTTCTCCATTGTCAGAGTATGGTCCTTCAATTTTTATTCATTGAGACATCACCATTTAAAAATGGATTTATTTTGGCTCACACTTGAATAGCCAGTGTCATTTTTCATTCTGAGCAATGAGCTGCTTAAAAACAATATACTTTATACCTGTCTACTGCCATTTACCAGTTCCACAGTCTTGAACCACTTTGTCTGCTCCAAAACAGTGCAAGGTGTCTGAATGCAGATGACAATGGCTGGAAGCAAAACTACAGCCAAAAACTACCTTGGAAAAGTGCTGTGATAGAAATGTCTCATTGCTGGTCGTGCTACCTGTGACAGAAGCCATACATAGGAAAAGGCATAGGAAAAATCACTAAGTAGCACAATGGTTAATGCACTTATCTTATTCCAGACATCATTTCCTCGGAAGACTAGAAAAATGTGCAGATGGAAGAAATATGCTTTCTAAATGGGAATTTAACACTGGATTTCCTGAAATGGTTTTGGTTAATTGTGAAAATCTGTCAGAATTATTGGCACATAATATTAAAGAGAAACATCAGAGTTTATAGTTGCCTCCAGTGAACTGCTACAGAGCCTGTAGTCATTTTGCTAAGGAACAAATGACTAGATGATCTCCAGAAGTCCCTTCCAACCCCAAACATTCTGTGATTCTGTGAAATACTGCCCACTAACAAACATGTGGCTGAGGGGGCTGTTAACAGAGCTGTTCCAGAAGGCCTTCTATTATCTTTATTAAAAATGAAACATTCATCCACACTAACACATATTTTTGCTACATATCTGAATTCTTAATTTTGTGATGGCCTGGGCAAAGCTGCTGATAATTTAGGAGAAAGTCCTAGAAATGTCTGAATCCAAACCAGCCAGCCACAGTATGACAGTTTGAAGGGCTTGTCAAGCTGAAAGATACTTATTCAAAACTGTCATTCCTCTTTCTGAAAGTCCTCTCACCTCACTCTCCTCTGCTCTTAGGAAACTGGGTGCGGACCCCAAAAGCATCACCAATTCTGCAGCCCTAGCAAGTTTCAGATTTGGTAACTGGTTTTCTGGCTTTGGGTTGATTTTTCTTCCTCTTCTTGGAAGGAAGAGCTTGTATTAAATTTACTTTTTTTCTCCCTATTGTGTTCCATAGAGAAATTTCCTTGGATATGCCCAATTGCAGACCCATTTCTGTATTTCAGCCAGCACAGCCTGGTCTAGGAGCTGCTTGGCCTTGGTCCAAAGTTCTCCAGATATCCATCTCTTATGCGCTGGTATCCTGGTCTCCAAGGGCTACAGACATGGCCACTAGCTCTGAACACATCCAGCTTTCCCTAAGCAGTCTTTTTTTCTCTTTCATTTGTTCCTCCCAGCTCCCTTATTTTACTTACCATCTACCACAGTGACTTCACTCAACCTCATCAATTCAACCATAGCCATGAGGCAGTTTGCTTCTCTCTGAAGGCTACAAGTACCTGGCCTCCTTTTCTTTCCCATGATTCCTGTTTTTCTTGCACTCAGTGAGCTTACTTTGTTCCTCCTTTTCTGAAGAAAAAGACCCTGACAGCTTGTACTTATATACCTATTCTTCTTAAAGCCTTAAAGCCCACAGTTACATGGTTCTATCTTTGAAAGATATGGGCAAATTTGAGTTTGGTACAAGTAGTCACAACACCATTAATGCTAATAGATTTTTATCGGGGGAAAATTAGTCTAAATTGTCTGTTTTCCATTTAAAATAACTATACAGAATAGATGTGCACTCTGTCCATCCACACAGCTCATTCATTCTCATTGCCTGTGTCTCTTGTGGCAGACTGTTCTTTTTAAAGATTTCAGTAATAAAAAATGTTTCCATTTCTACTAATACTCCATTGTTGGCAAGTTTGGACAATTCAGCATACTTTTGATAAGTTTTTAAGGATTAGCTCTTGCATACTATATGCTTATTTTAGAAAGGCTGCTTATGCATATTTGTTAAGTTATAGTTGAATTTGTTGCTAGAAATAAATTCCTACAAACACACATTATTTTGAAAATGAATAATGTAGAGAATAATAATGTATAATGAATATTTAAAGTTTTGCTCCAATTTTCTGTCAAAAAGTGAACATGAATAGAATTAGCAAATGATATTAGACTAAGAATTGAACGTACAACTTCCTTATCTTTCTAGGATCCAGTGTGGCAGACCTGATAATAAAATTGCCTCATTTTTCTGAGATTCCTTTTAAAACATTTCCTTCACTTGAAAAAATGTAGATGATTTTTAAAAATCAGTTTAGTGACCAGGTGAGTTAGATGCATACAGGATTAAAAAAACCTAAATCCTTACTCAATTTATAGGCTGACTCAGTTTCCAGATCAAACTTTGCAAGCTAGCTGCCTGTCTCAAGGACAGCATGATATAGCATGGCCTTCACCAAGAAAGGGAGTATTCTGGATCATGGTTGTATTATTCTGGTCAAGGAAGTTTCCAAGAAGTCTGCTTTTAACCTGTGCCTGCTCTGTAGGTCAAATGGGGACTCTACCTTTCAGGCTCTGAACCTAATCCTGCTAACACACCACAGTGAACAAGATTTTGTAGATTAATTTATAGGAGTTTTTCTCCATGTTTTCATCATGGATCACTCTGAGGATGTATGTACTTACTCTGTCACTAGTGACAGGGTCTATCAGGTCTGGGTCATCTTCCTGTTCCACCCAGTTCTCAACTTATCTGGTTTCCTTATTAGCTCCTTAGGTGTAGCATGGCATGGGGACCACCTCTCACTGTGGATGAGTGTAAGGTCGTGTTGCACAAAGGGTTTCTGGCACACGCAAACCAGTGGTTTGTCAACTGTAAACAAAAGGAGGAAAGAGACAGGACAGTACAGAAACCAGATGAGAACCCCGAAGTCCAGAGAGAATCACAACTCACACAGTGATCCAGATAAACCACCACAAATACTTCAGGCAAAAAGATTCTGCTTTTTTTCCTATTTTACACACCTTGTGTGTGCATGGACCACTGGCTTCAAAGTAGTACTAGTAGTACTACTAGTAGTACACTACTAGTAGTAATGGACATGGTGATTTAGCTAACAGCAGTGTGAGAACAGAGAAATATACAGCAGTGGTGATCCAAAGATAGGCAAAAAAAAACATTCAGAAAGCAACTTTCATGGAGAAATACCATCAGGAGACACATATATATGAATCTAATCCATTGACAAAAGTAGACAAAGCTAACAGTTCCTCTGACACATCACCCAGGATCTTCTTTGATAATGAGGGAATATAGCTGGTTTCATGTAAGATGTTGGCTGCAATGTGGAAGTATGCAATGGAGAATAAAATGTTTAAAAATCAAAGCTGTCCATGTAAGAGGCAGCGTAGCATGAATGGCCTCATTTGGAGCAGATTCCTGTTAATGAGGTTTGGGAGGAAAAGCTGTCAGACAGCTAATAACTACTTACAACCTTGTGTTGATTTGAATTCCTTTAGATTGGTATTAACCACAGAATATCGACCACATTGGTTTTAAAATAGGTCTGACTGGACCTTACTGGAGTTCCCCCTTCCTTCAAACATTTTATATCCTCACTTGAAACACTAGAAGGAAAAAGCGCTGTTCGAGGCACAAACCATTGCACTTGGGAAGCCCTCAAGCTCTCATAGTCTCACAGGGGATGACTAGGGCCAAGAAATCAGTGTTTGTCTTTTCTTCTACGATGCCGTAATGCCTCCTGCCCACACCTTCGCTTCTGTCAGACACCTCTACCAAAATCAGTGGATGCTGACACAAGCTATTTTGTTATCATTAAAGGCCATATAGCTTTGCCAGCTTGGCAATAGTCTGCAATTTAGAACAATTAGTTGGCCAGAGTGCCTTGATGTTTACAGCACAGGACTATTTTCCTATAATTACAAAATTGCTATGACTACATTAAATGCCAGATGCTTCTTGTTACTTCCCAGTTCCAGTTCACTTCAGTTAATACCTTGACTAGCACATCTTGACTGAAGCAGCCTTTTCTCTGTGCCCTTTCTTTTTCCAGCATAAGTATTTCCTTGCAGTGGTCATGTTCACAATCCAGACTGATACAAAACAAATAAAGCAGAATAGAGGCACTGTGAACTTCAATATAAGGGGGCATTAGTTATATCCAAATGGCTTTCTGAATAGAAAAATTCACTACTCTTGTCTTCGTAGCCATCATCTGCTGGGAAGCAGGCACTCACCTCAGTTCATTCACAGTCTTATCAAACTGAATTGTAGTTTTTTAACCTTTGGAGTGTGGTGATCATGAGCATGTGAATAGAGGTTGAAAGCAGGAGGGGGGGTCAGCTGCTATATTCTTCTTGTCCTTCCGTGCTTCTTGCCTGGTGGATGTTAAGGGTTGTAAACATGGACTACATGGATAGTTTCTGGAAAACAAGCAAACAAACACAAAAATGCACCCCCAGAGCAACCAATCAACCAAAAAAAAAGATACAAGGGAAAGAATCTACTCCAAGTTAGTGTAAGCTAACTGTAGAAACACTGTGCCAGGCTACCATAAGCCCCAGAATGACCATGCAGGGCTTTGGGGAGGAGGACCTGTGGAGCACGTTTCTGTCTCGCAGCTCTCTCCCTGGCTCACAGTCCATAACTGTATGCTGTTGTGATTGAAGCCAGGAATAAAAAACTCTTTCCGGTTTTTACATTATGTGAATATCAGTGGCAACCCAGAACTAACCTCATCAACCCTCAAGGAGGTCAGGCTGACGAGGTCAGATAATGATGAGAATTCATGTTTGCTATAATTGTGATTAATTTCTCGTGTAAAATTCACTCATCTCAATAAAGATGCATGGGCTATTGTTGAGCCTACATAAACTGTTTCATACTCATCAATAAAATGGTTTGAGGGGCAGCATGTGGTGGATGTAGCTTCTCTGGAACTAGTTCAGTATTTAATTCCTGCTAATCTACACTATGAGATTGTGTCTAATTCGATTTGCAGAAACATAAACTGCCATTTAAGGGGAACTCATATATGGTTGGATGAATATGTAACTTTGTAATTCCTTTCAATGTCATTAATTTGATATGCTGAATTGTTATTTACAGACTCTAGTTCCATATAAAAGAGAATAAACCTCAGAGACGTAGCCACAGTAATTGTTTTTAGGAGTTAGTTGGATTTTTTTCTCTGCTATAGCACTGAGGAATGCCGATATCTCTTCATATCTTGTCTTCAGCCTTGTAACTTCATTAATATCATTACAGAGAAGTATCACAGCACTGAGAAATTAAAAGCAAAACAAAACCAAGAATACCCAGAGAAATTACTGAGATTGGTTTTATTCACTTAGTTATCACTATAATCCAATGAGTGTCAGAATCAGTAACAGTGAAGTCAAGAAAATTTAAGTCTCAATGTATCACAAGTGTAACACCAAAGTAGTGTACTGGTATCATAACTTGGTCTTCTGACAGCCCTTTTTTAATTATTTTGTGTAATTTGATGTATGTGTGATCATCCAAGTTGCCGCAAGATCAAGTAGACAACAGAACCCAGTCCAACCTTTTCTGCAGCAAGTCAATTTGATACAGAGAACAAGGGTGCCATTTTCATATTCTCAAACTGCAGAGCTAGCCTCAATTTTGAAAACTTCTCTGTATTTTGCTTTCTGCATTTTATTTTCCTGGAGGCAATATAGCTTTAACCCTCCCAGCCTGACTGCATCCCGTTCAGCTGGATTGATCTTAAATCTGACTGTTATTAATGAACTTTAACTTGGAGAGTAGTTTAGTCACAATATGGTCTCAGGCAGCAGCAAACTCACCCTCATGTAAGCAAACAAGTCAAATGAGAAGAGAAAATATGCTGAGGGTGCACTTGGGTTAAACACTGATGCATTGAAATTATAGAAACACTCCCCAGAAATTCTGCAGTAGTTTCTACTCTTGCATTCAATGGTATGTACTATCACTGCGAAAGATTGGGTTAAAATGCATTTGTAGAGCAAAACACTTGGTCCTGAGAAAATGACACCCACACAAGGCACATTGTAGAGAATTTTTACTTTGGACTAGTTCTAGCTTTGTCCTATGGTCTGGATGCCCATAAAAGGCTGTAGTGGTATGACAAGAAAAGCATGGTTGGTGGGAATGGCCAGGAGATCAGCTCCAAAGCACACTTTCAGTCTGAACTGCCAGGGTGGGTGCACCCCTGAGGCCCAGTGAGCAAGGTGCTGCCCAGAAATTAAATCTTTGCATGGGAAGCTCAGCTGTTGCACTGAGTTTCCCAGGAATTAGGAGTGGGACAGATCCATCGGTTTGAAGTCAAGATGGTAAATAACAGGCATGAAAAGCAGCCAAAGAATGTGCAAGAAAATAGAAGATGGTAGCAAAACAAGTCTTAGCTGAAAAGGAGGTAGGGTACTCAGAAATTATGAAAAATGTATGGGAAAAAGCTAAAGACAAAGGAAATATTTTCCTGAACATCTAATTATGTTATTTTCCTCAGAAAGGGGTGCTCATTTGGAAAAATCTTGCAAAAAAAAAAGAAAATATACATTAAATGGGAAAGGCTCTATCTACCCTTAAAAAACATTTAGCACACTTTCTTTACATAGGATATCTGAGTACAGGATTTGTGAACACAGATTATGTCGAACATTTTTTGGCTGGTTTGCCCCTCATTGAGTGGTAAGCACTGGGTAAAGAAATGAGCCTTATCTGGTTTGCTACCAGCCTAACCATTATCAGCTGACATCAGGTAAAAAAATGAGCCTGAAAGAGTGAAGGATGCAAATGCTGGAATTCAGCAAGGTCAAAGAAGTCACATGGTTGGACGAAAGAAGTGAGAAATCTTCTTAACACTTGTTTTCAAATCAGCAACTCCAGCAGCAGAAGAAGCAGCAAAGCCTGCCTCACCAAGGGACTTATGTCTCATGGCTGGATTCTCAGGTGTCTAATAAAGTAGAAGTAGTGATCTGAATTTTTTTCTCTCAGGTGAGCTATTCATAATACCTATCATGTGCAATTTCCTGTGATTGATGGGTTGAGCTAATGCCAGGGGCCTCTCCTTGATTAGTACATTTTTAAGAGTCTCTTCCTTTACTTGTTAGGCTACTCCCATAAAAACAGGTTGGGTCTTAGTATCACTGATGTTTTGATCTTCATATCAAATTTGATTGAAATATTAAATGGTTCGAGAATCTGGGATGGGGGGTAGTGGTATAGGTAAAGAACAAGGGGACACACAAGACCAAACACTCTGATACAACAAGATCACAAAAGTTTTTTTTCTGTTAGAAACCAGGCTGAAAAAAGTAGATAGGAACAAGCTCTGCAAGAACATTATTTCTAGATTCTTGGCTTTTTTTTGTTCATTTTAGTTCAGTTACTCAAGATTGAATGAAAAATTAAGAGTACCACCTAAAAAATGTGCAGCTGCTGCATGTCATCAAATTTGAGTGTTTTGCATTAAGTTGTTTGTTCTAAAGTTTGATAAAGAAGCTGAGTTTAATTGCCTTCCCCTTTGGGTTCCTTATAGAAATCCAAAAGTGCAGCTTTAAAGCATATATTTTGAACAAAAAAAGAAGGAGGCTGATGTCATGGTACTGGGAACTGAAGAAGAAAATACCTGCTTGACTGAACTACCCTTTTTATCCAGAGTAGTGTGAGACAAATGCACTGAATCAAAGCCTAAGCTCCAGATGCCATGTACAGTTGGAGATGGCTTCCTGCCAACGAGTTTCCAAAGCAAACAAGGAAGAGAAAATTTGTGTAGCGTGAAGTGCAGCCACACAGGGAGGCAGTGAACAGGGTGGTTCCCTTCAGTGTGGAAGGGAATGTTAAGTGCTTTAATAGAGCCAGAACAGACCCTGGAAGAAAGAATATAATTTTCAACTCTGATCTTAAAACTGTCTGAGCTTAATCAAATCAGTCAATGACATTTTGGCTGGGGGTGATAAAATACTATGTTTGTGCCTTGCTTTAAGGCATGTCTCCATGACTTAGAGTGGTTTCTGATATCACAGAATCATAGAACGGTTTGGGTTGGAAGGGACCTTAGATGTCATCTAGTTCTGACCTCCCTGCCAAGGATCACCTTGCACTAGACCAAGTTTCTCAGAGCCCCATCCAACCTGGCCTTGAACACTTTCAGGGATGGGGCATTCACAGCTTCTATGGGCAACCTGTTCCACTGCCTCCTCACCCTCAAAGTAAAGAAGTTTTTCCCAATATCTAATCTAAACTTAATCTCTTTCAGTTAAAAAACATTACCCCTTGTCCTGTCACTACATGGCCTTGTAAATAGTCTTTCTCCATCTTTCTTATAGGTTGTATTCTGTCTGCCACAGAAGCAGCTGGTTCTGGTTCACAGTTTAGAAACCTCAGTCCTTGTTTGTAGATTTACTGCCTAGGGGTCTGGTTACAAAGAAAAATAAATGAATATATCAACTCTACAGCAGTCCATCTGGGAAATTTATAAATGGGATTGCATCTTCACAGAAATAACTATGGAGGATTGCAGATTGAAAACAATGGCTTCAGTTTGTTACAGCAGAGGTCTGGATAGCAGAAGACTTAGTACAGGATAACAATTTGATATCTGAGGCTGTGATTCATTCAGAGACCATAGCTCCCTTCTGTACCCTCCTCCATCTGCTTATCCATTGAGCTAAGAAAAATAAACCACAGAAACTTAATGAGAAACAAATGTTGCTTCTGAGTTGGTCTGCAGTGGGAAGCCAAACTGTAGAAACTACTTTGTTTCAGTCACTTCTTTTTTTATGATAGTTAAATAATTCTGAGTTCAGTTAAATAATTCTGAGTTCTCTGCTAGTCCTGAAGTTTGGGACATCATCTCAAGACTGACCTGTGTCTCATATGCAAAGGTGATCCAAGAAAATACGAAATTGAAGGCAACAGCATAGTCTCTGGGATCAGAGTGAGATACTTCCAGATGCGAACGTCTTTGAAAAAGTAGTGGAAAGGATGCTTGTTACTTACGGCATGTAGCAGCGCTGCTCCTACAAACTGGGTATGTGTGGCTCTCTGATAATTATTTACTGTGACTGCATGGGAAGAGGGGAATCCAGAAAAGTGCCAAAGTAATGTGGGCTGTTTCCCTGTGTTGGGTAGGTGTGCTCCCTACAGAAGTGTGCCACAATCTTGGGCATTGAAACAACTACCATATGAAATGAGGTGCCTCTTAAAGTCAGGCAATAAGCGTCACCTTCTCTGGGTTTTTTTCAGCTCTCTTGAATCCCTACAAGGAATCAAGTGTCAACTTCTGGGTGAAAGAGCCAATGCCATTTCACAGGGGCCTAGAGGGAGATTACTGAGCAGCCTAGTGGGGCTCTGGAGAAAATGGTCAGAATGGTTTAAACTGTGTTGAGCCCCAGCTTTCAATTCATGCTCTTTTCCTTCTCTTTAGAAGTATCAAAACAGCAAAACCACTCCAAATTAGTGGCTTTTTTTTCTTTTGTTTTGGCAAGAATTGCCATAGAAATTCTAATCATGCACATGGTAAAAACAATGCCCACTAATACATATATTACCAGAACTCATATATCTGAGTCTTTAACCCCATTTGAGAAAACAATTATTTCTGAAACAAAAAGTTGGTGCATCTACTTGCCATTCTGCCAATGTGGGCATTGCTTCTTTACTTTGTTAAAAATCAAAGAATAACACACCATTATCTTTAAACTGCAGATATCACTTGTGTTTTTATTCCCACTCTTCTCCTAATGCTGCAGAGTACCTAAAGTTTTAACTTGTACATGTTGGTGCCACCTGATCCCTAAGTGTCTGTATGGGTTTTTTCTATAGCTTTGTCTACTTAGCAATTGCTTTTCTATGGTGCAGCATTTTAGAGTTGGTTACAATTCAGGGTGAACCAATTTTACACAGTATACGCGCACACAAACACACACACACACACATGCACACACACATATATATTATTTCTTTGTGTGTGTTTGCATTTGCACGCAAGTGTATTTAAAACAGAGCTGTTAGTTTCGAAGAGTGGAAATAAAACCTGAGCACTGCAAGTATGGATTTCTTTCTGTGTATTTCTTCCAACACAATTATGTGAAGATGCAGGGACCTGTTATAGTAAAAAAAAACAGCTGCATCATATTTTAGGAGCCTAGTAGGTTAAAGTATATTTCTGACTAATTCATTACTTAAAAAGCCCTCACAGTTCAGTGTGACCTGGGGATTTAATAGCAGCTCCCAGCTGAAATGAATGGTGTTTGCTTGGCTGAGCATCTTAGTTAGCTTTTAAAATTTTAAATCTGGTCGTATCCCTCATGGCCTTTTGGGTTCTCCAAGGAACAAACCCAACTGTCCTTGCAAGGCATCCCTGCTCAGGGGAAGGTAGACAGGTGATGGCACCTGGTGATCAAAGATGCCAAAGTCATCAGGGAGCTCTACAGATACCACTTTGGGAGCTCATTCACAGATACAGCCTGGAGCAGATTGCAAGCCAGAGCCATCTGTGTAATCTCAGGGATGTAAGCAAAGCTGAAGCCAACTAAATGAGAACATCTAGCTTTTCTAATACATCACAGCCTTAACCACAATATGGAAGTTTATGCAAGTCTGTCTTTGCCAGATTGTCAACCTCAGGTGACAGCTGTCCAAGCAAAGGCTTGCAGCACTGTCTGATGTTCTGCAAAGAATCCCATACCTCTTCATCCGCCTTCATCAGCCAACAAGGAGGCAGAAGTCCAAAAACCAGATTTCTTTAAAAAAATAAAATAAAATCCCACCCGATTCAGAACCTCAATGTCCAGGCACAGAGTAATGGCAGGCAGAATGAGGGGAGAGGAGAGGAAAAAAAGGAACTGATGTCATCATTCTCCCCACCTCTACGTTCAGGTACTTCAGGAGCAGTTCTAGCTTGTCTATCACTCATCATTCAGCAGCTGCAGACTGCAGTGGACGGAAGCCTTCTCTACCATCTTTGTTCAGTGCTGCAGTGGCACTGCCCCAAGGAGGAAGTGGTCCTGGTTGAGCTATCTCAGAAGAAACACTGGGACCCTTGCCCTGCTCTTCTCTGCGTACTGCCTTACACAGGGCACACAAAACCTAAACTCAGCAGTCTTTTCCCCAAAACAGACACTTTCTAGAGAGATCACCAGAATAATCTCTCTCCCAGAACGGAGCTAGCACATTAACATCTTGGTCTTGGAGAAGGCTGTTCACAAGTATGTAAGAGTTTTCCTAAAAACCATGACCATCCATGTTTCACTGACAGAAGGTACTGAGTCAGAGAGAAGCTAGCACTTGACCTATGTGTTACACACTGGCTGATAAAACCAAGGACAGAACCAAGACCCCTCCCTTCAAGACCAAAACTGGTGCTTCACTCCCTGAAGACCCCACTGTCTCCATGAAGCAATGGTCCACTCTGGGTACTGAGGAACTGGTTATATGGGAAAACATGTGCATTTTTCTGATTTTTCTGCTCCTGAAGAAACATAACAGCACATGGTCTCTACAGTGGTCTCCTAAACCAGTTCTGTAGTATAAGTACTGTAGCTGATATTATATGAATTTTTACTCTGTGACCCTCTGTGTTTCTTCAGCCTCTTTGGATTCTGGGTGGGGAAGGAGCTGAGAGAAGGAGCTTTATACAGCCTAGAAATCTATAAAAAAATCTGTTCAAGCCTGTAGTGTGAGCATCTGGGGTAGGCAGAAATGTGAAGGCATGCCTGACAGCAAGTGTACACTCTGTATAGTGCCACATGGAGAAGAGCAGCCAAGATTAACCCAAGTGAAATCTCCCTGACATAGCACAGCACCATGCAAAAATCTTACTCATTTCACTCTGGCTGTGTTATGCCTAAGGACCTCTGTGCTGAACTTCACCATGCAACATAAGCATGCACAGAACTGCCAGCTGTCCCTGCTATGCCCACAGCACCATCCACACATACTTACCTGCAGCTAAGTATCATCATTTATTTTAGCCAAACTATGGCTTGTTCTGGGAGTGCAGGCATAAGTCCAAGCACAGCTTACGCTTGGATGGTTTGCTCTGTGGTGAGGACAAAGGCAGCCCTTGGAGCATGTCTAGTCTTTCTAAGGAAGAGAGGAAATTCGCACTGCAATTCACTGGGAAAAAGCATCTCTGCTGGTGCAGGAAAGTAGGATACAACTCCTTAAGTCTTAATAATTCCCTGGGAAATGAAGCACCAGTGATGATGCCATAGACGTGCAGGAAGGCTGTGGTTTGGCCTAGTCACCTGGGGTTGTTTTTGCACTCACCCTCACTTTCAAATCATTGGTGTCCTTGGGTCTCTGGGGTCCCCTAACATTTACAACAATTTGGTTGTTAAGCACTACATCCTTTCTTCCTTCAAATGTTTGAGCTGCAACATTTTATGAATAAATAGCTCCTTCACAGAAGGATTTCAATGAAGAAGATGTTTTACACTCTTGTTTTGATCAGCACATGGCCTGTCAGGATGACTGATTAAAAGCCTTGACATTTTCTCAGGTTGTTTTCTGAGTAAACTTGATGCTGAGAAAATCAGACCATATTTCTTCTTTGTTTACAGTGATGACACTGACTTTTCATGGAGGAGCAGAGAGTTAATTTGAGGAGAACTTTGCTTTTGTGGGACATTAGGTCAGGATGTTGCGCAACACTCTTCCTCTGCAGCCCCATGACAACAACTGGATAGGAGGAGATACCTCTGCCTGCCAGCCTTCCAACTCCCAAATGGTTAGATGGCAAACTCCTTTTCAGCCTTTGAGCAGTTTGAAGGGAAATTTCAGGCTTTTTCTTCTGCCCGTATTAATGTAAAGAGCTGCACAACATGCGATGTCCTTCTGGAGAAGGAGCTGCGGAAGCAAGCAGGCACCATGGTAAGTAAGGATAGCTCAGGGTTGTTTTAAATGTCCTGTACCTTGAGTCGAGCTGTCTGTGTGCTCTGCTGGCAGTTAGCAGAACACCAAGACAACGGTTTTGTGCTCCACCAAGGAAGTGCCTGAAACACTTGCTGGCATGTGCAGCCATGGGGTGTTGCCAGGATTGCCAGCCTGTTAAAAGTGCTCCAGGAGAGATGCTGGCAGCAACCATGGCCTTCCCTTCACGGTGCTCAGCCTGGCCTGTGTTTGTTTACACCTGGATTGGGCTGATAGCATTTCTCAAGGGCAGGGAAGACCCTGCTGGGTGTGCCAGTCCACTCTTCAGGCTGTTGGGGTCTAGGCTGTGGGGTTAAGTAGGGGCAGCTTTGGCGGGAGCCTTGCAGCCAGTTGCCTAGCAAGCAGAGGGACTATGTTCCTTGCTGAGGGAATGTTTTGGGCCTGAGCTGCTGCTGGACAGTCCTCCAGCACATGGGCAGAGAATGTAGAGTTGACAGAATGTTGCCGGGCCCATGCCCCAGTGAGCGAGGTGGAGGTGATCACCTCTGACAGGTGACCTCCACCTGTTCTGCAGGGGACGGGGTGCATGAGAAGACCACAACAGAATGGCTGCATGCTCATTGACTTCCTTGAAGTAGGTCTTGAAGTAGGCTACAGGCAATGTGATTTTTGCCATCTGCATGGGTACAAAGTGCAGTGCTGCTGCCTACTGTTCAATGTCCACCCTTCCTACTCCCTCCATTCTTTTACTACCCTCTAAGAAGGATGGTTGGACCTGTCCCACAACCTCATACGTCAGAGAAACTAGAAGGGAACCTCACCCAGCATGATGATAGAAATGCTCCTAGCTTTATGTCCAGTCATATCCTGGGCTTTCTAAAACAAGGCTGCTTCTAAATCAGTGGGGAGAGAGAAACACACTTGGGAGTGGGGGATCTTCCCACCAGTCTTAGATGTTGATTGCGGAGGAGTCCTTCTACAACTACGCCTTGTTTCTCTCTGTTGGCTGCAGACGGATGCCAGCTGCCTTCTTAGAGAAGGCAGCAACTTCTGAAAGGATAAATTTAGATGAAGCCAATCCCCTCCTGAGACAATAAGCTCGCATAGCTGTTGTCTGGTCCTTATGTTTTAGTAATGTCTTGTTCCCCTCTCTGAAGGCTAAAGAGCACATAGTCCTACTCTTTTTCAGTGATTGCTCAAAGACTTTCCTCACTGTGGGTGACTGCTTGAAAAATCATCCAGCTGAGGGCAAGAAAGGGAAGTGCAAGGCTGACTGAAAGGAGAGGGAAGGAGCTGGCACCTGGAAGAGTGGCAGAGGAAAATAGAACGAGAGTCATTCTCAACAGAAATATTTATTTGTCTTAAGTCAATATGCAAACACAAGGCACAGCTGTTGGCTTTAATTACAGAGACTGTGATTTGGTAGCAGTCTCCATCTGTAACCTGTGAATGGATTATTTTACAACCTTTTTACTGTGTCACAGTCTCGTTAAGGATTTTAAAACTTTATTCCAGGGGAACTGTTCAAAAGGCAGGCTGTTTAATCACTTTTTAAGCTTTAAGCTTAACAGTATCAGTGCAAATATCCTACTAAGAAAAATTCAAGTGGGTCCCCAACATATTCATATACAAGTGCAAATGAAATCAGTAATAAGTATCAGGTTGACTTTATACATGTCTGAAGATTGCACTTGCAGTAAATAACTTAGATTAGATAAAATTATTTACAGTTGAAAGAACATTTTCAGTAGAAATGAAATAAAACCCCAATAAAATAATTAGACCATAGAATCATTCAGTGTGAACTGCTTAATTGTCAAGTGGTTTAGTTAGGATTTTAGGGCCTGAGCATTTGCAATAATCAGCTCCATTAGAGCTTCTGCTTTTAATATATTTTTAAAAAGCAACAAAAGAGTTGTCCTGGCCTGCCAGGCACCTGATAATACATTGCTTATATACAGCCATAGATGTTTTATTTAAAAGCACATGTGAAAAGCTCCCTGTATTAAAATAAAAGTTGAAGAGTTACTAGAAGGTTCCTTATTCCTCCTTTATTCCCTGCATAAGGGAGGGCTTGGCCAAGCAGGGGTTTGCTTTTTGGGGAAGCCAGATCTAGGAGCATTGCTAAGGGATGCTCTTGTTATTTTTTACAGTAGGCTGGTGCGGCTTCAGTGCTAACTGGAACCCTCAGCTCTCTTGGCAGACTCCAGCTTGCCTGTGCCCTCTGCTTTGCTGTTGTGCACCTTAGTGCATGGAAACAGCCTGAGACGTGCATTTAACACAAGTGGGAAGCAGAGAGTGCTCAGGAGTGAATGTGGTGGCTGAGCAGTTTCTCTTGTCTTGCCCCTTTCGGAACAACACTGGTAGATTTCCTACTGACGACAGTCTCTTGGTGAATTTTGCATTTTGACCCAGAGTTTCTGCCCAGAAGAATGCTTCTCCCAGTCACTCATGGAAGTGAAGAAGTCTTATTCTGAATGGCAAAAGTGGATGGAGCAACAGATCTTTTAAGTAGCGCTGCCCAATCCTCCCTACACCTCACTACTGCACCTCTGCAGGAGTGAGGAACTGCCCTGCCTTCCTGCCCCCATCACTTTCCCTACTTCACTGATTTTATTCAGATTTCCAGATAAAGCTTCTCTTTCCTTATAAAACCTCTTTGCTTAAATTAAGAACAGTGCTGCATGAAAAAGGCAAGAAGAATCTTATAGCGAAACTGGGACCCAATGCAGAGTACAGAAGACAAGTGAATTTTCTGCCAAATGTTTCTTGGTACTGGCCAAATTCTAGCAAACCCTGACAAAATAAGTGTATGCCAGCTGGCTTATGATTTGGTTTGTGGACAGGGCTCTGATTCTGAACATGTTCATGTATATGAGCAACTTCTTGCATCTGTGGAGGGCTGGTGAAACTACCTACAATTGTAAACTGCTTTTAATGTGTAGGAACTGGACCTTTTTATGGCCAGATTGCCTTTGTTATCTGCTGGGAAAATCTTTCTGCATTAGTTTCTCTCAGGAAAGGCTGCATCTCAAGCAATCTCTGCTGGCTTTCGGCAAATCTCCTACTTTCATGTGCTAATGTGCTATCGGGGGTCCTGGCAGGGGCCAAAGGGTAAAGTTGCTCTTCATCACATTTCACATATAATTTAAAATGAGCCTGCAGATCCTCACGTGACAGAAGAATCAGCCCTCTGTGACGGGGAAGGGTGGACGGCTCTCCGCTCTCTCTGGACAGGCAGCCATATGCTTCTTTTTGCACTGGACACCCTCCAGACCAAAATCTGTCTTTCACCGTCACTAAACCTCTCTAACCCTGCCATCCTCAGCCATCCCTGCAGCATGGGTTCACTTATCTTACCAAGAGGTCTGTGGAGATACAAATGCAGCTTGGTGACAGACTGGGCAGGTGCCCATAGCATGGCAAGGGTGATGGGGATGGGGAGAGAGGTACTCAGTGCATTATTGGCAAGATTTTATTGGTGAGATTGGTGCCACCTACACGCAAAACAGAAAGTCTGCCACCAGGGAACAACTGGGCTCCACTATATTTTTTATGTGAGCAAACATAGACATTGTATGTACCCTGCAAGGCCTGTGGTGACAGAAAATGCCTTTGGGGTGTGATTTGGCAGCACATTGAGTCTGACAACTTATAACCTCAAGTGCCTGCAAAATGTGCCTGTGGTGACAGGGCACAAGGGGCACTGCTCAGACCCCACTTCCAGCCTCAGGTCTGGGATAGCTCCTGCCTGGCCATAGGCATCCACCAAAGCAGTGAGTTAGGTGGGACCCAGCCCAGCCTGGGGAGGGAGACTGCAGGGGGATCTGGCCTTCCTGGAAAGGAACTGGTGTGCCTCAGGGTGGAGTGTTGCTACTGCTCTCTCTTCTTTCACAACTCTTGCTTCTTACTATGCAAATAGATTTTTTAGTTTTTACTTTTCAAAATGACTCTTGTTTTCATCCCCCGTTGCAGGCACCTGGAAGCTGTGCATTTTGTTGCCAAGGGCAGAGCTAGGCTCTCCTATGGTGCTAACCAGGCTATTCAAGTCTGTGTGCAAATCAGCTTCTATAGCTGGGTCCACCCCGCATGTTCAAAACAAGCAGTAGCGTTCACTCTGGGTGGTTGGATTAAATTAGTGAGTATTTTAATAGGAGTGCTAAATCCTTATGATAACAAGTACTGTGCAGCTTTATCTTGTAACACTTTTAAAGCAAGTTTAGAGTTCCTAAAATTAGTTATGTTATTTCCACGCAACTTAAATAAAATTCCTGTTCCCCAAGCCTCTTATAAGGCAAAATATTCAGGATTTTTTCTAGGTTTATCTCTGAGTTTGTATATTTCAGCAAGTTTTTAGAAGGGGTAGATTTACCACAAAACCTGCTGGCTGAGTGACAGTATGACCTGAGCAACTGGGGATGAACAAGCAATCAGAGTCCTGGGACTGGGAGAAGCAGTGTACTACCTATGGTGAAGGATAAAACATTTGGAAAGGGACCTGTATTTTGCTCTGAGGTGAACGAAAAAAATCCCCCTACTTTGAAACACTCTTCTAGTATGAGGATGACAGAGAGAAATTCTAATACAGCCTCCTTTTCCTTCTCTTCCAGAAGACTCATTTAGATGGCTGCCCCTGTGATACATGTCTGTTCTAATAATCAGGCACTTACAGGCTGAGTAGTGCAAATTTTTACATTTCAAACTTCTAATGCATCCAGAAATGCAATAGAAAATTACTATCTCACATGGAAGTAGAGAAAATCTGAAATTAATTCTTAAACTCAAATTTTATGTCTTAGCTTAGCCCAGATGAACCATCCGTCTATGACAGAATATGCTGAGTTGGAAGGGACCCACAAGAATCATCGAGTCCAACACTTAACCCTGCACAGGACCATCCCCAAGAGTCACAACATGTGCCTGAGAGTATCATCCAAACACTTCTTCAACTCTGTCAGGCTTGGTGCTATGACCACTTCCTTGGGGAGCCTGTTCCAGTGGCCAACCACCCTCTGGGTGAAGAATCTTTTTCTAACATTCAGCCTAAACCTCCCCTCACATAACTTCAGGCCATAGGTCTCCCAGGACAACTCAAGGCTACACAGCCTGTCAGTTCTCATGTGCTTAAGAAATACCTTAAACTGAGTGTTTCACCGATAGTTGTGGCAGATATACATCTACACTTTGTGTGAGTGTGGGGGTGATGCCACACATTGATTCATAAAGATCAGCTAATGTAACTGTTCTCCAGTTGTCAGTCATACTGCTAATCTTCAGCTGCTCCTCTCTTATTGTGCAGAATCAGTGAAACTCTTTTTTTTTTCTGTACTTTTTTGTGACTGTAACTGTGAAAGCTTACTTTTATATATGGGTTTGTTTCTTACATCCATGGGAGACCATAGTGAGACTGTGTGAGATCAACTATATATTTACTTGTTCAAAATCTCAATTTGAAGAGAACCATGTAGTCCTAGATATTAACCTTTGCACTAGGTCATATCCTAATCTTTTACCCAAGCAATGTCCTTAAGGAAACACTGCCCTCATGCAAGTGAGATAAGCAGCTTGATCCATTTGATCTACAAATCAAGGATATTTTGTGAAGGAAGATATTGTATGCAAAGTACTTTTTTTTCTAGAGATGATTGTTATTTTCTCGTTGTCCATCAATACATGAACAACGTAGTCAGAACTGAGACAATATGGATAGGTGCTTTCTCTAAAATTACAGAGGAACCATTAGCAACGATATGGGTGTTTTATAATGCTCTCCTGTTTATTTCCAGCATTAGGTGTGGTCACTGCTCAAAAATCTGCATATCTTTATGCTTTACAATGACACGATGACAAAGCACCAACACTTCCAGGAATTTTAGAGAACAATAAAATTCTAGGGAGAGGCTTACTTACTTCATGTGTGCTTGCCTTGCTTGCAGAATTAGATGGGTGATTTGCCTCATGCAGCAAGGACCAAATCTTCACTCTGCAACTGTTTGCTTCAGTGGGAGTCCTACTTGGGGAAGGACTTCTGGGTTTTTCTGATCAGAAGGAAGTTACTCCTTTTATAGGATCAGAAAAACATGCAGTTCTGTGTGCAGCAATTAAGTTTCCCTCTCACTGTGCAAGAGAAAAACCATCACTTTAGTTTAGTTGCCTTTTAGATGTTTTTCCTTTTGCTGTTAGACTAATTTAACCTTCTCCCTTCCTGTGAATCCTGATTTTCTCTGTGCCAGGGTGGTGGATATGTGTACTTACTGAATATGTGTCATATGGTATCCTGCCACAGAGCATTAATGAACAATGCTTTTACATGGACTGCAGGCCCCATTTTGCTATCAGAAAGGCAAAACGTGTATGTAGGAGGAGGCAAAAGATATATAAATTAAGAAAAGTTTGTATCTCTGAAATGTGGCTTTACAGCTGTCAGAGTAAATGTGATGTTTGCAGCCTATTATTGCCATATACAAAGTGGTTCCATTGCCTAAGGAACAACAGACTTGAGCGGAAGAAAAGGCACTCACATTTGTATTAATTCCCTTTCTACACCAGCACTGCATTTCAGAGAGCAGAGAAGTTTCAGAGGATGGGTAGAAGAGAATGAATATGAGTTCATCATGTTCACTCATGAGACAAGAGTCACGTCCACTTGTATCGCTCTGTCTTTTGAAGGCCTTCTAAAGGAGGCAGGACATGGGTCCATTGGTCCATCAGTCTTGTTGTGGATCCTGATAATCACAGTCTAGTTTTCCCTTGTCTGACATTCACATGAGGGTGAACTTAGAAAGAAAAGTATCAATTTCAAAACAAATAAATTTTTTGTCCAGCAACTCTTTTGTCTAAATAAAGTGGTCATTACCAAATGTCTTCAAAAAATTTGGGATATTCTCATCAGCTGTTCAGCTGCTGACACATGAACTCATGTTTCCTGCTTTCTATTTAAAGTCACCATACATGAATTTTAGGTTTCAGACTCACGGTTCCCATTGTGAATGTTCGTTAAGAACTAAAGGTCTTTTTATCAGTGACCTAGACTGGAAAATAATCTTTCTGTTTTGAGAACACTTCTGGTTCTACTGGCTTTCCCATTTTGAGGCAGAATGACCTTGTTAGAGTTGGAATTGTTGGTAAACCATAGGAAGTCTCAAATCAGTGGACACCTGCACAGGAGAAAAAAGAAGCCCTTTGGAAGCCTAACTGCTGTAGTTCGGTGCTAACCTCACATTGCATATGCTGACAGTTCCTGATCACTTGAGGACCAAGGAATAAATTGCTAGAGAAGGTTGTTGACAATTTAGGCTAATGAATAAATTTAGGGTCCTGATCCCTTCAAATGAACTTCTTGGGGATTTACTTTTTCTGAATGCATAATTTTCTTAGCTTCACTGAAGAAGCAACATAAAAATTGGATTGCCATTCGTCACCAAAAAAGAAGAGAAAGAGGCTACATGAAACCACAATTATTGGTGCCAAAGAGAACCAGAAAAGTTTCACCCCAATCTCTCAGTAGGTTTCTGGTAGAAGAAAATGTGAAACAGAAGGTAGGCAATGACAGTATCAGCCTTAAAACACAGTTCCTTCCAAGCACCAAGATTTCATTTTAGTAGGGCATCTGACCTAGACTTCATCCTATCTACACACAAAAGATTCTCCCTTGAGACAAATTATGCTTTAACCTATACAGCATGCTTGCCTTTCAGGGAGAAACAGTGACACTCAACTTTTGGTCTTGCAGCTAACCCAGCTGCCTTGCAATTAGGCATCTGGCAACTTGAGCTGGACTTCGCAGTATGCACGTTCCCATCTGACCTATGTTGTCCCACTTAAACATAATGAAGCCATATTGTAAAGCATAAGTTTTCCATTTGTGGTCAAGGTATCTCTGTGAACATGCAAACTGCTTCTTAGAGGATCTGCTAGAGCAGACTAAGCCAGCCTACTGTCAGTACACTTGCATTCAATTCACAAGACTCTGCAACTTAAATGTATGAAAACATTTAAGTGTCCACAAATCAAACTTGAAAACTTTCATTTTAAAGAAATTGCCATATTTATGCCCTTGTATTTCCTCAATCATCTTTAGTAACCCCCTCAGCCATTCCACCTGCTCCTTATTTTCTTTAGCCTAGAACAGTATATGTTCAAACTCAGACTGTAGTGCACACACTACACATCAGGATCACAGCAAGAAGCAGAAATGTACACAGAAACGTTTGTCAGTGGAAAAAAATAATAGTGACACAGCTACATGGAGGCAGAGAATCCTGGTAGATCAAATAAATCTTTTTCCCAAACAGTCTTGAAATCTGTCAAAATAGGATACATACAATAAGAGTAAAATCAAATGCTTTATTTCTTCCTGTTGTGGCTGCCTGTGTTTCTGCAGTTCAAAGTTAGCATCCAAACTACAGAAGGTTGCTTTTGCTTCTCCAGGGGCCTACTTGCTAGTGCTCTCCACATTCCCTTACAGTAACTAGTTGAAAAACATGTATCTAGGACCTTCTAATGAAGCCTCTAGGTATTTCATTGGAGCCTACAATGCTTTTGTTACAAAAAATCCTTTCAAACTGATTTCCATAGATGGGTTTTTTCCTTGCAGGGTGTAGGTTTGCTTGTTTTTTTCTGGGAGAGGGTATTTCCATCTGCAGATGATAATTGCCAGGCATTACTAGACAGCTGCAGTATTTGCTTTCAGAGGCCACTGGCTTTTGGAGGGGGGATGCCTCCTGTTTTATTGTATGTGTACACACGTATATATGTATACATGCATATTACATATAATTCAGATGTGGTTTGGTGATGTGTTAAAGCTCAAGTGCATCTAGTTCTCGGTGAAAAATACCTTGAACCTATAATATGAAATGTGAGGTGTGTATAGACTCCTGCCTGTTTCAAATGTGTTCAAAGCGATTTGATAATTAGCTTTCTGTCAGTAGACTTTACACTAGATCAGCATTATCTGTCCAAATCCAACCATCCACAGTTATTGCAACAGTTTTTGCTACTCTTTCTAGCTCATGCTCTTTGCCACCCAGGATCATGCCCTCCCTTTGTTGCGGGTTTTGGGCCCTGTGCTTCTACTTTCTTTTTGCTGTTTGCCTCCACTGGGTTTTTGTTAACTATGCCTGTCTGCCCTGAACCTTGTTTTGCAGCTGGTGTCTGCAATGTGGCTTTCCTTGGTTGCTTTTCTTTGAATGAGACCTCTTGTCTTGTATTAGAATTCTGCACCACTGAAAGACTTTGGATTTTCCAAAATACCTAGTGCAGGGGCACCTTATTGCCAATGCAAACCATCTCACACAATATACACAACATTCTTATCTTCCTGATCCAGCCTTATCCAGTGGAGTCCAGATGGATAGAGGTAGATGCATTAGTCCTGCTGGGGGTCTGGCTAGGAAGGCTGTTTTGCAGCAAGATGCCGCTTTCTGAATCCTAGTTACAGAAATGCTTCAACAGGGGAAGTGAGAGAATGGCACAGAGGCAAGGCCAGCTGTCCTTAGAGGACCTACAAGAGCGCTGAGGTTGTCAGTGACGAGTCTGGCATCGGGGCAGGGAAACCTTGCCTGTACTACAGCAAGCCTGACTGCAGCCCAGAAGGTGAAGAGCAGTTGTTTCCTGAGTTCAGGAACAGAGCCAGTCCCCCTGAACCCTGCAAAAGGGGAAATCCAAAGAAAAGGAACAGAGTCCTGAGGCAGAGAAGAAAATGGTTGGGTATTTCCTTAGTTCACATATGTCCACAGAAAGGTCCAAAACCAGAGCCACCAGTCCAGGCAAGATGCTCATTTCCCATGTTTCCTTCCCCCTCTTTTGAACATTTTGTTTCAAGAGTAGCATAGCACTGATACCTCTGCTACTTCAACTTCTCCTGCCTGCACAGCTCTGACCAGAGCCAGGATTTCACAACAATGCTCTTCTGACCCCAAACATGTAAACCTGTACACAGCAATTATGGTGGTTTGACCAGAAAAAGGCTTTGATGAAGTGAAACTATCCTGGGCCTCTACTTAGCTCTTCCCGATCTTCATCAATCATTCATCCAGCTTCAGCCTGTGTATCACAGCTCATACTGTTGCACTGCAACTCAGCACAGCACTGTATTGCTCCCTGTACTGGCCCTGGGATGGAATGGTTTTGCTGCTAAGGTCTCCTCCTGGCCAGCTGTCTAGAGACTCAGGCCCAGGAGAGCTGATCTGGAGACCAGCTCTGCCTGCACTGGTAACATGACTGCCCCAAAGCATCAAGAGCTAGCTGGTGTGTGTCATCCCTGCCTGTCTCCCTGGTGAATCAGAAGCACAGTGCAGCAAGACCTTTGTAGAAGGACAGCTGCCCACTGAGCTAGCTCAGGCAACAGAGAGATGCTAGTGGCAATCGTCCTAAAATAGCACAGGATGGGAACACAGCTGGGGTGTGGATGATGGCTGCTTTAATTTTCTAGCTTGAGGAGAATAGAAACCTGTGGTTGAAACCAGACAGCAAGGCCCAGGTGTGCCTCTTATCCTGGAGGCTGGCTGCTCTGGGGTGGCTGAGCAGTAAATTTACTGGGGGAGGCGGGAGCTGCCTGGTTGTCCATGGGGAGCATGTTCTGGGTGAATGGTATTCATAGTTCAGAGCAGAGGTTCCTGCCCTTGCTGCTGTATGCATTACATCATTGCAATGAGCACTGGGAGATACTTCAGGTGGTGGCGGCATAACTGTGCATAGGAAAATCATCCTCTGTCACTTCAGTACCTGGCATCCCCTGTACCTTTAATCATCCTCTCCAGCCACATATTCTAGGGCCAAGTAAGTAATGCACCACTAGGTCTGCCACTAACCCTCTCTTGGAGTTGTAGAGGTGAGACAATCCAAGAAGCACTGTAAGGATTTCTAATCCTAGCTGCTAAATGGCCTCCATCCCTTCTCTGTCACTGTTCTCTGTTTCCCATGTGTCCAGGTGCAAAGATCTTTCTTTTTTTTTTCCTATGATTTGCACTTTCTTTTCATTAAATCCTTGTAATCTCTGCTTGTATTTAAACAGTGTTGAGGTGATTATTTCTCAGGATGGGATATCAAGGATTGCAGAAAGCCTGGAAAAAAAGAAGTTGCATTTGAACATAGCAAGAAAAGCAGGATACACAGAAAGGCTGTTATTTCTTCCTTCTTGTTTCTACACAGTTCAGAGTTACAACCATCACCCTCAGCAAGTGTCTGATATAGTAGTAATTAGTCAGGACTTCCCCATATCACAGTGGTGCATGTTGGTACAGAGACAGCTGGTTCAAGTCACACCAGCTGTCTTCTCTTCTTGATGTCACAGATATTGTTCAGAACTATTGCTTAGGTGAAGGGAAACCAGTTGGTACAGAGGGGATTTAATTCCCATTTGACCCTCCGTTGTGTCTGATGACCAAGTGCATTCTGAACCACACATACACTGTGGAATTCATTGTAACAGCAGAGCTCTGGCAGCGTATGAGGTTGCAGGGGAGGAGGTTAGGTGCAGTGTGGGAGAGCAAGTGGAACACTTCTGCTTCATGCTGGTGTAAAATGACAAGGTTTCATGATCTTGATAATTTGGTAATGACCTTTTTGCAAAGCAGCCACACCACTGCAGCATAAGCCAGCATTTTTGAAAGGTCCAGTAATATAAAGCTCTGGCACTAGGGCTGCTGTGATCTGAGGCATAGGACCTAAAGAACAGATCTGCAATTTACTGGAGTTTTGTGTGTGTGTAATACATGAATGGCAATATGAACATTGCTTTTTTCCTTTCAAAAATAGAAGACCTTTTCTCTAGTTGTAGTCCTTACCATTCTTCTGTCTCATTAGTTTTAAATCTGTTTTTTATTCATTATTGCATATAGCAGTGCTGCAATAATTTATCCCTAATCCACACAAGTTTTCTACAGTAGAGACACACCCTTCCTATGTATTTACTGCCTAATTGCACAGAGAATTGTGAACAATCAGATATTTGAATATGACACAGCTCACACAATGCCTCAGCCTCAGAGGTATTCATTATCATCCCTCTTTCCTCATCCTGATTTTCAACTTTCAGCCAAGATCAAATATCATGTAAAATCCTGCTTTTACTCCCCATTGCGTGTGACAGCATCAGGTACAACACCAGGAACATCTGTTGCTTCTGTTTCTTGAGGTGGAGATGGATTACCACCTACACAGGTCTGTTGGCTAAAGGGGTTGCAGAACTCTGCCTGTGCTCTTCCAAAGAGGGAAATTACAGGCACAGTAACCACCTGTGGCCATGACAGTGCAATAGAAAGAGAGGGCTATTAGTTTCTTACTATTCGTTTCCATTTTTGCTTCCCATGCTCTTTGCCAGCTGATTTCTCTACTTTTTTTTTTTTCTTTTTTTTCCACTGTTACCTAAATTTAAAGTAAATTTACCCCTGCTGGGTATAGATCGGGTATAATTTGGAGAAGATATCTTTGAAATCGTACAGGTGATCTATCATTCATTCCATACCATTCAGCACTCTACTGACCAGGGAACAAGGGTTTATCTTTCCTGTAAATTACAAATATTGGAATTAATAGGTAAATGGACTTCTGGGATATGTTACAATCAGTGTGCTGTTCTGTCTGCATTAATGCCCCCTCCATCTTCCTCAAGTCCTGAATAAACCCCTATTTATGCAACTATACGAATGAAGGAGGAAAGATTTCTAAGACCCATTTATTCCCCTTAGCAGGAGAGGAGCAAGCAGGCCTATTGCAAATCACTTTCATCTTCTCTACATCGCTAAAAGATATAAACAAACTTGAGGTCTGCTTTCCATCACTTGCCTTCCTTTCTCTGGATGACACTGTTCATTTCTTGAGATCTGCTTGTTCTCTGTAGCAGTTTTTCCTTCAGATGGGGTTATAATACTAAATGGGGCAATGACATGCATCTGGATCATAAGACAAGGATGTTTAATGGGTCATGCTCAATATCCAAGGTAGAAGGCAAATATCAGACCCAACTCAAAATAAGATCACCTAGAAACAAAGTGTGGTCATAGCTGGCATAGTTAGTTCATCAAGTTAAAAATCCTGGTCTGTAATTTGCCAAACAGTCCTAAGAAGTGTCATTAAGATGAAAACAATAGAATCATAGAGGAAGTCTTCAAAACACACAAAATGTGATAAAGGGGATTTTCCTGCACAGAAGTTAAGCTAATGAGTTTGAATTTGGACAATTTGTATTTCAGAAAGACATCTAATCCTGCATCAGAATCCCACTGCCTGTCTTGTGAGGTCAACAGAAACCTATTTTCTGAACCTCTATCTCTCTGGGTCTGTCTGAAGGCTCCAGTTGGACATGTCAGAACTGTCCCTCATGGTCTGGAGGGTTTGTGCCACAATACTATACACTTCAAATACACCTCAGCTGAATCCCGTTGGTTCAAAAGTCCTCTCAGTAGTATTTCTAGTAAGAAGAAACAACAACATGAAGCTCAAGCTGCTATACCTGTAGCTCAATTTCTTACCCTTCAATTCTGACTCAAGAGGGGACAGTTAAACAGGTAGCTTTTGTGAGGATGGGGGAAGAGGAACTATCCAAAATATTCAAAACTGCTCTGATTTGGATGTGAGTATTAGGGCAAAAGAGACAGAGAAACACCAGATTGTGAGGATGGGGATAGTTTAATAGGCATATCAGCACCTTTCTTGCAAGCACGACATTTTATAAAAAACTCCAAACATTGTGACTCCCTTACCACCACCCTGACAACCTCACCTAGACCTCACATATGAGGTGCTTGCAGTGTTCCTCTCCTCTTTCTACATGTAGTTCAAAACTATAAATGGAAATTTAACTATTTATGGAAATTTAACACTACACACACAAAAAAAGAATAAGTAGAAAAGTAGAAGAAGATGGTCAGCGGACAAGAGTTCAGATTATTCAGTAGAGTGATCCAGGTTGCCAAGACAAAATAGATACTTGTTGACATTTTGCCCTCACACCCTGTCCTTGCTATTCATTCTTATCCTGGCTATAACTAATAGCTGTCTAGAGATCTCTTTGTATGTAGTCACATTATTATTTTGCTATAAAATGCCCTTGGGATATAGAATGGATATGCAGAAATTGCTTAGCTTGTGGAAAGATTTCCTCTAACATTTCTTTGGAAATTGAGGAACATGCCACCTAACTGCAACTCTAAAGATCTTTTAACCTTGATAGCTACCCATGCAAGAAATCAACCAGTTTAAGGAAACTAGTAGAAATACAAGGACTTGGCAGTGGTCATGTTGCTTTTTTAATCTCTTTTCTCGCTGTCACTCCTTACAGAGGGAAACTGGGGACTATCTGTCCTTATATCCATTCCTAAAATTATCTGGAGTAAACTCCCTTTGGATCCTGTGTGGTTGATTCAATGTTAAATCAGTTTTTCTAGACTTTATTTGTTTTCCTTCATCAGGACCAAGCCCACTGTTACTATCTTTGCCCTTTCCCTGCTCTGTCTGCCCTGCACATGGGTATTGCTGTGCATGTTTTATTCATATCCTGGGGTTATCTTTCTGCCAGTACCATTCTTCCCTTTTGGTTTTTTTCCTCCTGCCCTCAAGTCATTGTAAAATACCAAGTTCATCTGTTGTTTATTGATTTATGCAGTGCTCTGAGACTGTACTCCGGAAGACTTTTACAAGCAGAGAACGCTTCATTTATAACTAAAATACTGGGACCTCTCGGCTGTAACGCAACAGCCGTATAACAGCACCAGTAATACAACTAAACAGCTCTCAGAGAGAAACTGAAGAATACCATATCTAATTGAAGCAGCAAGGGATTGTTAACTACTGTGGGAAGAATGTAATTGCTTATGCTGGAAACTGGCCAAAACACTAGGGTTAACATTTCTTCTCTTACAAAACACACACTGGAACCTCTAAATGACTACTGCTAATTACCCCAAATAACATTGCTTAAACCACCTTTTACTATCACATCAGGATATAAACTTTATTATTATGAATGCATCCTTGAGACCGGTCTTTTTGCAGTCTGCCACACAACAAAGTAATTCACAGAATGCTAATAAAGCTGTACCCAAAGTGCTTTAAATCAGTGGATTGAGCATGAAGAAAGTCCCAAACGAGTACAACTCCCAGTTTCAGATGAGTTCTACCTGTAAAATTTAAAAGTGTCAGAAAATATAACTTGAATAGAAAAATAGTACAAATAGGTAGGTGGATTTGGCTTGTGAAATTAGCTCTACTGTCCTGAGTCTTTAAAGAAAGAAAACAGATCAAAATCTCTCCTCTACTGTGTTGTACAGTGGCTGAAAAGATTCCTAGAAACTTTGGGGCATAAGGTAGCATAGCTTGTGTCCATCTGAATTTTATCCATCAATTCCATCCTACTCACATATGAAGAAATATATTTGTGTTTGCCCCAGGGAGACTCATATCCAGAGAAGACTTTGCACCTTAACACTTGAGTTTCAAGAATACATTTCAACTTACATGACCAAAATGGTCAATCAGGTTCAACTGAGGAAAATTCAGCTCATAATGTCTGTATTTGAATGATAATCACTAATGGCACACAACAGATGCCTTTAAATGTGTTTTCTTTCTCTACTCCTCCATTAACCATCATTTAATGATGTATTGCATGTCTTCAGATTTAAGTAAAAAAAAATACAGCTCTTTAGATCTAAAATCTCTATTTTTTTTTTAATAACAGTCTGTGCAGGAAATAGCTACCCAGAAGCATGAGAAATGCAGAGAGACGTGTCCAAGCTTGTACCATCACCATATTCAAACCTACAGCTCCCATGACTTTTAGCCAACCCTTCGGTGGTCATTACCTTTGGCAGCTGGCTCTAGAGCTGGGGAGGTGGGGCTTCTGTCAGACCTGGGGATGGAAGAGCAAATCCCACCATCCTGTTGTGCTACAGAGCCCTCACTACCCCTTGCACAATGCAATTCCAGGTTTTAAGGCCTTTCAAACATCTGTGGTGGGAGCACCCCCAAGTAATAGCATTTAGGCCAGAGGCAATTCTTCAGAACCAGTCAGCGGATCTCACAGGTGTTGGCACAGAGCAGAGAGACAACAATATATATCCATAGTTCGTGACAGTCCTCTGGGTATGATCTCTTAAACATGGATTTGATGTCTAGGCTGGTTTGGGGCTTCTGCAAAATAGATGTCCAAAATGAAGCATACAAGTATGGATATGGGCTGTAGTGGGACCACTCCTGTGCCTGAAGTTTAGTGGCTGTAACTACTTGAAAGAATGAGGCTGTAAGTTTTAATTTTACAAAGATGTCAGTAAAGGCTTCTGCTAAACCAGCAGGCAGGAGGGAGGTCTGGATGTGGACAGCCCTTCTATACCTCAATGCAGCATCTTTAACAAGTCGCTTTCCACCCAGCCCAGTCCCTGTCTGCGGAAGCATAATAGATAGTTTCATACATGGAAGCAACATTCAGAAAGAGTTACCAGCTTGTTTTCCTGAGGACACTGTCACGGGGAATCAGGTATGACATAATAGCAAGAGTTCTAATGAATAAGATTATCTCTCCCTATTAGTGTTGCTTCTCTCATGTCTTTAACTGATTTTGTCTATGACAGTACTAGAAATACTGAAAAGAGACTATCCTGAAATCTGGGGAAAATTTAGCCCCCTATTGCTCTGCTGCTCTTAAGGTACCAGAAATCAACCAATGCAAATAGCATCTTCACCCTGAACAGATCTAAGTCTGTGATATTATATCATGTACTCACAGACTTCCTAAGACATGGGTTTGCATGGGTTATAAGTGGGGCTTGATAAATTATTTCTTTCATTTTTGCAGAGCTAAGAGAGCTCTGTGATGAATAATAGTCCTGTATTTGCAGAATTTATATTACCAGTAGTTAGAAGGATGAATGTTTCAGTCTGCTGAAGATTTTAAAATCTGATTTGCTGCTGAAGAGGAATAAACTTGAATGTTTTAAGGCTTCACAAAGAAGGACTTCCTAAAAAATTCTTTAGATAAACACAGAGAGTTCAACAGCGTGCAGTGTTTTCTGTCAGTGCTTACTTGCTTTTCTATATTGAAATATATAATAAAAGGTGAATATAATTGGAGGGGAAATTCATTTGTGCAGTTAATGAGGCATCTTTAGTTATGAATACAATAAACAAATAAAAGAAAATGTTGCATAGTCCGAGAATGTGTGGCCCTATCAAAGTTTCTTTATCCAGTTCTCTTGGGGAAGATGCTTCAGCCAGTAGAGCACAGTTTGACTTAGAATTCCCTGAGGTACCACAAACCCTATGCAAACCCTATCTTTTCAGGTTGCCTTTCAGGTCATGCAGATAGTGGGTGTCTCTTCCATCACTGGCACACAACCTGCAGGGGAATGTTGCAGGCTGGTGGGGACAGGGGACAGCAGTAGTGCCTGGCTAACTGTGACAGCAGCAGGGTGCTCTTGGTGTCCATGGAGGTTGCAGTTACACCTCCTGCAAAACACCCAAACTCTGTGGTCCTGTGACCATGTGAAAGATGCATCGGAGAAGCCAATATGGCTGACACTTTGAAATGCACGTAATATGTCCCGGAGAAGGGGACATTTTTGAGGAATATAGATTTTTGGCCACCAACTTGTCCTACTGCATGCAAGTAAATTGCTTCTGGAAGGAACTGTGAAGTTTGGTGCTCTGCGCTGATGTGGAGCTCCCCAGGGAAGAGATGAAGTTCCTCTGGTGCTGACTCACACTGCCCTGGCTGGTGGAGCTTGTTCCTCAACTGACTGCTGGTAATTTAATATTGTTTTTGGTTGGATTTGTTGAGTATTAGGAACTTACACTAAAAATGCCTTTCAAAACATGCTGCAAAGCTATTTCTACTGTGCCACTTGGGATTAGAGTCCTTTAATGGTTGCTTACTAAGAGCAGATTAAGAAAGTTTATGGGTGCATGAAATCCCTAGGAAGCAGGTTGTGGTTCTAGTAAACATTAGCCATTTCATGCTAAGTTAGTGGTAAGAGGTTAGTTCCTTATTGTTCAGTATATGTTTTATGTTATCTAAATAACTATATAGAAAATATCAAAAATAATTTTGCCCGTAATACAACATCAGAGGGCAATGTGCCATCCTGAGACACCTACTGCAACTAGATAAAGGAATAAGAAACAGAATTAAGACAACCTATACAGTCTGCCACACAATACGAAGAGTACAATGTCTGTGTGTGTAAATTGAGATATTTAATTATTGACTGAGTAGATTATACCCAACTACAAAAATGATAAATATTTGTAGAAATAAATCCTAAATTAGTTCTGTGCAATAACAGCTACAGAAAAAAGGAGATGAAAATTTTTTATCCGAGATGGCTTTTAGTTATTCTAAATTAATCATTAACCTGATGGCTTCCACCAACAGAATATATAAACTTTCAGTGGAATCTCATCTTTATAAAGCTGTTTAGAGCATTAAAATCCTTTCAGTCTCAGGAGGGGGTGGCAGAGAATGTCATCATTATGAAGTGCTGGACAGAGGGTACATGCTGAAGAAGTGTGCAGAGCCAGGAGGCAGCATCACAGATATCTTTCCTCCCAGAGAGATGTTGCTTCAAGCTGAGGAATCCCAATAACCAAAGTAATATAACTCAACCATTCCAAACCCACAAGATTTGAAGGGATTTCTCCCCTCTTCTACACCCCATTTTTATTTTTCAAGTTTTGCAGGCAGGATCTTTATATATTCAGCTAATTTCTGGCATGGAGGTATTTTGGGTAGTGGGATAAATGATTTGTCTGTGTAAAGAGATGTGTGTCTTGCAATGACCTAACTATCTTCTCAGCAAAGGTTCACATAGAGGCAACTTTTTACTGGAAAGATAGTACATTTTGAGTAGATAGCTTTGTTACTGCATAACTGTGAGAAGGACAAGGCACTGTAAGTCTATTTGACATGTGTAGTGGAAGTCAGCCCCACGAGTGAGGGCAGAAGGTATGAAACTTTGAAGTGCTACTGGCTTTGACCGACTGCATCTGGGTACGTGCTCCCTATCACTCAGCATCACTGCAATTTCTCAATAGGAAAGACAGCTTTGGCCACTTCTCCCGGTACAGGCTGTCAGTTTTTGTTATAAGGGAAACACAGTTGAAGTTGCATTTCTTTAGTCCGCAGACTACAGCGTTACTACATATATTATAAATCTCTCATCCATACCTTGTCCAAAGGCTTTCTGCTCTCACTTTTTCTTTTTGGCAGAGTGATCTCCATGCTTTTGCTGCTGCCTCTTTAGATCTTAAGGTTTTTGAATCTGAACTGTATTCCTTCCAGGCTTCCATCTGGAAATTACTTGTAAAACTTCTTTTTTGCTAACCTGTTTTCAACTGTTTCTCATTCACATTTCCATGTTGCTGCTCCAAATAACTTTGGAGATTGATACCTAGTTTGTAACATGACTGCTATTAAGGAATTGGAAAACAAAGATTGTAGACCTTTTCAAAACAAGTAGGTCCATGGAGCATTCAGCCAATATCTCCGCATGACAAAATCAGCTGCAAATGCCTTTTTCTTGCAACTCCACTGTTTTCAAATGATGTTGGCACCTGGTGCTAGCTGGCAGCCCAGTGTCCCATGAAAGCCCAGAGATCTCCTGTCCCACAAAGACAAAGCTTAAAATGTCATGTGGGGAGCTAGCAAGAAAGATTATGCATTGCAAAGAATCTGGACAGAACACTGACACAAACTTGTTTTTGATGGTGTCCTTGACGGGAAGCAGAAGTTACCTGCGCAGTGTGGCAAATACCCACACCTCACTGCCTGACCTGAGTGAGACCCAGGAGTTGTGAGGGTCTGGGCTTTTCTCTTTGCCATCACCATGGCTTATCTCATGGGTCAGGGTGAGGACCTGGGAAATGACAACACTGGGTGCCTGTAGCTCTACTCCCACGGGTGCTCAAGAAAATGGGAGGTGGTCGTTGAGCCAGAAGGGTCTCTACTTGTTTCCCTTTGTGTTAAGGAGAAGACAACCACTAATAGAAAAAGGTTATATGAGGAGTTCTGCTCTACCAACTCCCTCTGGTGTACTCTATTCTGTATCTTTGCCTCATGAATAAATTGATGTTGTAAGGAAACCCATATGTCTGTTTCATCAGTTTCTTATCCAAGCAGAAAACTTATTCGAAGGTCTGCTACTGTTGTATTTACATAGCAATAATATGGATCATGGTTATATTTTATAACTGAAGATAAGGTAGAGCATGCCAATTAGCTCATGCTATGTTTGGGTTTGTTTGGGATATGCAAATATCTCTTGGACAAAAATTCTGCAAAGTTCCTTGGCACGGAAATTCCAGTGCTCTTAGTGAAACATAGGTGCCAGCTAGAGTGGGTCTTGCTTTCTTCAGATAGCTAGAAAGGACAGATGCAATGCTTTCAGATCTCTAAGACCATGTAGTTTATGCACAGCTATGTCAAGAATGATTTCCATTTTTCCCAGCAGTTTTATTCTACAGCAGCTTTATTCTAGCTAGTGGCTGGCTCCAATAAGGGACAGTAATTTTTGCCTGAATTGCTGCATTGCTAGTTGCTAAATTGGTTACATAGCTTGGATTACAACTATACATGTAATGATTTTAATTTCTTTTATAGATCTAGCAGGAAGTCTGCCCACTTACACTTTAAAGATACTGACAGTGTCTTTTTCATCAAATCATAGATTCAAGATCAGAAGGTACCAGTGTAATAATCTACCCTGGGTTTTTGTATAACAAAGTCAAAGAAACTCATATACTCTTTTCTTATGAGCCCCCAAGCATCTGTTGTATTTGCAAGACTTTTTTAGAAAAAAAAATTAAATTAAGGATCCCACATGATGAAGGATCCATCAGAGCACTTGTTAAGTTGTTCCATAGTTAATTGTCCTAATGCTTAAAAAGGTCCTTATTTACATCTTGAATTTATCTAACTCCTGGGTATCAGCATGTTTTTAACTCCTGGAATATAGGGTAGTAGTCTGCAGGAAATATTTTTCCTATATGGGTTCTTGTAGATCACAATCAACACCTTTTGATTCCTCAAATAAAGTTAACAACTACAGCTCTTTGAGCCTTCCACTAGGTTTTATAGGCAACAAATTGCTTTTGTGGCCTTCTTCTGAGCCTTTTCCCATTTTTCATCATCGTCCTCATGATGCATCTATCAAGCCTAGACACACTGGCTACATCTAGAATAGTAAATTAAGCGGGAGACTGTTTGGGTGCTTGAACTTGATTGCTCTGGTGTTAAATTGTTAGCAGAGACCCTCGTGTGGTTTTGCCCTGGATCAATGAGGCAGATCCACTCAGCCCAGAGAATGTCTGGGTGATCACAAGCCAGCAGCTGATCTGCAGTAACTGTTGTTTAGAAATTAAGATAGTTTACAGGTGTGGATATGGACCATTTCATGCCAGCCTTCATCAGTTCTAGTGGGTAGCACCGGGTGCTTGTAATTTACTGGCAGAGACACGGACAGTCGGTAGTTTGGGGTGGCTTTACAATGCTGTATTTTGAGAGGGGAACACTACCTTCTTGTTCCTTTTTATCTATTGTTCATGCCTCCAGATCTGTACTCCTTGCCACTCTGCTGCCCTTGGAGCTTGTAGTGATTTTATTATCTGCTGCATTCCCAAAATGTTGCCATTGTTCAAGGATCCCAGGATAATGGATTTTTTTTTTTTACAATAGGAGTGTAACAGGGATAAAATTTGTAATTCCAAAGGCACATTTTTGAATTTGACTATGTTATTTATCTGAGCATCCTTTATGAATGTGGGCAAGCTTTCACACGTAAACGTTCTGCTCTAATCATGATATATCACTTCACCATTTTTACTAGAAATTATTTTACAATTCCTTCCAGAAAGTAGTACTAATAAAAAACATAATGAATAACATTGTGCCAAGAATATATGGGAAATCCTAGGAATTCTAAAAGTTCAGGATGGAAATGTTCTCCCCTTTGCCATTAATATTTGAAATGTATCAGATACCTTACTGATAACCCATTTCTTCAACTACACTAATATCACATAGTCTCGCTGTTTTACACTGGGGTTGCTCTACACTTCCTCCACAAAGTCCTCGAAAAAGTCTTTTTGGTCAATCTGGCAGTGGGAAAGAAAGAAAATAAAACCTTTCCCAGAGGACATTAAGTACAGGTGATGGAGATAAGGAGGATCCAGTCAGCTCTGGATTTCAGCCCTCAGGAGACTTTCTCCATCTCTGGGAGAAAAGTATGTGAATTGAAAATCCTCCTACATTTGCAAAAGAGGCATTTTTAGTGATAATGCAAGCATATTTGGCTCTGTCCCAATTGCAGAAAAATTGAATACCTAACCTGAAGTAGAACTACTTTTTTCTCTGGTCATTTCAAGATCTAAGCTACATTTTCATCATTCATCATCATGTGGAAGGTGCTTGTGTGTCAAGCTTCACACTGTCACATAACTGGCTAAGTCAATAAATATTTCATATTATCTTCTGACAGTTTTCAAGTGAGGACTTACGATCTTCTGAGGTTCTTAATGGTTTTGTTCACCTCAATGATGAATTATCTCAGCAAAGGGTTTCTGCATCCCTGCTAGTGGCAGACCACAGAATGATCTGTGGCATCAATATCAACAGGGCTTAAATTTGGTGACTTAAATTCCACTATTTTTACTTTACAGTTGGATTACTATAAGCTAATTCTTTTGATCACCTGACAGGTGGCATGTTTTTAAGATGCACTATTTTGATTGATTATGAATTTATTATCATACCATAAAGTATCAGTGGAATGTCTTGGTCCATGTCTAATCTAAATTGTTACCTACTTCAGAGGATAGTCATGTCTCAATCAAGATTTTGGTGAGGTTTAAAATAAATACATTTTTGCAATAGCATTTATACTGTGGTTGTGCTACTCAGTTGTTTCTCAGATGTTGGGTCATGACCACTTGGAGTGCATACAGAGTAGAAGGTTTCAAAAGGCAAGGCAGAAAAGTGTTAAAAAGAGGATGGTTAAGTAATAGTGTAGGAGATCATAGATCCTTAAATTTCTTTTGCTGATGCAGCACATAGAGGGACATTGTAGGAAATATCAAGGAGACCTCCAAAGTGAAGAGACTGTGATGCTAGACTGAGAGATCCTGAGCTCATCTGGGTTTGAGAAGCCTTGTAAGAGATACCAAATATGTCTTTCTGCTTAGGAAATTATTTCTTCCAGAGGTCCTGAAAAGAAAGAATGAAACCATGTCTGCAAATAAGATTACAAAGGCCAGAAAGCACCTGGAATTTTGACACTCTTTCATCAGAGTTTACCTCCAGGTCTCCTTATCTCACCATGCAGGACTTTTCAACTCTTCTGTCCTTTTGCTCGTTCCTCTTCTTTTCCTTCCTTCCCACTCCCTCCCCAGCTTGGCAGGCTTTTGATACCAAAGGTTGCTGGGGTATTTTTGCTTTCTTCTCCCCTCCTCAGCTATCCTACCTGCTCTCTCCTCTTCTCTCTTCTTCCTAAAAGGCTGAAGAAAAGCACTGCAGCAGAGATAGTGTGGTTTAAAGGTGCAGAGCCCAAGTGAAAGAGGCTGGAAATTTATGCTCTGAAATTTGTGAGAATCCTTTGACCTTACTGCCCTTTGCACCTCTGTAAACGATGGGTGTTTCATGCGGCTGCATAGCTTGGCTGTGTCCCAAGGACAGAACAAGGAACCAAGTTAGAGTTCTTCAAGAGATCATTTTCAGGCTGGTGGATTGTTCCTGCAGAAGGAATTGAACCAGGCCAGGTTTTAAAATTACTTTTGGGTGACTAGGGAGTTGGGCAGATTCTGGAAAATTTGTGGAAGAAACTAGTATTGCTAGGTATGCTGAGCTTTCACAAATCTGGAAGTTTTATCTAAACTAATTAATCATAGAATCATAGAATGGTTTGGGTTGGAACAGACCCTAGAGATCATCTAGTTCCAGCTCCCCTACCATGAGCAGGGGCAAATTCCACTGTACCAGTTTTGTCTTCTGCTTTTGTGGCTGGATATGTGTGTGGTCTTCTGGTACTGCCAATCAGTAGTGCAATACCTCAGGACTTAGTGTGCGCATCTGCCAAAACCCAGCAGGCACCCAAAATTCTGTCTGAGAGCTTCTATAAAATATAACTGTGTCTTCACTCTCTGTACAAGTGCAACCCATTCCTGCTGAATCAGGGGAAGATATGCTCACAACACATCAGTAGTTGTTGGCTTTTTCTTATTATTACTGGGGTTTTTTTTCCTGTTAGGAGGAAACTGGATTGTCAGAGGGCAGCGGGTGTTTTACGACTCCTGCTGCCCCAGGAGCAACCTGCCCCAGTGGGTGGCTTGGATCGTACCGCTTGGCTGCAGCTCCGCGATGCCAGCGCTGCTCCCGCCGAGGCAAATCCTGCGGGATACTGTGGTAGCAGGGGAGTCACTTCCACAATTAAACAGCACCACCTGCAGGCCCCGCGGGCGCCGCTATCCCGCACGCCCGTGGACCCCGCGTGTGGCCGATGCTGCTCCACTGGCTCTCCCGGCGGTGCTCCGGGTGGATGTGCTGGCATGTTTACAAGCTGCGTAGGGGCGAACATCAGCAAGGGCTCTTTCGGCTTCCTTTACCCACTAGTCCAGGGACAACAGGAGCACCCCACTGTGCCATCGCAGTGTGAAGGACATCTGGCCTGCCCCTTCCAGGGAAACCACCACCAGGAAAGATGTAAGAGAGTTGGGGTTGTTCACTGTGGAGAAGTCTCTTATTACAGCTTTTCAGTACTCAAAGGGGGCTTATAAAAAGGAGGGAGAGGGATGCTTTATATGGGCAGAAAGTGACAGAACAAGAGGGAACAGTTTAAAACTAAAAGAGGAGAGATTTAGATCAGATGTTAGGAAGAAATTCTTTACTGTGAGGGTGGTGATACACTGGAACAGGCTGCACAGAGAAGTTGTGGGTTCCCTATCCTTGTAAATATTCAATACCAGGTTGGATGGAGCTCTAAGCAACCTGGTCTAGTGGAAGGTGTCCCTGCCCATGGCAGGAGAGTTGAAACTAGATGGTCCTTAAGGTCCCTTCCAACCCAAACTGTTCTATGAGTCTATGATTCTGTGTGTCTATGAGTCTAGTGGGAAACAGAATTCAACATTGACTGTGAAAGTGCTTGCTCTTTCTATCAATTTTCTATCAAAAGAAAAGAAAAAGAAAAAAAAAGAAAAAGGAAAAAAACCCTTGCTCCTGGACTTCACAGGTGAGAGACAGACTCAGCAGAAAAGAGAGGTGAGTGAGACACAAACTGATGTTTTAGCATTGATAACTTCTCCTTTAAATGGCAGACTTCTTTTTTTAGTTTTAAGCCTTCTGCTGCTGGCACATTAAAATGTCTTCTGAATCCCTGACTACTCTTAAATCATCAGCACTAGGTTGTGAACATTTTTTTGCTGATACTTTCCTTTTACTAATAATATCTCTGCTGTGTTATAGGAATCCTGCTAAAAGAACCATGACCGATTTTTTTTCTCTCCTTTTTTAAATGCTGAAGGTCTATGTTTTTATTTTCAATAAAACATTTTCCTGAAATCCACCTGGTGAATTTTTTCTGCTGCCTAACTGCATCTTTCCAACAAACAAGCAGAACGAGGGCAAGTCTAGTGCATCCTCCAGGTATAATATCAATAGTTCCTCAAAAAATAAACCCCACAAACCCAAACATATTCTCATTTTAAAGAAGTTGAGTATTTTAGAAAAAGCTAGATGAAATGAGCCTCTGTGGAAGAAGACAAATACCTGTGGATCAAGGTGAAAGATGCTTTTCCATTGGCCACCGCTGTGGTATGTACCCTGGCTTGTACCCTCAGCAGCAACCAATTTCTCTGTGTTTGGGGGGGATGTTTTGTCTAGATCACAGCTGGAGTTCACTGCAGTTGCTGTGAACCTTCTCCAGATGTTCACGGCAGGCTTGCTGCAGAAGTGGCAGTGTGATCTTTGTTCCTTATAGGCTGGCCCAGGGGCCACCATCATTCAGCCTGCCCTCCTGCCTGCTCCAGGCACCCAGGACTCCCTAAGGGGAACCAGGCTTACAACATTGCTGCTGCCTGCAGTGAGGGTAGCACTGATGTTCTGTGCCCATCTTTACATTGTCATTATCTCTGTGACACTGCCCTATGATCAAGGTCACAGCAGTCTGAATCTTCCCTACAAGGACCTTAACAATGCCTCCTTCAGGGGATGTACAGGTGGTGCAATGTGTAGTGGCTGTCTTGCTGGCAGGAGAGTCAACTGAACATTAACTGCTGTCTTGGGTGTGCCCTGTGGCTTCAGGCACTCCCAGGATTTCCCAGATCAGCTAGATGTGACTACAATCCTTTTGTTTACATCAATACCTAAGACACAAAATCATTCTTCTCTAGAACACTGGGAGCTGTATGCTTTGAGGATGTATTACCATCCAAGTCTGTGACTTTGTACAGTCAGGGAATCAGAATTATTATGTATGTAATGAAAATATCTCAGAACAAGTTCTGAGAAGGTCTCTGATAACCTTCTCACATGAGAACTAAATGACAGAATTGTAGCAAAAGCTGAAAAATAATTTGAACAAAATATTGGCATCCCAGTTTGGCTGAAGAGTGAAGGAAGCATTAAGGCACTGAACAGGGCTCTGGTGTGACCTTATGTGAGACAGAGGATGCAGCTATGGCCACCAATACTCAAGAAAGAGGAACTTCAAGAAAAACAGGGATGCCATGCTGGTGCTGGAAATGCTGTCATGCTGGTAAGAGGGGTCTTAAAAGAACAGACTAGATTCTTCTGGTTTGTGTGATGTGCCTTCACCGTACAAAGAGGAAAAGAGAGGACCAAAACCCTAATCACACCTAAGATGAGTCCTGAAAGGAGTTGTATGACAGGTATCTGAAAGAGCAGGAGTCAGATTTGATACTTGATCTTTTCCAGCTGCGTTCAGTCGTTGCACTGGCCAATGTGTAATGAAACCAATGCTTTTCCATAAGGGTTGGACTGTTTCTGAGAGTCCTGTGAAGCTGCAAGCAGCCCCTCACTGTCAGCTGCCTGCAATTTCTGATCGTGAGTGTGATGGCAGGTGTAGATCAGCATGCTGTGTAAAGTCACTGGGCAGCAATCTCCTCCACAGGTTTTTACAGCTTAAATGTACTCTGAAAGAGGGAATAACCTGGATTTTACTCTGCTGGATGTCGGGCGATTACACTGGGGATTCAAATGCTTCTTAGTTACTACCCAGCAGTTCCTGCAGAAATTGCAGAGCTCCCCTGGGCAGCTGTCCCTGGCAGGCAGGTATTCCATCAGCCTTGTACTCTCCATCACATCAAGCTCTCCAGCCTTTGTTGTTTGAAATCTGGATGGATTAATTGGACACTATCCTTCTGAAGACCATCACCAGCCTGGTGGGGCTGGAGTGGGGCACTGCAGCAAGCTGGCAAGGCTATTTCCCTGGGGAAACAGCTGCAGCTCCTGCTGGATGCTGGAGCTCAGGGCAAGTGTGGCATTACCTGCTGGTACCCTGTCCCTTGCGTTTGTGCTGTTAATGGAAGACGTAGCTGGAGCATAGTGACCTGTTCCCTCCCTCTCCTCCTGGGATTCCCTGTGCTGGGCTAAAAATTTCCAAGTCATTTCCCAGGACAGTGCACACCTGTGAGGGCTGCACTGGGAATTAAGACATGCCATCTCTGTCTCCTTATTTGTTTGTCAGAAATGAGGATTTGCCCTGTGCTCACAGTACTGAGCATTGCTTGAACTCTGCAGCAGATTTTTTTCAGGCATAATGAATTATGGGTTGTTTTGGAGGGAAGGAGACATCCAAGACTTGGACACTTCTGCCTGTGCACCAGACTAAGCAGATACAAGCCAACTCAGGTCCAGAATATGGCAGCAATGGTAAAGATCCCGGCAGGTTTTACTAGCTTGGATGTAGTTCTACTTTAACGTGGCTTTTCATCTTCTGGAGCGCAGCTGGCTCAGGCCCAGACAGTTCACAGACCACACAGGCAGCCTCGGTCCCTCTGCATCCTATGTGTCTATATATAGCCACAGAACAGAAACCTATGTAAATGAAGAGTCTGGTGCTCAGGTCACCACCCTCCCCATAATGAACGTGTGTTATGGAAAGGTCTCACACTTGAAAGAAACCTTGCTAGTGAATTTAATTAACATTTCTAATCCAAGTCAACAAAGTATGCTCTGGTTATCAAAAATTTGCATAACAGTCTGTTTTCCAGTTATTAGGATCCTCTATGGCATGCCCTAAATAGCTGAAGAAGAAAAGGTTTACTCATCAAAAATGGATATTTTGCTGCTTGCAACTTCATTAAGTACTGTTGGAAAAGATTGTTGCCCATTTTGAAGTAAAAAATGTCATGAACAGAATGTGGTAGAAATGGAAACAGTACTGGGTTGCAAGAGAGTTAAACCAAGATGAGATGATAGTGCAATATGCTGCTGTTGAAAACCAGCAAATTTTACTTTTAGTTCCAGCTAGCCAAATGATTAGAAGTGCAATGGAGCAGATATTTTTGTAAAATGGACCTCAATTTATGCTGAATATTCGAAAGGCAGAGCTGTGAAATTTAAGCACCTCCAAAATGTGTGGAGGTTCTGCCTTCAGAAATGTGTAATCACAAATTCTTTTTCTTTTGTAGTTTATGGGCTGTGTAGTTTATGGTGCTTTAGACCTTGCCAAATATAATATTGCAGAAGTGTAGAATTACATGTTCTATGGCTTGAAAGACCAAGACGGCTGAAAATATTGGCATTTATTTCCTGTTGCACCTGAAGGAATACAAGCCTCTGCATTCATGAAGCTGGAACAGGAACAGGGAAGGACTCAAAACCCTAAACCAAATATAAGTTTTGGAAAAAAAAAATTAGGAGGAGGCACCATTTCAGTGCTGTGCTTGTTTTTGGTACTCTTCAGAATTTCTTATTAACTGTAAGTTGCTATTTCTTTTTAACTATAACAGTAAAAAGAGTATTAAAATACCTAAAACAAGGTAAATTCACTTTATATCAGTCTCCCTTAGCAGCTGCCCAGCTGTGGAAAGGTCTAAAGCTGATTCTAGCTTTAGGTCTGCACACACAGTGGACTTTTTGAGTTCCTGGCTTGAGGTGCCCACTAGCCCCAGTGAACAACTGCTTCTGGATGTCACTCCCTGAGAATGATGTACCAAGAAGTTAGAAATAGCAGCACTTGCTTAGTGGATGAAGGAGTCCTTACTTGGTCTGGCCTTCAGCTCTTGTTCTGGGCTGTGAAAAGCCAGAACAAATAAAATGACAACAAACCAAATTATACTTGCAGAGGAATTTAGCAGGTGTGTGGGCAGGTACTGGAAAATTCAGACATGAGGTGCATGGTCTGTGAATAAATGTTGTCCACATTCTTCACTAGATTTGGCATATTTAGATAGTGTCAGAATATTAGGTAGTCCTTTTAATACAGAATTAGGACAAATATACCTGAATATCTACTGGGGATTAGCTAAAGTTAGTCATGTTGCTTAATGCACAACAGGAAAGTTCAGTAGGATTTTAATGACAGGATAATAGAAAAACCCAAATGGAAAAAGGAAAGGGACTGAATTACGGACAAAAAGCAAAGCCAGCCAGCAGCAGCAGAAGGCAGAATGCCTGGAGTGGCAGATATCAAGGCATCAAAGACAGGTATAAAGTATCAAAGGTACAAAAGGCAGTAGTGATAAATCCATTGTTGTAAGCCATGTATGTACTGGAGAAGGGAACACATACGTTGGTCTCCTGCCACCTGTTTCTTTGTAAATCACAAAAGGAGTGCAGTAATTAAAATCTAGATTCACAGAGGGATTTGAATTTTTAACTACTGTTTGCCAGTGTTGACTTTAATGGGTTTAAGCCTGTTTGCAGAGGACACAGCCACAAGCCAGGTTATATAATCCACATCCAGTGAGCAAGTGCAAAATCTGGACACCATGTGTGTGATGGAAGAAGTGACACTTGTCTGTCTGTGAGTCTGAAACCCCAGTGAAAACATGTAGTTTTAAGCTCTCTGTGAGAGAGACAAAATTCAGGTGTCACTCTCTGAGGTGCAGTTTGCAAAGAGGTCACAGAGCCATCAGTTCCTGTTTGACAGCTTTGCTCGCACATCTTGCTAGTGCCCACCTTGCTGTACACTGTCCCCTAAGCCTGCAGAACCAAGACCAAAGGATCAGAAAAAGAGATGCAGTCTTGCTGTCATTATGAACACTAAGTTGGCTCTGGTGTGATGAAGGACAGCTTTTCCTTGACCGCAAGGACTCAGCTGCAAATTTTCACACTTTCATTAGAAGTGCAAAATGGAAGTATTGGACTTGGAAGGTTCCTGCAAGAGGAGGCTTCAGGTATGAGCATAGCACATACAGAGCAATACACGATTTTGGGGAAGGATGCTAGAACTAATGGACAGATGGTGCTATGTGTTTCTAGCTGCTGCTCCCTGAAGAAATAGCAAGTGGGTAAGGATACCTGAGAAGAATCTGAGACGCTATCTGAAAGTTGGCAAAAAAGGAGCCACTTCTGAAAGGTGACTCTAAATTGGGCAAGACTGCCTGCATGACATAAAAAAAAAAGTGAACACCCAAAAAACCACATGGCCATCATGATGGACAGTTTGAGTCCCACCTAGGAAAGTCTACTTTTCATTAGCTGCCACTGGTGACACAAATAGCATCCTCACAGGACGAGTAAGACTGGATGAGAGGGCTGCAGCTGACTTTCTCACAAGTCCTGTTGTGCTGGTTTAAAGGTAAACCGGCAGGGGAAATGAACTCAAAGGAGAGATTATAAGTCAGAATAACAATTTAATAAAATAATACAATAAATACAATTATACAGACAAACAATTGGTTTTAACTCACAAAACCCAAATGTATAACCCAGCACCCTGGGGCGTGAGCAGAGTGGTGTTCGTTGGGCCCCCTGAGTCCAAAGTAAAAGGAGACAGAAAAACCTGTTGGTGAGAGTGCTGTTGCAGTCTGGTCAAGAGTGGTGATTGCAGTCCGGTCGAGAGTGGTGGTTGCAGTCTGGTTGAGAGTGGTGGTCTGCAGTCTTCCTCTGGATCCCACGAGTGGTACAGAAGTCCCAAGACTCCAAGATTATATGTATCCTCCAGTTCAGGCAGGAATGCCCAGTACCTCCCTCAGGGCGGGGAGGTCCACAATGGGTGTGAGGACAGGAGCATCCTCCTATCTCACAGGCCTCTTAACACCCAGTTTATAGCCTGAGGAGTCAGGCTGCTCTGGGCAGCTGCTGTAAATGGTCTATTGATAACAGTTTCTGGGAAATGGCATGGAAGGCTATAGAATACACGGTTTTGGGTTATACTCATACAGTGATGAACTGGTCCCAGCTGTTCTAACTAGGACACCTGTGAATACTGAATGCAAAGAAGGAACAAGCAGGATTTTGAAAACAAACTTTTGGCAGAAGAAATGTTAGATTCATGTGATGTGAGGCTCCTCTGAAAGAAGAATAACCTTCTGCTAGCAGGATTAGAGGGAAAGGTTTTAAAGTGAAGAAAGGGGAGGAGGACAAATGAGAAGACGATAGTAAAACACCAGAGCTAGTGTTATATAGAGGAGAGAGGAAAGCTGGTCTTGAAGACAGAATCTGTTTATGGTCTCAGCTGTCCTTCTTCCAGAAATGCCCAAGGGGATGCAGAGAGTCAAATAAGCAGATTAAACTGCACAGAGCCAAGCCTTTTAAGTCCAGCCAATGGTTCAGATATCTCCTAGTTTGGTACCGATAAAAAGTTTTTTCATCCAGTCAGTGCAGTTTAGAAATAATTCCTATAAACATCTCATAATATATGATAACACAGATTAATTGGCTTACTTGCTTTCTGTTCCCAGCAAAGAAGTCAGTTATAGATGGATATTTTATGCTAAGGGTAAGACACTCCCAGGTCAGACCTCTAGTACACTGTTAGGTTCATGTTGAGAGCATGGACATCTGCAGCATGGACCTTAGACAGGAGACCTCGGTCTCTTGGAAAGTTTTGTTTTCGGAAAATTTACTGGAAGTGTGTTTCTCTCAAGCAAAGTGTTCTTTTCTAACAACATTTTTTTAAGGTGCAGACGTCTGTCTTACACAAGGGAAGCTGCAAAATATTCTCATGAAGAGATGAAAGATAGTAATTAAAATCAAATTGAAATAAGTCCCAGCTATATCTCCATCTCCCTTTAATTTCTCAAGGGGTTCCTCCTGCATTGTTGCACCTGCTACCTGTGGATGGTCCTTGGAAAAGAAGCTCTTGCCCACTTAATGTGATACATTTCCTATTCTGTTTTGTGAGCCAGGAGACAATCCTGATATCCTCCAAGACTGTGAGTAGGCTTGAAATGTTGTTTAAACCACAGATCAATCTCATTTACCCATCAGAAGAGGTCCATTTATTTGATGTGAGCTCTTTCATGGTTAGGTCTGTTTCACAATGAGGAACTGTGTGGAATGACAGATCCTAGGGCAGGTATACCAAAACCAAGCCCCAAACTGGGCTTGTTCTGGCAATGCTGTTGATGTTGGCAAGCAGAGGAGAAAACATTAAGATATTTGGGCAGTGCAGGCGTGCTGCTCTGAGACTGTTTCTGTAGCACTTGTGGTACAGTTAGCACAATTTGGAAAGCAGCACACTAAAGGAATGTGAAACAAAATTCTCTGCAACCAAAAGTCATGAATAGTTAAGGCAGCTGGATGGCAATGGAAATTCTGTTTCATGGAGGTGTTTGATATTTGCTTTCCTTCACATTTGGAACTAAAACTAAGCATCCTGCAATTCTCCACACTGTTAAAAGGAGATTGGGTTATGGATGGACAGCATGGCAAGCTGTTGGGGAAACATCAACCCTGATGATTCTGCTGCCAGGAGCTCCAAGACTTCATATTCTGAGGATTGTCATCTTTCTTTTTGCCTATCTACTTACAGGGTAAAAAAACCCCACAAGAATAGTCCATCTAGCCCAGTATTCTGCCTTTTTTTGTGGTCCACAACAGATGCCTAGGAAAATAAGAACAAGGCAAATGGATTCTCAGTACTCTCCTAGATTCCAATAATCTAAGAATTAGGAATTTTGAGCCAGGAGTGGCATTTTTGCTCCAGGTAGTCTTCAGTGCATTTACCCTGATGCATTTAGCATCTGTGGCATCCTGTGGCACAGATTTCTGTAGCTGAACTGCAGCGAGTGTGATCAACCATTACCTCTGCTTGTCTTGAACCTGGTACTGCTGGCAATTTGTGAATAGCAACTGTGCTGATGAGAGAGGAGAAGATCTTCAGGTATCTGACATTCATACTGCATAGGCCATATTTCTGGACATGAAAAGGAGGGTATTTTAATTTGAATCTACAAGCCATTGTTTGAAGAAAATTCAGAACAAGTATTGTTTTTAGTGCTTTTACAGTCTTATCATTCAAGCAACAAAAGTAAAACCATACTAAGGTGAAAGAGAAGAAAGGAAAAGAGAGTACATAAAGGAAAAGAGAAAGAAAAAGAAAAGGGAAGGGAAGGGGAAAAACCAGCCTATAACAATCTAAATCAAAAGTATTGAAACAACAATTTGCATAAAAATATGTTGTTGACAGTACACATAGATCATTGAAGTGTTGTCTGAATCTTTCAATTAATTTTCTTTTTTGTTTTTAATTAGGTCACTAATCAGTTTTTGTACCACTAGAAGCTACACCAAAGATTTCTTTTCCATGAATATAAACTTGTGCCCTTTGATTAATGCACAGACAAGAATCACAGGGAAACACTTGGGAGATGAGTGAAATCCTGGCTCCATTGGAAACATGGGGAATGTTCCAGGCTGTGCTAATGCAGAGGTGGGAGGTCAAGAGACCATCTCTTCCTTGCCGTGGTTAACAGAAGGTCAGTGTTGTTCTCTTGAGACATTCCAGAATCATGATCTGCCCCTTACAAACTAATGGGTGCAGCTTAGTAAGGTTTTAAAAATGATTCTTGGTCTGTTGGTTTTTTTCATGAGCAAGTGCTTTCTGGACTTCCGGGGTTTGCTTACTTCACATTTTTGAGCTTTAATCTGCAGTTCCAAAGCCTAGAAAATGTCATCCTGCCAAAATAGCTCCCAAAAGCCTCCACCTCTCTCTGGCATAACACACCTTAAGATAAGCAGAATATTGTAATGTTTATGATAAAGATGAAGTTCACCTCACCTGTGTACTCTGTGTGTGCTCCAAAGGAGCAGATATGCATTCCCTTGAGCACATGGTCCACAAGTGATGTTGCTTGTCCTCTGATTTACTGAACCCAGTGTTGTGCAGCCTCGACTGAGCTGCAGACAGTGGGAAGGGAACACTCCACTTGCATGCAGAGATCAGGCATATGGATGTCTTTTCAATGCAACATACAGAATCTGGCTTTTGGGCAGAGGGCATGCATGGCTTCAGAACAATGACACTTCACCAGCAGGTCTCCAAAAATAAGAGGTTGCAGCAATTTCTAATCCCCATTTTGAGAAATATCAGGAAGCAATTTTAACCACATAGAAAATGAGCCAGCATCTTACTGTGAAGTCCCATTACAAATCAGTAATCTACATCAGAAAGTCAAGGGATGTGCCAAAATCTTTCTTAAGAACACAAATCGAAAATTAAAACTGATGCTCTATCAGGTTTTATCTCAGCCCTTCACAACTGGTCCATTTTCCCACAATGGCTGAGTGTAGAAAAACAAAAAGTTTGATTGCAGGAACAGCTTAGTGGAATGAGGAGAGAGGTTATTGAACTGCTTGTTAGTTATTTTTTTGGCTGAAGTGGACGTAAAAGTTAATCTGCAGCAAAAGGTCTCACAGCAGGAGCATATTTGTGAAAATCACTTGTACCAATTAGTTACGGAAATTCTTGTTGCAGCATAATTTTTTCTGCTCTAAGTGAAGGATGAAAAACAGTTCCTACGTGCACCACAGACTCACACATATTTGGGGATGTGCTAGGTTTTGTTGTTTTTTAAAACTGAAACTCATGAGCACCTCATTGCTGCAAAATGAAACAAATGTAATTAAAAAAAGAGTAATAAAGGAAAGTGTGTTCTGGACAGTTGAAGTGACGGCTTGCTAATAACTATTACAAGGAAAAGCACATCAATAAAATAGCTCATTATTTTACCTCTGAGTTGAAAGTGAAATCTTGATTAAATGACAATTTCTTATTTAAGCAATCATTTCCATTGCTTAAAATACAATTTCTTTAACAGAAAAGAAAAATTGTGTCAGGTGTTATCTCTAAGTACACTGCACTCAATGCCCATGGAGCCAGAGCAATAACCACAGCTGTAAAAAAGAGACATCTCTTTTACAATGAATTATTTTCCTGGGCGCCAATTGCTGTCTTTTTGAAGAGGCTAGATGGTTACACATACTGATTTAGGAGAGTTCATTAACGTACTGCCCTCATCTTTTTCTCTTGTCAGCTTCTCCCCCATCATTGTTCTCTTTAAATTGAATGATACTCAAATGAACATACCCTCTGCATGCTATAGTGTGCATCTGTAATTTGAGTACATAGCCAAGGGAATACCCTGGTGGGCTGAAATGCCCTGCCATGCTATCCTTTCAATGAATGTTTCAGTAGTGTTGGCTTTGGATACAGATATAAAAACATAATTCATTACTACTTGTGAAGCTGAGGAAACCATATTTTCGAGGACAGTTTTAGAGCTCCAATATGTAGGGTTTTGCTTTTGCTTTGTCTTGATTTTGGACTTGAAAACAGATGATGCAACTTTTTTGTGTGAAACGGAAAAAAAAGATGGAAAATACAGCTTAGCTACAATAGCTCTGCCATGCATGCTGAAGGGGAACTGGAAACTAAACAGGCCCCAGTAGTCAAGTGTCCAGGCAGGTCACCCAGCTAGGAATCTCTGGTCCCTTGTTCTAGCAAGATGTGCAGGAGACAGAAGGACAAGCAAATCAGCTTCCAGGACTCAACACTGTGCCTTTCTGCTTGGCAAGAAATGTGGACTTGCTGGACTCCTTGCTGGACTTTCTTGGACTTCAACCATCTTCTTGAAATGCTTTGGGTGTTTAGGAGCCTCAGTTATCCCTTGCTCACAAGAGGGAGTCTAGGTTTCCTTCAGCTGAGTGAGATCAGCCCTGAGCTGCTTTTCAGATGGAGCAGGAATAATGCAGCTGAGGAGGCATATATTAGAGACACATTAATGATATCACATAAAATAAATCAGAGGTGGAAAGGATGGTTTGCTGTATGTATTAGAAAAATTGTGGGGAGTGCATCTGAGATGTCAAAATAAAGTAATCTGAAAAGAAAGCAATCAATATATGATTTAATGGTGGCCTCTCTCCTGAGAAACTATAAATACAAATACTGAAAGGGGAATGGCAACAGGAACTGGTGGAGCTAGGTGGTGGAGCTAGCAGAAGTTCAAAAATCAGCAGGGCTGTAGAAGGGCAAAGACTCTTCAGCAAAGCTCTCAGGTAATACCTGTGGGCTCCATGAAAGACAATAGGATTTAGAAAATGTCAACGAGATTAAAAGAAAATGCTCAGCCACTTTCCTAAAGAGAAGAGGGTGCTCAAGGTTAAGTGTACACCTGCAAGGTTTTGCTTGTCTGAGGCTTTAAATCTCTCCCATGTTTTTCCCTCTCAAAAGCCTATAAACGTTAGAGATCAAGAGAGTGTTCACCAGTTCCTTTAGGTGGATTAACTCAAGCTAAATTTCAAGGCTGATCCTTCATGATGACACAGGTTTAGACACCCATGAATGCTTACACTGTAGCAAACCAGCAATAACTATACTTCCTTCTTTTTGTTATCCCCTTTTAATTTATCAAAATAAAGAGCTGCCTTTTTAATCCATCTCTTCCCTGCCAGAAGGATTATCAAAGCATCGGCCTTTTAAAAAAAGTGGCAGTTAATTATCAGGGGTCATTTAACCTCCTCTTGAGTCCTTAGGTTATATATAGTTGTCTATAATTCAGTACTTTAATGAAATAATCAAAATCAATCACTACTAACACCAGTAACAGCAAAACCACTGCAATGAAATGTTCATTAGTACTATTTCCCTGATAATCTCAGAGCAGAGGTATTTTAGGTGGAGAATGATACTACTTCCACGGATATCAGTGGCAAACCCACAGGCAGTTGCTAGTCTGGTTTATGTTCATTTAGGAACAAGTGGAGAACTGTTATCAGGATACCTCCTGTGGGCAGGAAAGCCTATTTCACAGCATGTATCTGCTGTCAAAGCTCAACCAAGAAAGCAGGTAAATTTCCATTTTTTAGTGATTTTTTAAATGTTTGTTGGCAGAAGGAGTGAATGGGGAAATATTTGTCCCACCTCCTTGTGTTATGTGTCCTCAGTGGTTTTACAGCTTAGCTGCTATATGGACCAAAGCAACTTGCCGCATCTCACTCATCTGTTGAGGTGAAGCTGTGGAAATTTCCTGTTTTCAGTAGGAGAAACTGCCCAAAGCAGGAATGAGATTTGTACACAGGGCAGCACTGTAAATCTGCCCTTGTATGGAAACCTGTGTTAATCCATGCTCCTTCCTCCTCTTCTGCTATGTGTGGTGTTTGTGCTGAAAGTCCTTTCAGGAAGAAGCAGAACAGTGACCAGTATTAGCTGGTATTTTGAATTGAATTTATGTAAACTGAATGAACAAGGGTGAGAAGAATTAAGATCACACATTCTCCACCTCTAAAAGCTTAACTCCATGTGGTGGCTTGGTTTGGAAATGAATTTTTCATATGTCTAATTGAAAGAAATGTTCTATGAATTTCTATTATTCGATGGAGAGGCTTGAATTAGCCCAAAATTACCAGGGGAAAAAACAGGTGTAGCAGTTCAGAAAGGTATGCATCATATTCATCAGAAATGTAGAAATAACCAAGCTCTTGGTTCTCCTCACATTATGATTTGTATTTTTTATTCCTTGTCAGTACACAATTTTTAGCTTGGAAGTTGTGTCTTTTTGGAAAAATATATCTACATTTCTAGGAAAAGCCACCTCTCTTGCTGAGGTAAAAAACCATCAATTTTATCCACTTTAATAATAACATTGAGAAAAGAAACAAGCCTGAAAGCAGCACACTGTATTAACTTACAAGTTTATGTAAAGGCTTATTTTTGTTTAAAAAACAAATAAGTTTTAAAGTAACTTTGATAGAGCTCCTTTTTCCAAAAATCTTTTTTTTCCATAAGACCTGATCAACCCCTTCCTCTCTGTAAACAAAATGAAGTCTCTTGGAAGCATTTTTAGGCTTTTGAGATTCATTCGGCAGTTACCTAACAGCAGTACTGACATGCTATAAGCCAGTGATGAGGCACATAATTTGAAAGACATGAAAGGAGAAAAAAATAAAAGCAAGGGTAAATTACATTAAAATTTATGAAGCAAAGTTCTAGGGAGGAGGTAGTAGCTTCACTGGAGCTCCAGGGTACAGCCCTTATGGACATAAATTGGAATCTGTGTCACGTGCTGTGGCATGTGCTCCTGACATCCGCTTCCCACATCTCCAAAAGCCCTTGGAGATGTGCCTTTCTGGCCAGTCACAGACTGAGGACACATACACCTCGTGAGTTTATGTCAGGTGATGTGGTGATAAGGGACCTGTAGTTATGGCTCCTGAAGGCAGAAAGTGTACGCCACAGTCATGCAACCAGCCTTTCACTTGGCCTCCTCCAAAATTAAGGGAGAGCAGCACACACCCCTGAAAGGATTCACAGGTCTGGAGAAAGGTGTTCGGAACCGACCAGGTAAAATCCTCTCTGTAAACAACTACTTTGCTGAGACCATCTGATGTGACTGTCTGGGACTTAGACCTTTAAGAACAAATACCTGGTACCTACAACGTCTGCCTTGGAGCTGATTTAATTGAATATTTTCCATCATGTTCTCAAGATGTGAGAACAAGATGGAAGCTGGCAAACACCATCCCTTTGCAGAGTGGCAGGGGAGAGGGAAAATGGGATAGCAAATGCTCTGGAAGTTGGGGACCATAACCAAAGTGCTCATGGCGAACTGAGCAATGCAACAAACTGGTGCAAAATACATAGGGTGCTACTTGGTAAGAAAAGATGAAAAGTTCTGTACCTCCATAGACAAAATCAACTCACCACCAAAACAAAGACTAGAGAAGTTGTAAATGCTCCATCTGTGGAGGTGTTCAAGACCAGACTGGATGGGCCTTTGAGCAGCCTGGTCTAGTGGAAGGTGTTCCTGTCCATGGCAGGGTGTTGGAACAAGATGATTTTTAATGTCTTTTCCAACCCAAACTATTCTATGATTCTATGACAAAGCACAACTGGCTACAGCAAAGAAAATAAAATAAGGTTAAACATCAGAAGAGGAGACTGGGGCTTTTTTAAATATTATAACAGTCATGCTAAAAAGGATGCTTTTTTGTGAGATACAGATTGTCTGTCAAAGGATGCCTTAAAACTCAAATAAAAGTCTGTCAGGAGTGATATGGGATCTCAGCATAAGATTAGGACAATGTTAGTAATTAACATATTAGATGTAAGCAACTAGGTCACCAATTTCCATGGCTTTTTTGTATGGTCTGCAGAAAGATAAAGGTTAGTCAGGACATCTAATTTGTACCTATATCTCTCTATTGACTATCTAATGCACTAAGTGAAACTGTGCTCCTTTCTCAGTCACCTGTATTGTGCTTAAATTTAGGCAGCAGAGTGCCCCCAATAATAGCATAAAACCAAGAGAAATTTTCAGACAGTATTTTGCACTCCAGAGCTTGCTTCTGCTCTGGATGGAGTGGCTGCATCAGGAAATCCTGCAGCATTAGCCTGTTTCTTTAATCTGGTGTAATAAGCAGAAGAAAAACGTAAAAGAGTGATGTTCAGGAAAAGGAATGCAATTCAGATTCCCACAGCTGAAAAGGGCTCTGGTGCTGGGAAATGATGTGCGCACGGAGCCAGGCTTACCTACCTTATCCCTCGAAAAAGGAATCCAAGATAATCTCTGAATCTTGTAGAAGAATCAGGTTAAATTGAACTGGACCTACCTAGAAATATTTCCAGTGCAGCATGTCTGCAACCTCAGAGAACCCAGTCACCTGTAAACCCCGATGCTTAACGGATGAAATTAAATTCAGTTTATCTTTATTTTCTACAAAAGGGACAAATGATGATCTGCTTCTAGACAAGCCTTTTATCCATATCTAGTTATCAAAGCATTTTCTACCAAGGAGATCCCCCTCAGCTCCATCAGCCTTAGGCCACCAGTGAGTGGAGCCTCATGAACAAACATGCTGGTGGACGAAGAAATCAGCTGTTTGCCTTGCTGAGGCTCCTTCTTCCTTGCTTGGCAGAAAGAAAATGCAGCAGTGTAAATCAGGTTATCCTAACTTCTTCCCTGATAAAATCCTGGTGAGGACAGAATATGATTCCCTGGTTCAAAGATCACACTTTTTCATGAACCTTGCTCGTGAACAAGTCAGGACACAGCCGAGATAGGACACAGTGGGAATGCATGTTAAATATAACCAGGACAGACTGTGGACCAAGCTTCAGGTGTGTTCAGATCAGCTCATCCCTGTGCATGGCTGTCTCTCATCTGCGTCAGCAGCTTCTCTCCGCTGTGTACACTGGCCGCTAACATCAATGATTCCCACCTCAGCCCTCTTAGCACTCACCATAGGAACAAGTGTTTTATTAAAAATTTCCTTCCTGGATAGTCTTTCTTCAGATGCTTTTGCTATTGATCCAGACAAACAGATGAGATCAAAAAAAGAGTGAAAGGACACCCAGTGCTTCATTTTTTAAGAAAATTTATCTTTATTTTTGTAACTTCAAGAATTAATTTTATGAATCATCTGCTGAATTGGATGTGAAAGCTCATTCTCCTTTCTTTACCTATGCTTGCCTTAAAATTCAGTTAAAAATGAGAAAGGAGGGGGAAATGTACTAATTTTTCTTTGGACACTTTATAACCTTCTTTGAAAAAAGTGCCTGCCACAGAGGACTGGCTATGGTGACAGTGTGAAATATGTGCAGCAACATGGTGCACATTGGTGATTTGGGGTGGCCACCTGGTTGACCGTTGGCTGAAGACGATCCCAACTTGGCACCTGACCCACCCAAACCAGTGCACCATGAGTATGGGGTGTCGTGGGCACTGTGGTGAGCCACAACACAGTGTGTTCAGGGTGGGAGCTGTCTGCCCTCCTCACCTCTATTCGAACATAGCAAAGCTGCTTGTCTCCTGGCTTTGCCAAGAGGGCTTGGGAATTAACTCATGCCCCAGAGTCAGCCCTCCTGATGTGACACTATTTCAGTTGCAAAACAGTACTAGACTTACAGCCTGGATAATGTATTACCAAGGACCACTTGATCTTGGCAAGACTTTGACTTGACCAATGTTTCCTTAAAAACATGGCATGATGTCACCAACAAATGACCACAGGCCAGATAACTAAGGAACATAGGATCAGGTGGTTCCCAACCTGAGAAGTGCTGTAGATTATGTCAGCATTGACATTCACCATAGTATACATATTCCCTATAAAGGGGAATAAAGGCAAGGGAGAGTGACAAATACGGGCATTTGTTCCTTCAAAAGAGACCTTAAAGTGTAGGCTGTTCTTGGTGTTTGTTATTTCTGAATGACAAAAAAATGTGCAGTAATCTTACACTTGTTATAAGAACTTAATTTCTTTTTCCATTTTAATTTCTACTATTTTCTGCTATTTAATTGTGCTCGTACTACTCAGGTCAGTCTAACAATGTGTAATGCAATGGTAGATCACTAATTTGCAGTAATGATTAGAAACTCTTTTGAAAATAATTAATTTTGCAAACTAACAAGTAGATAAGCAAATGGAAATGCGCAATCAGTCAAAAGGTGTGTGCAGCGCATTTATGTTGTTGTCCCTGATTTGCTAGTTATGACAATGCTCTGTTTTTGAGCTGCTGTACTTAGGCAATTCTTCATGCTATGCTCGCTAGCCCATGCACTGTAGCTAGGAGAAATGATGCTATTAATAGGAGACTGCAGTACCTTCCATTAAATCTTAGATGAGAGGTGGAGACGCTGCCAACTTCTGTTGCAGATTATAAAGTGTGCAGTCTAGCAAGTGCATATTAGCTAGATGCAAGTGCAAATATATTGCTATCTATGCCAGGCCCATTAAAATGTCCAGGCATTTACTTTTTTGCCATTTCTGCTGCCATAATGGAGAAATAAACATGAGTCATTTGGCAAAGTCATAGCAATGAATGGTAAGGACTTCTATCTGCATTGTCACCATGATCTGTGGTAATAATTGTCATTAAAGAAACCTAATCGCATATTTCCATCTTTGAGCAAAGTGGCATCCTAAATATGCTTCAGCTACCATTACAAATGAAGACAGAGCATGACCAAAATGAACTGTCATATAGAGGGACATCTCCTTTCATGCAGAGAGATGTGCAGCACTTTCAAGTCTCTGAGTGGCGACAAGGCCTGCCAGATAAGCTGCTCAGGGGGTCACAACATGGTGGTGAGGGACTACCATGGCAACAGTCTCCACCACCTCTGCCACCAGCCACGAGTGCTCTCCTGCCATGTTGGCTGCACAAGCTGCCTTCATCTGGGGGCCCCGGCATTCCTGGGATCAGTTTCTCCAGCACTGGATTTGTATGGCTATGGGGGCCTTGCACCAAATGGGACTTGAATGGCAGCAGCTGCTGCTTGTTTATCACGGCTCCTTCTGGAAGTACTCAAGGACTCAGTGGTGCCCTAGCAACTCATGTTGCCATCATCTCCTGAAGGATAGCCTATGGTAGCTATTTTTTTCTGAAACCCAAAGTTGAGAGAATATATGGGACAAAAGATCTGCAAAAACACCAGAATAAATAACTTGTTAAAAAAAATCATTTATTTATTTATGGTTTGGTGTGGGGTTTTTTGTTTTTGTTGGAGCAACTCTGCTGTGCTAGGTGCTGCACAAACTCATAGAAGACTTAAAGTCTCTTTTGCAAGTAGTTTCTATTTTTATGTCAAAAAGGTTGATTCAGGTAATCTGTGGAACATAGATGCATGTTATCTATATATATTTTTTAAAAACTGTCTAAAATATTAGCTGTATCATTCAGAATACAATAGCAGTATTATTTAATGGGTTAATCCACTATCAGGATTGAAATTATTTGTTGTTTTTAAATTCATCCCTTAGCAACCTTGGATGTTCTACTCCTGAAAAAATGAAGCTGACCTCCTAGGGCAAAATGACAAAAAATTTGCCTGTGTTTAAAGAAAATGCAAATAAATTATTGCTAGCTTCCTTCTAGGGTTTGAAGATAGACTACCGGACAATGTAGCATATAGAAATTTAGGTCCATGCTTCACAGCCATCATCCACTATAATTCTCAGTGTCACTACCCTACTGTCACACTACTAATCCCTGTGTGGCCATTCCCTGCCACACAAAGGTGTCACAGAAGCAAAAGGTACTGGGCAACCTGCTCTAATTTTGAACTTCTCCCTTATTTGAGGAGGAGTTAGCTCAGATGATCTACAGAAGCCCATTCTAACCTAAATTGTTCTATGATCTTGTGATTAATGACCTCCCCTCTGCCTGGAAGCAGTAAGTTTGTAATCACATGTGTAGACATCTAAGTTACTGCATTCAGCATCGGAGTTGGATGTTGCAGCTGTACCTGTTGACTGCATTTATTTTTCACTGAGATCTTGCAGAGCTGAAAAGTTCACAACAGTGCAACTCTCCAGAGTCCCTCCATTGGGAAGCACATAGATCTCATTAATGAGAAGACATGAGTATTGGAAAGTTCTACCTGTTAATGCAATAAAACTTGGCATGACTGACTGCTCCACCCTTAGGACCAGCCAAGAGAGGATCTCTCTGCTACTGGCACTGCTGGGAGGTTCAGTTATTGCCTGCGGGATGAGTTTTACCTGAGTTCTTGGTGAAAGGATGTGCTGGAAAGCCCACTCAGAGGAACCTCCAAACCCCATTTCACTCTTGTAGTCAGGGTAGGATTCCAACTAAGTCAACAGAGACAAAAAAATTGGATGAAAAATGGTCTTTTTTTTTTTTTTTAAATTGAGTTTGCTTCGCAAAACTGCTGATTGCAACAGTGTTTTAACATATAAACAAAATTTGTGAGACTTTGGGCTTGATCATTTTCTAGAGGAAGCAGAGGAAGCCTTTAAACCTTTGTCCCTATGTGAAAGAATAAAAAAAATTGGATACTCACAGCTCTGCAATTTTAAATAAGGTTATTATTTTGCTAGCTGCTTATGCCTAATCCTTGCATACTAAAAAGGTTAATGGGATCATTGCAAGATCAAATGTTTATACGGCAGTGGATTAACCTTTACTTCCAACTCAGTTTCTTCCAAATGTAAACTCTGTTCAGTATGGATACCTGCTAGCTACGCTATGGCAATATGGACAAGAGTTCAAGCCTTCATTAACTGAGTGCTAAATTACAGTGACAATCATGTAATTTTCAAGCATTTCAATCCTTCTATATTGCTCGTTACAACACAAGCACATTCAAACTTCAAGAAACTTGAGTGAGAAATAAGAATTGCCATTTAAACTCGGTGAAGCTGACCTTGATATATTTTTATTCTGCTTTGTGGTAAGACTTCTATAACTCTCTGGAGGGAGAGAGATTTTCAGGTAAGAAATATGATTTAGATGTGACATCTTTATTTCTTATCTAGACCAATCTTTTTCTTCAGACTGTTTCCAAAATATATACTACAAGGACAATAACTGGTAGAGATTTTTCTACCCTTTTCCTGTTTATGAAGAACCTTCTGAAGGAATCTTGCCCAATTCTGAAAGATAAAGTGGAGGCTTGGTGCTTTTTTACTGCTAAAATGTAGCTCTAAAGTGGGATCAGCCATAAAGAGAAACATCATCTGACATCTGAAGAGTATTCTGCATGGATGGGAAGCCTCCCATGCTACTTTGGCCCATGCAGGGACACACAACCAGAGACCTCGGATGCAGTCAGCCCTCATCTATGCTTTATTAAACTCCAATTGTTGCACTTCCTCCCTGCAGTCACTGGGATCCGAGTCACTGTGTGTGCTGATCAAGGCTTGAGACTAATCTTAGCTAAGTCAGGTTTGTGAGAATAAAGACTTGTCATTCTTTGTACATGTGCAACATCATTATTAATTGTTCTTTTACAGCAGGAGTCTCAAAGTCAATAGTTTTCTATAAGTTTGTCTTATTCTGGAACTTCAGCCCATTGCTTTTCTTTATATTTTCATTGAAATGTACACTTGTAAAATTGGGGAGGAGAAGAAGAGGAGGGCAGGTTCACATGAGAAATATTTTTTAAATAATGACCTTTCCAAGGGCTTTTTTCCACAGTGCCTTCTTGTGTTTCCTGAATGTGCTCAGAAGACTTTACCTTTGCAAGAGACTTACGACTTAGAATATTTTTGTCTATAGACCAGTAACAACCTTGAAAAGGTTGAGTTTCCACAGCAGAAGGCTCACTGTATTTTTTTCATGCTGTTTAGGGGTAACACATGCCTCATTATTCCATAGTAACCCAAGAAATGCTGCACTCAAGAGAACATGTTTTCAGTCTTTCAAGCAGAAGCTGGTAAGAAAAGTCATATTCTTTAGCTCCCAAAATTGTTTTCAGTCTTTTGACCCCTGCAAAAGTACTGTCTTCTTTATGGCCTTCATCATTTTTGAGTTTCATCAAACAAAAAAATAGCTGGCTAAGGATATAATTATATAATTCTGTGCCTTGAACTAGCCTTGAACATAACTTAGTCCTAAGCTAAGTATTGTGTCAAAGGTGCTGCTAGTCATTTTAAATATGTCTCCATGCTCTTTGAGAAGCTCTGAGGTATTAGGGTGGTTGAGGAAATGCACTTGTGTGTCAGACTTCCTAATGAGTAAGGCTGTAGACATAAACATGTTTCATTGCTAGCAGGGGGCAGGTCATCACCTGCTGTGTGTTGGCCAGTATCTGGTGATGGGTAAGGTCACATCATCATGAGGGTGGAAATAAGAGACTGCTGCAGGCCTCAGCAGGTGACTGAGGGGGCACTGCTATGCGAGCATACAGCAGTGGGGAGCCACCCAGGACAATTCAGGAATACAACATGACCTGCCTACATGTGGTGTGTACTTTGAAGAAGGAGCCTACACTGGACTTGGGAGTTCTTCAATAAATGTCCTTCCACACACCTGTCTTATTCAGGTTTGGCTCAAGCAGCTACTCTTTAATCATCTGTCATGTTTCCCAGCTACATAATTATCTTAGAACTGTTGTATTTGTATCATCTGGAAAAAGATAAACCTCTGAACCATCATCATATTAGAGGGAGACAAGTCCATATTATTACTACGGTTGCTTTTAGGGATTCAAGAATAATCAGACATAACAGGTCTGGCTATTCCATATGATCTACTGAGACAGGTTTACAATCCTTCATTTAATATAGATCTACACTGGAAGGGCTACACAGAAAAATTTCTTGAATGGTCTCCAAAGGAGAGTCATGGGCACTTAACCACAGAAAAAAGACTTGGTCAGCAAGATATTCCCTCACCTTGATTTAAAAACTTATGTCAAATATCACTTCTGATGTCATTAACTTTTGTAGATAGTAAATTACTGTGTAGATAAGGAGATTTGCAGTGGGAAAGCCATCTATTTTAGCTGACTTTCTGATGTTGATTATATATAATATGATTATAAAACTCCTTCTTTCCTAATATGTCCACAAAAAAAAAAAAAAGCTGGAAAGCACAGAAGATACCAATACTGTAAGAAGAAATAGTCCTAGCATATCCCTCTTCTCCTCTCTCCTTACTTACCAGACCTTCTCACAACTTAGGATGGTTGTCCAGAGCAGAGATGCACTGCATTTTACTATCTGTCCAGGACAGGTGAAATTTGGTTAAATCTGTCCTCTTTTGTAGTTCTTATTACCCTTTAATTTGGAAGAAGCAGTTTATAATAGTTGCTAGCATCTTGCAAGGGAGAGAAGAGGATTTATAACTATCAGGATACCAGCTGAGAATTTCTTCAGGTAGTTCCCTGCTCTTTTTATTATCTAGATCTTGAGCTTGGCCTTTTTGCAGGAAAACAGCTGAAGAAGATATTTGTCTAGCATTTCTTTCAGAAAGTTTTTTTTTCTTAATATTTATTTTTTGTTTCATTTCCTTCCCCAAAATCTGCTGCAAAAATTTTTAATGGACTTGGGGCCAGATCTAGAAAGCATAAGTATTTAAGAGGATATAACCCCCCAGAATCTTTGTAAGTAAGAATGGCCACCTTAGAGCTGCTGAAACTCACTGGACATATCCCTCTTTCACTTCAAAGCCAAAGTCCCTGAAGTCTGAGTATTTCAGATTTGAATGTGCTCCCCCAGCTAAGAGTGTATGTGTTCATTTCTCCTGCCTGAACCCCACTAGGGGCCAAGCACTTGGCAGAGTGAAAGTTCTCTGTGGAACTTTGCATGGTATCATGCATGCACACAGAAAATCTGGTCCTCCACAGAATGCCTCAGTGGCTACCTTGCTTTTAAAAAGTGGGCAGAGTAAGAGCAATCATTGTTTACCTTGCATGTAAGATATTACCATTTCCCATTACACCCCCTGCCCATTCCCAGCTTACAGAAGTCATATTTGTGATACAGGGCCCAGCCAGGCTGGCTATAAGATTTCATAACCATGACCATTTCTAGTTTCTAGTTAGACCCTTACAGAGATGCTCATGCCTGCAGACAGTTCTGATGCATAAAGGACTTTGAGGTGGGATTTTTTTAGAATTACAATGAAGCTCAGTGTTTAGCCCACAGGAATGAGACCTTTGTACATAAATTCCTCAGGTAACTGAAAATACCCTGTGTTTGGGCATTCTGTGTAAGAGGGACAATATAAAATGAAAAGAAAAAAATATTCCTGATTCATGTATCCTGATTTCCTTCACTCTCTACAAATGCTCTGGTGCATTTTCCTGCTAAATTAGTCATCAAAACAGAAGTATTATGTTAGGGGTCACATATACACAGTTTCATATGGTGATGTGTATAATCATTTTATCATGGTATTTTACTGGGAAAATTAAGGAAGTGAGATGGTGGATGAAGTAAGCTGAATCTATTCTTAGACATAAAGATCTGTTGAATAAGTTTGTGTTATTTTGCTGTTGGTATGATATATCAGGACAGCAGAATTTTTAACTTAAGTAGTAATACCAGTAACTTGTGGTAAGTGCTTGTTATTATGGAAGGATCAAGACTAGGCTGCATGGTAGTATGTAGGTTTGGGGAACTTCATTAGAAGAACAAAACATAAAATTTTTTTGAGAAAGATAGGAATAAAGGAATCATTTAACAGCCAAGCATAAGGAATGAGGAAATTCAACATTTACATGGTTTCAGCAACAGTAGGTAATTTGTGGGATCATAGGATCAGTTAAAAAATGAGCTAGGGGGTGTGACCTGGTCCACACCCCTGCTCAAAGCAGGGTAAGCTATGGGATGAGACAAGGCTGCTCAGGGATTTGTTCAGTTGGATCTCTAAAACCTCCAAGGAGGGATAGTGCACAGCCTGCTCTGGACAACCTGCTCCACTGTCAGACTGTCCTCATGGGAAAAAAGCTTTCCTTCCTTTCTCTCATTTCTTTTATGCACATTTATATCTCATTCTCCCATCCTGCACTGCTGTGAGGAGTCCAGTTCTATCTCCTTGGTGACCCCTTGTAGGCACTGAGGTGCCTCTAAGCGATCTCTTCTCCAGGCTGAAGCAGCCCAGCTCCCCCTGCCTCTGCTCATACGCCAAGGACTCCAGTCCCCACTGCCTCGGGGTCTTCCAAAAGCTCCCTACAGTTTGTCCATGTCTTTCCTGCATTGCAGGGCCCAAAACTTGATGTCATATCTAGATATGGCTTGATGAGTGCCATAAAGAGAGGAACCATCCTTTTCCTTGGTCCGTGTGCCATGCCCGTGCTCATACACACAGTTGGCCAGCTTTCCTGCTGGGGCACATGACATGCTCACATTCAGCTTGCTGCTTGCCACAATCCCAGGGCCTTTCCCACAGAATTTCTCCCCAGACCTTCCACCTTTTTCTGGAGAAAAAGCCTAGATGATGACCTTATATTAGGCCCCTACCTTGAAGATGTTTATCTTTTCCACTGTCTTGGGTGGAATAGAAACTGTCATCCCAACATGCATTCCTCCTAAAAGGTTAATTTAGTACCCTTGACTTTACTGAGATGAGTCATGAGTCACAAGTTACTCATGTGCATAAATGTTTTCGAGATCACGCCTGGAGCATGTACCTGAGTTTGGAGGACTTTTGATTGACAAATTTATTCTGTTCTCTTTCCTTTAAATATTCATTTGTTAACTTAAAAATCCACTTATTCATACATTACTCATTAAAATATGAATAAAGTTAGTTATAAAAGGTCTAACCTAAAAAAAAACCCACCTGCTTTTTTCTCATTTCTTTCACACGCTCTTAGGAAAAGTGTTATTCCAATTACATTTGAAGGATGCTAATGATTAACAAGGTTCATTATTAGTGGTGTATGCTGATATTTTAGCAGTTTGAAGATGAAAAATCTTGGCTTTTCATCAAAATGATTAAACTGTTTTCTCTGTCCACTTGAAAATCCTTTAAATAAAAGATCATTTATTAGTAATAAAGGAATAAGCTGCCTAGGAAGGATGCAAGGACATCTTAATTTTCATTGCTTAATAAAGTAAAGTGTGAATTCTCAGATTTCTATTTGTCAATTTTTTTCCCTTGAATTTCTCTCAAGGTCTCTCTATAATTCATTTCAGCTGGTAGCTAATTCACCTCATTTATTGCACCTTCACAGGTGTATCCTCCCACTAAGCACTGCAAAAACCTCTTATGCAGGGTCATCTTTGTGAAAACCTTTCTGAGTTTGCTGATTTCTTGATTTATTGAAGCAAATTTGCTGACAGAATGATTCCAGCTTTGAGATGAATTTACCCAGGGAATCTTTTGCATTAGTGAAGAAAAGTGAAGGTACCTGTTTTTTTACCAGATAGCTGCATTTGACTGGAGATATATTATACCTCTGAGAATGAAGTCCACGATGAGCCTCATTCTTGTTTGATAGCAAAAAAAGAACCTTTTCCTTCCTCTTCTCTCCTCTTCCTCTTCTCAGAGAGTTTAACTGAAATTTGTCAGACTGAGGAAGGATAGGGACTTTTACTGAATCACTGAGCATGGAAAAAATACACATTTTTTGTCAGAGAAATTAGCCAGAGGTAGAAACCCTGATATTACTCCTTCCTTTCTCCCTCCCTCCCTCCCTTCCTGCCTTCCTTTCTTCCTTTTCTGCTCAATACAAGTTGCTCCTCAGTCATGCTCTGAAGTGCAACTAGTTTCAGAGCAGTAACAGATCATCATGGGCAATGATGCTGAATCCAGTTGACATTTGGTCACTAGTGGTGTCCCCCAGGGATCAGTGTTGGGCCCAGTCCTGTTTAATATATTTATTGATGATCTGGAGGAGGGGATTGAGTGTACCATTAACACATTTGTGGATGACACCAAGTTGGGTTGGAGTGTCAATCTGCTGGAGGGTACGAAGGCTCAGCAAAGGTATCTCAACAGGCTGAATACATGGGCTGAGACCAATGGCATGAGGTTCAACAAGACAAGTGCCAGGTTCTACACTTCGGCCACAACCCCGTGCAATGCTACAGGCTGGGGGCAGAGTGGCTGGAAAGCAGCCCAGCAGAAAAGAACCTGGAGGTGCTGGTTGACAGCCACTAAACATGTGCCAGCAGTGTGCTCAGGTGGCCAAGAAGGCATCCTGGCTTGTATCAGAAATAGTGGTGTCAGCAGGACTAAGGAAGTGATTCTTCCTCTGTACTTGGCACTGTTGAGGCCACACCTTGAGTGCTGTGTCCAGTTCTGGGCTCCTCAATTAAGAAGGGCATTGAGGGGCTGGAGTGTGTTCAGAGAAGGGCAATGAAACTGGTGAAGGGTCTGGAGTGCATGTCCTACGAGGAGCAGCTGAGGGAACTGAGACTCTTTAGCCTGGAGAAAAGGAGGTCAGGGGTAACCTTATCACTCTCTACAGCCACCTGAAAGGAGGTTGTAGCCAGGTAGGGGTCAACCTCTTCTCCCAGGCAGCCAGCAATGGGATGAGAGGACATAGTCTTAAGCTGCACCAGAGGAGCTTTAGGTTGGACATAAGGAAGAAATTTGTCATAGAAAGGGTGATTAGACATTGGAATGGACTGCCCAGGGAGGTGGTGGACTCACTGTCCCTGGAGGTGTTTAAGGAAAGATTGGATGTGGCACTTAGTGCCATGGTCTAGTCGACATGGTAGTGTTTGGTTAAAGGTTGGACTTGATGATCTCAGAGGTCTTTTCCAATGTAATTGATTCTGTGATTCTGTGATTACTTTCATGCAGCCTCTTCCAGAGAGCATGAGGGGAAGGAAAGGTTTGTGAAGAAAAAGAGGAAAATGAAAGAAAGTTTAAGCCTGTGGAAAAGTTTCTGAAAATAGAGAGAACTGAAATAAGTTGTAAGATTTTTCTACGTGTTTTATGGAAGAGGTACCGCAAGTAACTGGTATAATTCTATGTCAATTAAATATACTCATATCCTACCCATGAATGAACAGCAAATTATAACTAATAATCCATATTAAAATTAATATTTAAATCTTTAGGCCTTTTCTCATTGATAAAGTGCAAAAAATGCTAGTGATATGACTGCACAGTCTATTTGCAGAGCATGACTGCCCAGTTCAGTCTATAAGCAGCTACCTGTCAGCAAACTTTCACAGTGAGAACATAGATTACTAAATACTAAGTCCTACACTGGGTACAATGTAGTTCACCAACACACTTTGGAGCACAGTGTCTGACATTTCTATATATGGCAAAAAAAATCAATTATCATGCTCCTCAATGCTCTTTTGTTTGGAGAGGAGGGTTAATGTGTTGTCAGGGTTTGACTAGAGAAGGTCCTTCCACCTGTATTCTTGGTAAATCTGAGACTTAGAGGTACCTCCATGTCCGGGCACGCTTCTTCTCTGACTGTGCTTGAGCTAAAAACAGTGAGATGGGTGTCCATGGCTGTGGCAGCACCAGAAAACAGGCTTTGCCTCCCTGTACGGAAAGCAAAGCCTTGGGGTTTGTGACTTGAGAACAATAAGAGAGAACATATTACTCTGGGGCTCTTGCCTTCTCCTTGGGTTCCCTCCTTCTTGGTGTTGTGGAAAGAAAGCTGAAACCTATGTGGAATTTCACATGGACTCACTGCTATTTGAAGTCTTTCTGCCGGAATTAAAAGCATGCTCATTAAAATTTCGTGATGTACTTCCAAGAAAAAGGTTTCCTGTTTAGAAAAATAATTAAAAGCCTGCATGGTCTCTGCAGTAAGTGGCTTTAGAGGAGCGAATGGGAGTGCTGTAGAGGAAGTGTGCTTGCTTTAATCAGCATTACATCAACCACGTGGGATCCATGCAGGCGAACTGCTAAAAATCTATCATTCACTAGGGCTGCACCATTTCCAGACCCCTGGGGAGTGCTCAATGATAACTTTGCATTTCAGACACACTGTGTTTGGGACAGACCAGAGTAAATCTAAGCCATATTCCTCCCCGGGGTGCTTATACCATTCTAAATAAATAAAAACTTCCCACAACAGAGTATAATATATCAGAAAAGCACTCCTCTGTCAGCCTTCAAGGTATTTCTGTCAGCCTCTGTGCTATTTTAGGCTCCTATATAGGTGGCAAATGTTCATCTTGGCACTGAATCTCAGTGGCACAAATGCAGCATTTCAGCAGCAAATGGTGGTAAAAGGGAGGGCAAGGGAGCTACAGCATTCACTTCTCTCTATAGAGAAAGGGTATATTTTTACACTTTTTTAAATCCATCTACTTCTACAGCTCTCTCTGTTCCTTCAAATGCACATAGATTCTCTGAGTATAAGACTGTATGTAGTGGGCACTAAAATTACACTGATGGCTTGTAGGAGACTCAAGTCAGCAACAGGTGCCACCATGAGCAGCAACTTAGAAGTGTTTAAAAAAGTGTGCAAGTGGAAGAGGTTTGTCATTCAACCCAAAGGCTTCCAGTAGCTCCTGGATATAGCGCTGAGGCTATCTACATTATATCCTGCCAAACTGCAAAATTCAGCTGGCTGCTTTCTAACTCTCTATATTACTATATTCAAATAAATGACAGACAATATGTTCCAGAGTTTGTGCTTTTGGACGATTGTTCACCACAAAAGCTGCTTCCCCACTAAAGCTGCTTCCAAACGTTATATGGCTGCTACTCTGACAGCATACAGAATAATGAATTTCTCGTGCAAAAGCCTTAAAACATGGATCTTTAGAAAAGAAGTGCATAAGGAGCCAAGTTCCCAACACACCTTGTTGGAAAAACAATTGCTTCTGAAAGCTACAGTAAGATGCATTTAATTGACTTGCAGAAAATCTACACCTTCTTACTGCAGGATGAGAAACATTCTTCTCTTTTTATAAGCATGCCCTGCTCAGTCTACAAATTGAACATAAACCTTCAAATATCTTTGGATCTAGTGATTTAATTTTGTTTCCGCATATGAGCAGTCCCATTAAAGTCTCCATAAAGTAAAACAAATCCGTAAGTGCAGCAATGTGCAACAGTGTCAGAACCGGGCCCAGGAAGGTGATACTTCAGATGCCAGGTAACAGGCTGGGACAGGTGTTGATGTGTGTTTTCTTGTGTGGTGGTATCTTCCTATTTATTAGTTTGGGTGCCAAGGCATGTTCTCATCTGCACTTTCCTCAGTACACTTTGCAAGGCTTACATTTCCTGAGGGTTTTTTCCTAGCCATGTTCTCCTGTCACAGCCTACAATTTTTGTTTTGAGCTTAGTAGCAAAATGCACAGTAATTGGACTGCGGCAGCATATGATGAAGATTTTAGGTCTGCTTCACCTTTCTATAACCAAGACCTCTGTGTGATCCTGCTTCAACAATCTCTGCCTTCCTTGCTGCTATTGGATCTTGTGGGTTGTTAATCACATATTGTTTTCCTGGCTCTAATTATGGAGTGTCTAAAAAGAGTTATTTATTCCAGCCATTGCTGGAAACTTTGGGTATAATATGCCTTACACAATAATAGAAATATTACTCTTGAAAACTCCATAGACAGACTTGGGGACGGGACTTTCCTTACAGATTTTATAGCAAAGGTCTATGATATTTATTGCAAGGATTTTTGTGTGCAGTTTGACTGAAAGGGGTGGACATTTCCAGAAAGAACATTGGTATAATATATGGAGCACTTATTTATTATTAGTATTGAGAACTTTAAATTAGGCAACTATTTTCCATGCTGCCCCTGGCTATGTTCCCACTACTGACATAAGTCATGATAGCAAAATGCCACTTCTTTTAGCTATAGAGGAGAGTTAGTTGCTTGTATGCATAGGAGTAGAATTCAACCACTTTGGATGGAAAGTTCCTTATTCTTTCTTTCAGTAGTGCTACTTTTAGTGTCTTTGCAGTTCTCCAAAGAAATGAAGTTGTAAGGCTTATTTCTAAATTCAAGAATACACATGCATTTTTCAAAACTTAGGTCTTAAGCAGGAATTGTATGATTTGACAGAAAGTCCCTATTCATCTTGATAGTCTAGTATCTGTGACCCAGGGCAACTGCTTTTCTGCCTCCTCTGAGTCATCTCGAGATCAGGCTGTGTGTCTTTATTGTACTTGGGATATTCACATGATGTTACTCTGAGCTGCAGAGTTGTGCAGGCATTAGCCATACTCACCCAGGAGAGCAACTAGAAAGAGAAGGATTTTAGATGGTAACTAGGTATACAATTTTATGTATATGATACTAGACAACTGATAAATATCCAGAGATTTTACAAATATCAGCTAATTTTCTAAAGCATGAACAGGTATCTTTCTTCACCCAGTTTTTCTTAATAATTTCCTTTACCTGACACCCTTTACTGGCCATAGCAGAGCTCCTTCCCTTGCAGTGACTTGTAAGGGTCACTCCTTCCTCAGCTCCTTCCTTCCAGACCCTTACAAAATTTGGTCTTTCTAGAGAAGCTGTTACCGAAGATTGTCCTTTGAGGAAACAAAAACTTTGAAGTCAATTATTTAAAAGCCCACAAGCTGGTAGCTTACTAGTAGCCATTCTTTTATCTCACTGCCTGATTCTCCTGACAGCCCTCTTGTACTCGTGCAGTGAACACTCTTTTATGTAGATCAAAATACAGTATTCATAGATTACTCAAGAATAGCTCCACGTGTTTTTCTGCCTGATGCAGCCAAAAGCTTTAAGATATACTCAAGACTGTGTCATTCATGGCAGGAGCCTGACTTAGTACTCAGCCAGTGCACTCTAGCTACAAGGTATTATTTCAATCAGTGTTCCTAATCAGTGCAAAGTCTGAAATAGATTAACAGTTCTAAGCTCATTTAAGACACCATTACCAACCTTAAGAATATTTATGAATTCTTAAGATCATCTTCATAACTCCAGATTAAATATTTGTTATTTTCAAGTGCTTTCTAAAATTATCTTCAGCATAGGTATTTGGTTTGCTTTTGGTATGAAAGCCATTTTCTCTTGCCATCAAAGTTAACCATGCAGAGAAAAAATATGTTCCCTAATCATAGTTTGTTATTCTTTTTTATTGTTAATCATACCTTTTTAGCTTTTTAATAAGTATCCCAATGTGGAGGCAATGAGGCATTTGTCATATTGTCCCCATTTCAATGTGTGGGAAATGAATAAAGTGAACAGTGTGCAAAGACACCACAGGCTGATTGATTTTGAGTAAATAACTTGGTGAATATTTGTGGAAATGGAGTTGATCAGCAAAAATCAGCCTAATTTGACAGGTTCTATCACTGAAAGAAAGGGCTACATTTACTGGGAAAAATTGTTCACAAAATTTCTCACTGCCTAAATTCTGTTTCTCACAGTCGACTTAAAATGGGTTTACATTTGAAGACGACTGTGCTAGAATAAAATTGCCTCAAGTTCTTTACAGAAAATACAAAAGACCATGTAATTTTAATGTCAAATTTATCACCTTTCAGCTCTCCTGCCCCATCAATATAGCACATCAAAAATGCTTATCACTGAGGGGTCTTAACGGCAAAACATCTTATAATTGCTAAGGAAAGCAAAATAAAATATGCATGAAGGCTGACAATTTTTTATTGCTCTGACCTTTCAGACTTTCATATTTCTCTTAATTTCTTATCAGAAAATCAGTAAACATCTGGAGTGTTTTCCAAATATGACGTGTGCTGAAATGTCTTTTTTTTTGAATCAAATAAGTCAGATTCATAGACTTAAAACAGTGTTTTCTCTCTTTCTTTGATCAATTTGACCTCAGAATCTTCCCACTGAACACTTTTCAAATTAAGATTTCTCTACAAAAGTTTTAGTTTACCTGAAACAAGCACTTTTTAAGAAATGTCATAGGTGCTTATTAAAACACCTGTGTAAAAGGGTAACATCCCACAGTTTGTAGGTGAGACAGACAAAATATTATATCTATGTTTAAGATACGAAAATTAAAATTCAGAAGTCTGTGGGTTTTCTTTCTGTAGCTTACCTTGGAACACATATTAGTGGTACTTTCAAAATACAATAAATTCTTCTTCCATGAAATGTTACTGGAAGCTAAGAAAAATCTCTCTTATTTCTTTTGTTAGCCATATATCCCTCCTCTTTGTGTCCATTGTTAATACGTGCAACAGATTACAACCTTCTCTTTTTTCCTGTCCCACAAAAAATCCTCCTGCTTCAGAAATCTGTTTATACTTGGACAGGAAGAGTAGTTTAAAGCATAGAAGAAAACCAGTTAGGTGATCTGACACTTTTTCAGAGTAAAAAGATATTTCCAGAGTATACATGTATTTTTAAAAAGTTTCTGTATGCACTATGGGGGAAAAAAAATGTTGCTTCATTTTCCTTCAGAATATACATCATATTGAATGTTGACATTCTTTACAGACACAAACAAAAATTGATTATATGCAAGTAAAGTAAGTGTATGGTTAGAGTCAAATAGTTCACTGATATGGACATTAAAAATATCAATGTGTGTATTAGCTTGACAACTGATCAAGGGATAACGCTGGCGTACAACACTCTGTTTTCCAAGTACAGTATAGCCATAGTTTCATATCATTGGCTCAAACTACGTTATTACATGAATACATTACTACCACTCACATGAAAGAACATTATTGATCCATATAATTTCTGTCTTTCATTACCCATTCTTAAACTAGGTCGTTGAGGTGCTGTGATTACAGAATATTATGGTTCTAGATTGACCAGTGATGGCTCTTATAAATTACTGGTCTGATTTTCTTAAGTAGATGGTTTACTTTTTTTTTTGGTGAATTCTCTTTTCAAACTTATTTTATTTCAGATTATTGGTTTTATGTAATTTTGTCATCATGGCAACATTGTAGGTGATTAGAGAGACATAGTGTACCTAAAAGACCAAGAAAAAACACTATTAAAAAAGAACCACTTTCCCTTTGATCAGCAACCCGTAGAAACCTGCTGGCTTCTTTCAGACATTATAGTTCTTTTAATTAACTTAGTACTGGCTTTGCTATTATACAGAACTAAACCACTGCAAGAATGTTAAGGCGATAATAAACATCTAATTTAAATCCACTAAAGGGAGAAAAAAGTAATTTACAACAAGATCTCTGTCCTCAGTTTACCCTTTTGTGTCAAACATTTGGAGAACATTTGGGAACTGACACAGTTTTTCCTAGGACTGAAAGGAGTCCCTCTGGACGAAGCAGGCTCACTTAGTGAGTGAGATGAGAAATATCCATTCTTTGCTGCCTAAAATATGTCTAAGAAGCTGGAACCAGTATCAACTTACAAAATTTTCTACTTTTTCATTTCTTTCTTTTAGTGAATTCAAAGCCCAGTTTTAGAATTATAGCAACCTTCTAATATTTTTTTAATTAGTTTCTTACATTTTTCAGCACTTAAACCTCAATGCACTGATGACTTTTAATCTGTGGATTTTCAAAAGGAGAAAAATTTGACTCAACTAAATCACTTCTGACTGAAAAATGGTATTACTTGTATCTATGGTGTGAAGGAATAAAAGATCTCATTATTTAAGCAAGTTTCATGATTACTTTTTGGCAAAGAAGGAAGGAGTTTAGAGGGGGCTTAGGAAAGAGCACAGGGAATAATCCAGAAATCTAGAGAGCCTGCTTCCCACAGCTAGGGATTTAAGAAGTTCATTTTATTTATTTTTTAAACAGTAGTTTGAGATATGATTTGATCAAGTGTGGCAAGTATCTCCATGAAGAAGCCATTGCTGGTGCTGTAGAGATTATTCATCCACCAGCTGTCAGCAAGAGGCTGAAAAAAGTCAAGTTTCAAATGGAAAAAGAACGGGAATTTCTGTCCATGGTTATGCCAAAATACAAAATGTAGAGGATAGAATCCAGGTTGTTTAATACCTGTAACTCCTGAATAAATACACTTCTCAAAATTATTCTTTAACTTTGTCAGATTTTGCAGCCATAATGTAGGCAAGTAGACAATTAAATGAACCATTCATATTCTGACAATGCCTTCTACCACAGGACTGACCCAAATTCATTTTTACATCTCAGATGATAATGTTTAAATTTAAACTGCACACTCAGAATGAATTTGATAATCAAACATGATTTTAAAATACATTAGATGCTTTTTCCTTTCATAACTTAATTTTGATTTTTTCGGTGGAATTTCTATGCCTTGGCAGGCTAAATTGAGCTTATCTTTAAATATTGATTTCTAATGAGGAAATCCTACAGAGTGCACCTATACTTAGCTACAGGTGCATACAGCAGTGTCCATCCCAAATCCTACCTTCCATTCATCCCAATCAAGGACCATTTTATTTCACACCACTTGACTTTGGCTAGTCTGGACCTAGGAGCTTGGAAACACTCTGAATGCTCTAGCTAGGGCATAGCCACTGCAATGGAAAACTGCTCTGCAAGTGCACAAGCATACTTACATGGTGTCTGCTGTGTAGAAGAAGCCGAGATCTTCTTGAAAAAGATGTGTTTTCCACTGATGGACAAAGATCCTTTGGAGACTGATACTGCTACTTGCTGGCTACAGAGATGTCTCTTTGTCAGGCACTAGGCAGTGGCCCTTTGAAGAAGCAGCACAAGGGCACCTTGTGCACAAGCAGCACAAGATGAAGGCAACTAAGGATGTGACATTTATTACACAGCTCTTTGAAAGCCTGAAGTCCTTCAGGTTTCTGTAAACCCTTCTCTTCATTATCAGTCATGCTAACACTCTCAGGGACAAAGCAATCCTGTATGGTTTGTGACTATTATCAGCTAACCAAAGCATTTTCCATATCAGATTGAATCAAAGTCCAAAAATCCTCCAAAGAGGACCAAAAAGACTTTAAACAAGATGTGCCATGTAAATTCCAACAATGGATAAATTAGAGGTGATTGTGAGCTATTTCTGGATATTCTGTGAACAGGAAAAATAGATAAGTTAATCAAGGGCACTATTCCTTGCAAAATAACTTTTTCAGTCTTAGACATGAAACATTGTACAGAGAAAAATTGTCTGATCTTAAACCTTCTGGTCTCTACTACAAGCACTTTTCCAGGAATGGGGCAGGGTGTTGCTTTACCCTTACCCCTCTATCACTAGCCCTGGTAGTCTCATTTCAGAAGTGTTGCGCCTTCCTATGCTGTGTTTATAGCTGTCACTGTTGCTGGCCTAAAAGTACTGCTGTGCTTGGCAGTTTCATCTCTTTCATCTCACTTGCCAATAGGCCCAAACTGCTTGCTGAGGTGGAGGGAGAACTGAATTAATTTAAGTTTCATGACAAGACACCTTCCTGGATTCTACTGCTAACTTCTTGCTGTTGTTTCAAGAAAGGTTGAAATTCTGATGCTGCTGATGATTATAGGCTCTTGTCTGAACAACGTGTTTTGCTGTTCAGAACTTAAAAGTAAAATAGCTATTTTCAAAGTGTGATGAAAGTGCTATGATTATCTCACTCCAGCAGCTTCATTCCATTGAAACAGTGATGAAATTATAAAAATGTTGGCTCAGAGTTCCTCTTGCTTGTATATGTTCTCTCACAAAATGTAGGAATTCAACGCACAAGAGACAAACAAATGTGATTAAGTGTGTCTTTGTGTGTCTATAGCCACCTACAATTATGAGAAAAATAGAGAAAAAATAGATTGAATCTATGTGCTTTGTAGGAGCTTGATATCACACTGGACACTTGTTGATGTCTTCAGTTCTGTGACTCTGGACTAATACACCAGTGTTCAAATCCAAGTGCCAGCCTGTGCTTCCACACTATTATTGAACAAATTGACTGTCTTCCTCCTTTTCATTTCAATGGATTGATCCACACAAGTTACAAACCCAGAAGTTTTTAGCTTATAAATTTGTTAGGAGGAGAAAGTTTTACATGTCCTATTTCTGCATAGGTAGCATGATTTGTACAATTCTCCAGAATGCTTCATTGACTCTAATTCAGTTCATAGTCCATTGGGTATGAAATAAAACCAGAAGGAAATTGGCATTTACTGTCACCTTTTCACTTCAAGGGCCAATGGGGTATCCTAAATATCTCTGAAGACCCAGTAATGCATTAAAAGGCCATTTGTCATATATGTGAAATCACTGAAGGCTTTACACAGCAGATTTTAGTACCATAGAGATTGTCTCTGAAGTATGAACATCCTGCTCTTGATGATAAAAAAAGGGCACTGGAATAACTGCAGAATTTACGTGAGGAAAGCAAGAACAGAAAGGAGGAGCAGTAGGTTGCCTCTCTTGCAATACTTAATGTTTGGTCTTGATGGCCCAGCCATGCGGGTTCATGGGAGAGAATTCCTGTGTTGAGACTGTTTTGACATCCTGAGAATGATAGGAACATTCACTTGCTGTTCACAGAGATTAAAGGAGGAGAGGAAAAAAAGGAGCTTCTACTGAGAAGATGCAGCCAACAACAGAGAGGTAATTTCTATTTCTATACACCTTGTTAGTTAGAGCTTTACATCCAACTTGCTTCTGGCAACTACAAAATACATAATAAAATTAATAACAGTTCATTGCCTCCAGCTGCTCACAAGAAACAGATGCAGTTGTGGAGACATTTAGTCAGCATTTCTTCCTTCCCAGTTATACCTTGTCTTGAGCAGGGAATATTTGAATAATAAATTGTGTATTTGACTATGAAGTAGGACAGATATAAATAAAATTATACTCCTCAACTGCTTCATTTTACTAAGAAGCAGTCTTACAGTTAAGCACAGAAGATTTAGGAGAAGCACATTGTGAGGAATGTGCAGGTTTGGCTTCATTCAGTTGGGAGGACGTTTCCTCTCGGTTGCATCCAGTATGAGATAGGTGTACAGAGGGAGGAGAGTTCCTTGCCCTGACATGAAATGGCTGCACTTGCCCTCCATTTTGGACATACTCTTGGATTTTGTCACCCGCCTGAATCTTTCCTTTTTCTTTACAGATGAGAAACAATAACACAGCCATAGCTGTGACCCCTCTGCCAAGGCATCTCCCTAGAAATTCTCATTTGAAATGTTGTGGATCCCCTTTTCTGAAACATGATGTAACCCTGGCGTATATCCACCGCAGAAACATTTCAAGGAAAATCACGTGAGTTTCCAAGCCTATTAAAAACATGATTTACATGTGCTATATCATTCAGGGTAAAATATTTCCCCTTGCTGAAAAACATCTAATTCTGTCTGAAAGTAGGAGCCGTCAATGAATTTTTCCATTGACCATTGACTTTCATATAATGATATCTAAATCAGCTTGGTAAATTAGGCCTTGGATAAACACTTTGCAAGACTTTGGAACTCCTCTATAACACAACTGACAGAAAATTGATAGGTTATTCAGGTAGTCAATTACATCTTAAATGAAAAACAGGGTGGAAGCATTCGTAATTTAGAAGAAACACATAAGTCCCAAAAGAAAGAAATGAGAAACTATTTGAGGTACATTTCTACTTCAAATTAAACAGTCATACAGTGGATAGAGCTATACCTGCAGCTCACATCACACACACACACAAAAAAGTAATAATAATAGCAAAAAATGACAGTAATACATTTGGACAGCCTTATTTAAAGAACCAGGGGACTGGAAACAAATGGTTACAGCTAGAGATATAAATAGTCCAGGTAAAAGATAATGGTAATAAGGAAATATGAAACCCCAGGATAGGAAAGAATTATAAATGGTAGCAGCAAAGACTTTTATTCTGTAGCCCTTCCACTTTCTGACTGGCCAAGGAGGGACCTGAAGAGGTGTGAGGTGCAGCAGGTTGGCATCATGGTGCTCCCACAAAGGAATCCCCTGAATCTGAGCGTGGGTTGGCTCATCCCCTTTCCTGTCACTGTTGTTATTCTTCAGAAAAGACTTCAAGGAGTCCTTGGCCACCTTCTTCTACGGAGATTTTGGGAATTTTTAATTAACATTTGATTTGTTTGAAATTGACTAAAAGGTTCAGACAATGTTTGGAAGGCAGGAGAGATGCAGGCACTCAGGCAGCGATCAAATACATCTAATTAACTTGGGAATGAAGGTAAAAACTTAGTTCCCTGATGAAGAATTTCATTAAAAAGCTGCTTTTCTTTTATGTGCTCTGTGATTCTTTGAGTTTCTCAGTCTTGTTTAAGTTTCAAGGGGGAAGGAGAAGCAAAGAGTTTCTCTTCTCTGAAGCCTCGTGAATTTAATGGATCCAGTTTCCTGTTTGCTGATGAAAGTGTTGTGTGTGGCTGTCTTACATTATATTTCAGTAATGGCTGCATGTTTATACAAAAAGAAGGCACTATTTACTACTTTCTTGTTTTTTTTTTTAATTTCCTCCTGTGTTTTGCAACCATTTCCCCAGGAAACTAAAGTTATTTTAGGGAGAGATCCGAGTCTCAGTGTTTCAATGACTTTCAATGAGTTCATTACAAGGAAAGGCTGAGAGAATTGGTCCTGTTCAGTTTCAAGAAGAGATAGCTAAGAGGGAACCTCATCAATATATCAACATTACATCAAAATATCTAAAGTGGGGCTGTCAAGGCAATAGAGCCAGGCTCTTCTTGGTGGTGCCAAGTAATAGGTCAAGAGGCAACAGGCAGAAACTGATGCACAGGAAATTCCACCAAAATATGAGGAAGAACTTCTTTATTGTGTGGGTGACCAAGCACTGGAATAGGTTGCCCAGAGAGGTTGTGGAGTCTCCCTCACTGGAGATATTCAAGAACTGTCTGTACACAATCCTGTGCCATCTGCTCTAAGATGACCTCACTTGAGCAGGAAGGCTGGACCAGATGACCCACTGTGGCCCCCTCCAACCTTACCCATTTAGTGATTCTGTGAGTTTTATAAACTCACAGAAAAGTAAGAGTTGTGAGGCTCCAGAGCTTCACAGATTCATCTTAGAGTGACTCATATGTTTCATTCTTTCATTACCTTGCCTCTTAAGCGACTTAAGCTGACTTCTGCTGAGAAAGACATTTTTTGAAAATTTGCTAACATCTGTATTTCCAGGGTTGGTAACACCAGACATTTTTGAGAATCTTATAGTTTAGTGGGCCAGAGACAATGTTTTCCACTTTGGAATAATGATTACAACAATGGGGAGAGAGTTTCATGTCAAACCAGATAAAATTTTTTGTTAATTAGAAAACACAAATTTGCCACTATGAAATGAAGTTTAAAAAATATAGCAAAGTTATTGAGTTCATGCTTAATATAAGAAACGTCCTGTGCCACTCCAACATTGTCATGGCTTTCCAGGTCAGCCCAAACTGGCCTCTGCAACCCGCCCTGGGGTTGGCAGGTGCTGAGGAGCTTTGAGAGCTGGATCTACTCCTGGCTGAGGTTGAGCAGACAGGCTAGAATATAATTTTCTTTGAGTTTTTTTTTGTATTTTCTCATGGTCAGACATAATCCTGAGTTCATGTTATCCTCCTTTCTGAGGGCTACAGTTCTGATTCCCATTTCTCTTTTAAATGTAAGGTAGCAAAGACCTTGCTTTAGGTATCAGTCTTTTTGGTTCTCTTTACTGAGTCCTTAAAACATAACAGATAGATATAGCAATCCACAGATAGATGGATCCATTTTGTCATAAGATATGAAATGTACAAGATTTATAACACTTTTCTTGTTATAGTCATGGCTCTACATATGACAGTAAAGCTAAAGTATGACAAATATGAGCGTGGGTTATTTGGATGGCACAGCATTCCCATACGCTTTGTGTAATAGTATAACAGAGAATTATCACCCTGGAGTTGAAGTTGTTTTAGGTATTTCCTTAGAATGTAAATAGTCAAACTTCTAAGGGCTACGGACACTTTTATACTATGAGCTTTAACAGGTCAGACCCCTGATCCTCTACATTATAGTATCATATCTGCTTGAGCATTAATTCTGCTCTTCACCGTGATTTGGACAAGACAGTATGGCCAGGCTGTTATTTAATTGGATTTAAAACATATCATTTAGCCACAGTAAAAGACATTTTCTCTGAAAACTGACTAGAGCAATTTAAATTGTAAAACCTTTGAAAAGCATAGATTTTGGAAATTATATCCCTTATACAACCATATAAGGGATATCTATAAATGCAGCTCATTACTAAATCCCTTCAGGAAATAAAAATGACCACTGAGTTGGTTTGGACAGGATTGGGTACTTTGGGTGAAATGACTTTTCAGGACAAGATATGCTCTGGCATGTGTTATTAGCTGTTGACTCCCTTGGTTAATTATGACAGCTTTCATGTCATTGCTGCGCTCCTCTGAAGGAGAAGATTTTAGGTACATGCATAAATATTAGGATGTCACAGTATAATTCATTTAAATAATCAGTCAGCTAGCTGATAGCTGACTGATAATATATTTGAATTAGAGAGAAACAGATTCAGGGTAACTCCTGGCTTGTTAGCAAGAGTGCTCACCAGTTAATGTAAGTAACTGAATGTCACATTATCAAAATGGTTGGACATACTTTATGTGTCCGCTGCAGTGGGTCTCTCAGGGTATATAGGCTCTGGGAGATTCAAGCATGTATCCCATATAGGTTTTAGTTTCAAGCAGGTCTTGAGATTGATGCTCAGCCCTACCACATCTCAAGCCATGCCAAACTTTCATGTCCCTCATCTTTCAAGTACTTTAATGCTTAAATATTTTTTTTGTAAATGACACTCTTAAATATAGGAGCCTATATTTAGATCACCATTAATGCTAAAAACCTTGTTGCTGACCTTTAGCACATAAACAAAAAGTACAAGAATATAAAGGCATTGAGTATGAATTCAAGCATTTCAATAAAACTAATGGAAAAGGTAGGCTTGAATGAGTGGACCCACATGAATTTCAAGTAATAGAATTTCAAGAGGTGTACGATTAATTACCAAGCTATCTGAATGATGAGCAATTATTTCCTTCTAAATATCCACTGGCCAATGCATTGGTTTGGAGGTGTGTTGATGTATGATGAAGTATACACGCAGATCAAACCCCTGCTGCTTGCAGGGACATCATGCATAAATAGATGGGGACACAGAGTACAGTTTTCTTTGTAGTGATGGAGCAGTTTCAAACCCTCCAGCAGCCTATCATTAGGGTGGTGGAAACAAAAGCCTGAGAGACACCTGGCCCTCACCTACACTGTGCTGTAAAAGGCCCAGCACTGAATGGGTGTGCAGCTCCTTTGCCCCCTCCTCACAGCACCTATCCTCAGCGTGATGCCTGACCCCAAGCATCTCTGAAGCAGCACTGTGGGACAGCACAGCTGTTTGTTAGTGCTCAGGTGGGGCTAACAGACCCAAATCAGCAGTTACTTGCTAAAAATGACAATTTCAGCCCTCTTTTGAAGGCAGCCAGGTAAGCTGTTACCATGAAATGTGCTATATCTGTGCTTAGCACAGTGTGCTACAGTGACTATTTTGATTTAGCTTTCACAGCTCTGAAAACACAGGCAGCGTCTGGCGGCACAACAGCCATGCAAATTTCGTGAGCAGGGAAACAGCAGATCCCTGCACTTCATACTGACAGTGGCTTAGTGTATGCACTCACTGGAAAGAAGGCCTGAGAGAGAGGGGTCGGAAATCTGGATGCAGCACAACAAAGAAGCTACAAGGCTAAGGAGACTGGGAACTGGCATTCTCTGAAGGATATGAAATAAAAAGATCCTATTATGTCCGTAACTATGTGTCATAGAATACTCCTCTGTGATGTATCCCCTGTAGTAGTTTAACTGGCAGTGCTTCAGGGGATAGCTGTGCCTGCAGCTCCCTGAGGTTGGCTGTTTGGGTCCATATGCATGAGGCCCCATCTTCCATCTAGATGTGGCTCTACACAGTAGCAGATCTGGCTTTCTCCAGCTGATTCTGGAATTAATGATGGTGTGGCAGAGTAATTTACTTAGCCAAACTCATTAAAAAATAAAACAGCCTGTGAGAACATAGTAGTACATAGTATAGCATACCTGTATATATGCACCATGACCAAGAAGTATACAAATGTAATTATCTGGTTATGGTAATATTTTTGTCCTTGTTTACTGATTGGTATTTCAATTTGTGGGAAGTTTGCAAGGACCTTTATATAAGTGTTCATAATACCCTTCCTAAAAGCCTAAGGTAATGTAAGAGAAGACATTTGCCAGGGCAGAATTATTTTATCTGTTTTACAGCTGAGCAGATGAGGGGAGAATTGATTGAGCAGCTTGCTCAAGGCCATCAGTGCTATGCTTGTGAGTTTTTGAATTCCTATCCAATGCAACCATATCCTAGACAGTCAGCAATCAGGTACAAATATACACGACAATTCCAAATATTATCCAGGGCAGCATGTGTGCACAGGAATAGCAACATTGTGGAGCCTGTGGAGATACCAATGAGAAAATCAAATTCAGAAAAAAGAGAACCCTTTTCTTTTTATTTCGTTAGGTTTCATTTGTTTTCTTATTTTTCTTAGTTTTTCCTGGAGTACCATCTTTCGTCTCTGCAACAGAACATTTAGTTTTCAATGGTCTCCAGTATGCAGTTCCATCAATAAATGTTTTTATACTCTATGACTGAAAAGCATCCAATATCAACCCATCGATCCTGTTTGTGCATGAGAAACTTCAGAATCCTGATCTTTCAGGGCAAAAGTAGTTATTATGAAAAGTAAATACTGCTCCTAATTTGGCTGTAACATTTTGCAGCACTTGTGCCCAGTTGCAACTTCTGGAAAAATATTGGCATCTATAAATTAAAACATAATGATTCTGATGAAATTTACAAAGGAGGCTGATACAATTCTTAGAGGCTGAACTGCTGTGTAGAATCAGCAGTTTTTAGCTCTACTTTTCCATCGCTGCATCTGTCATAGAAATATCATTTAGCATTTCTCTTCTCTTACATGCCTCATTTATTTCCCAGAATTTTTAGTGATGCAAGTCTTATTGATACCTGTGAGAGAAGAACAGTTTGAAGACTGGTGCAGAAAGTATGATTATAAATGATCATGCTTTCCATTAGGCTGCCTTTAGTGCTGTCAATAAGCATCAGTTATGGAGAAAGATAGTAGGCTTTCCAAAATATACAAAAAGAGCTGCATCAAAGTTACACCCTACTGTGCTGTTCAAGCAGCAAAGAGTATTGACACAGGGGGCTGCTACCTATGGAAACAGATTAAGCTCTTCAGAAGCATCAGAAATTATGTTCTGCAAAACTGTAGGAATGTGTGCTTCCTTCTATTTTTTGTGTATACACCAAAACAGTTATAATAATAAATAACTTGAGTCCCAGTATGCCTCACAGAGAAACATAATGAAGCTGACTGTTTAAAAGCACATCTGACCTTTAATTAGCTCTTCCACAGAGCCAAGCACACCCAACCCTGTACAGGAGGAAACAGCCCTGTGCGTGTTTGAAGAACACAGCTTCCACCCCTCTGGCTGCTGATCTGGGGACAACTGGCTTACACATCCCCTTGTACATCCTCTGTGACATGGCTGAGGTCCCCAGGGAAACACAGTGACAAGCCCAGGAGGGCTGCACTATAGGTGGACCAAGGACAGCACAACTCCCCTGGGAAGTATGGCCAGGGTCTTCTCCCATCTCCTCTGACTTGGCAGCTGAACATCAGACACATCTTTTGCTAAAGAGATTCAGGGAACAATTTCCAAAGGTCTTTGGACTGAAAAAACCAAACACCTGTAGAGGTCTCCCTTTACTTGGCCAGAGGAGACTTATCTCTGCTCAGACAAGGCTCTTACCTACAGTGCATGCTCTGCAGTCCTCTCCAGCAAAAGTAAGCACAGCGACAAAGCTTTCAGAAATTATCGCTTCACAGGTTGAGTTAATTCATACAGAATCCTTACTATTCAACTTATTCCACCATTTTGGAGGGATGAATTCACAACATCCAGCAGTAATCATCAGGCAGCTACATCTGAACCATATAATAGTGAGATGTTCTAACAGGAATTGACAGCTGACACGTATCAAAAGTGTTACTTACCATGGCCTGAAATTGAGGGAATTATGTGACAAAATGAAATACTTGCATGCTTCCAGGCAGCAGCTCTGATTTTAGTAAGGAACAAAGAAATACAATTATAGCACAAAGATTTCCTGTAGATAAGTTTGATCAGGGTTTTATACCTGCAATATACCACTTCTAACTATGTCACCAGGTATGCACGTAAACACATTCATCTTGATGGCTGTCACAACTTGCTTAACACAACCAGTAACACAATTCCCTGCAGCAGCAGTATCTTCAGCAGGGAGTGGGGGGTAGGGGTGAAACCAAAACAACTCCCCAGCTTTCTTATTCTTCTAACAGGCAGCCATTTAAAAATACTTATTTGTAAACTTTAGTTTGAGTAAGCACACAGGAGTCACTTCACAGGATTTTGTTTCCATCATAAAGATTTTGAAGGCAATTTTATCACCCTAATTTAGTAGCTCTGATTTTTAACTTTTTTTACCCTGTAAAGACATTAATTTGTCAGATCCTACTAAACACAAGCTGCAGCAGTCCTGTGCTCGGTTGTATGACAAGTATATTTTGTAAGTAAAAACAGCATGTTTCTTCAAAAGGGATTCCCGTAGGTGGATTCCACAGTAACTGAGCTGAGAAAGTGGAGGAATTTAATATGTATCAGTCTGTTTTTCTCTCCAAAATGCCAGGTTAGCAAGGATCAGGTGGCAGTGTAATGCCTTATGCATACTCAAATTATCTTTCCAGCAGGGGGATGTAGAATTCCAGTTTTTTATGTGTTGCAGGACTGGTGGGATGATTACTTTCCTGTGTCACAAATACTAGAATGAATCTATTTCAAAGGAGAACAAAGTAAGAGCAAAAAAACCAAGCAAGCTGGCCTCAAGCATTCCCAGATATGAGCAAATGTTAAATTGCTTCTTTGTTTGTAATGTGAATAAATGATGACCATGAACGCATATTAATCACTTGTCAGATCACTGCCTTGGAAATGAGTGGGGCAAGTATTCCTGAATCTGGTCAGAGGAAATTACAGAGGAAAAACAAGGTAGCATAGTGAAGATTTAGAAGCTATTTGTCCAGTATGTGGCTTGCTGAAGACAATGCAAACTGGATCTCATATTGCTCTGAAACATGTTTTTCCCCGGTATGAATCAAGTTCAAAAAAAAGTAACATTTAATAAAACAAATAAAAGTTGACTAGGCACCCTAGAACCTTTAGACCAATAAATATAATTTCCCTTGTTACTGTAGTTCAATGCTGGGGGAAACCTGAGCCCAGGAGCCCAGCCCAAAGAAAAAAGGTTTCTCTGGATTTTGAAAGACAGATTAAACCTGCACTGAATCTCATCTGGACATTGACAATATGCTCCTGTGGAGCCAGCCTGGATCTGCTCTTTTCAAGAGGGCCACTTAGTCCTTAGGAAATTGCAGTTATGTCATAGAGAGGGCACTCTCCTGCCTGCCCCTCTGTTCTCATGAGAGAGGTGAAGGCTGGCTTGTCTTTTAGGGAAGTGGACCTAAATCTGCTGAGCCAGAGCAGCTCAAGGCAGATGACAGCTGATCCACGGACTATCCAAGAAACTCTCAGTGAGAAGTTCTTACCTGCTGCCTATGAAGGACCTGAACTTCAGCTCAGCAATTGTCTTAAAATCATAGAATATGCTGAATTGGAAGGGACCCATCAGGATCATCGAGCCCAACTCCTGGCCCTGCATAGGGCACCCTAAGAATTACACCATATGCCTGACAGCACTGTCCAAATGCTTCTTGAACTGTCAGGCTTGGTGCTGTGATCACTTCCCCAAGGAGCCTGTTCCAGTGCTCAACCACCCTCTGGGTGAAAAATTTTTTCCTGGTATCTAACCTAAACCTCCCCTGCCTCAGCTTCATGCTTTTTTCTGTTCACCAGCCTTCCTTTGTCCATCCCTGGCTGGTGTAAGCCAACAGCATTACACTGAATCACACAGGAATCAACCTGTGAAGTTGGCATCTGCCCAGAGCAGGGACCTTGGGTGCAGCCTTTGGAATCCTTTTTGTTTCTGCCTGAGACACAAACCTGAAAGAGAAATAGACTGGGTTAATTCTTCTTGCACTCCTAGTTCTGAAACCAAATTCCTTCTTCCTCACAGTTTTCTCCATCAAGTCCCTTTCCTTTATCATCCAGAGATTTTTGTGCATGAAGAGATGCAAGTTGGAATTTGTACATTTGATTGAAAGCTGCTTGTTGTTCTTGTTCTACTTTGATTGAAGAAGGAAACATTTCCTATTTAATCATAGAAAATTGCATTCAGAGATATAAAATCATGGCACAAAATGAAGTGACTGGTTAATCCAATTAAGAGATTCTAAATTAAAAAAGCAAGCTGTTGTCAATTTACCAATGTCAATTTTCACCAGAGCTTTGAGTTATCCAATAATAATACTCTTTCAGGGGGTCTAGTCCTGGTTTCATTGAAGTCAATGGCAGAACTTCCAATGACACCAGGAGGAGCAGAATTCACTTAATAATCTGCAAGCTACTGGTTCAGTAAGTCATAGTAATTACGCAGATGGTCATATAAAGAAGTTCAACTGAAAGTCATTTTGTGTTAAAAAAAAAGTAAGAGAAATTCTGTTGTAATAGAAAATTACTGAAGACTTAGATTGAAGAGCTAGAAGGTGATAAACTATTTGACATTTTAGAATATCAACAAATTGTAAGAGAATTACATAGCAGATATCAAGATGGGCACAAAGAACAGGTCTGTATGAATGAAACCTTTGAAACCTTTATTTCAGCATTAAGATAGAGTCTTACAGGTTTAATTACATGCCGAGTTTTGCATTGTTGGAAGCAACTAATTTCAGCATGGCTGTGAAGAGTATAAAATAGTATATTACTGACTTACTCAGATTTGTGTTCCTTGAAATAGGGAGCTGGGTTCAAAAGAAGCAGAATAAAAAGAGCAAAATCTTAGGACTAGAAGGAACCATTTTAAATTGCTGTAAGGGAATTTCAAGTTAAATTGGAAAACAGTTTGTCTCCAGAAGTTGTGAAGTCTGAAAGCAGTCTTTAAGAGTACATTTTAGACAAACATTTTTCAGGAATGTCAAAAGCAGCAGCAGATCCCGACTTGGGAAGGGAAGATAGACCACAGAATCTCTTGAAATTCCTTCCAGACTTCCATCTTTTCTTTCATTTTTATTTTAATTTTTTTGAAGTGGTGATTTCTCCAAATTTATAGGTCTCATAATTTTACTCACTGCTGCTTTACAGAATGTAAAGACTCCTATTTGGCATCTGGTTTGGTTTTATGGGCATTATAAAATAAAGATCTCATTCATCACATTTATTATAGCAGTGCCTAATGACCAATGAGGAATGGTGCCACTGCACTAAGTGTTGTACTCAGCAAGCATTAGAGGACCAATGTCTCTGAGACTTTTGGCTAAAAACCCTTAGCTAGTTTGTGCAAGTGGTGCATCACCCCCATGCCACACAGTCTATGCGATGTCACTCTGCTCCATTTGAAGAACTCTGTTACACTTCCTATTTTCTTCCTCTAAAAAGTAGTTACATTGTAATAAAATCAGTACTTTTGGTCAGTGATGCAGGTTTGACTCTGTTCCCTGAGCATATCCCACTTGAACTGAGATGTCTATGTTGAAGCATGGTTGGCTTCTTATCTCTTCCTTAGATAAGGGGAAAGGGGGAGGTACCTTCAGGTCATGGTTTAAAGCTTGTGAACTCTGTGTTGCCTTCTGCCTGCCCTCATTGAGTTTGTAGGGAAATTCAGATGTCAAAACCCCTAACCCAGGGATTTCAACCTGGATGAAGGCTTTTAGATGGATTTAATTTTTAAATTTCCTCAGCAGAATGTTTTCTCCATTTTTTTCCAACACATTTGGTGGCTTCTTTCTTTACAGATGATGTTTCTAATTTTTTATCAGCAATGTTAGATGTAGACCTTGTTTTTACTATGTCTGTCATGAAGGTACTACCAACAGATGTTTCTGCAGCAACTATTTTCAATCATAACCTTTCCACTCGCTGCCTTTTGCCTTCACTCTTTGTACATTCCTTTTGGATCTGGTAAAATTACCCTGGAGACAGGGAGCATGGACACTCTACCACCATGCAGTTATAACATGCCAAGAAGAGATTTTGCTGCCAGTGGGGCCTTATACCCATGTTATTGTCAGCAATGTGCCATCAATTAGGCATTTTCTTAGACTATAAAAAGTTGTGTGGATCTTTCACTATTGTTTAGATATCCAGAGTTTGATTTGAAGGACTGGTCTCACTGTGGGAGATGTTTCACTTCTAGCCAAACATCTCTATCAGATTTGATTCTATGCTTGAATGTTTCCTTTTAACATTCCTCTTCTAATGTTTTGAAGGAAGATTCTCAATCTAGGTTTACTTTTTTCTGAAATTACCCATTTTTCTTCTTGTTATACAATATAGTGATGCTCATTGCACAGACTCACAGAAATTAATCTGCCATGAAACATGAGAGAATCTATTTTATCTTATTACTTTGCCTGCTTCTTGCTAGTACACACACGAGGCAGTACAGCAACAATCAGTTACCTGCAAGTTGATTCTGAATCAACCTGAAAAATTCTGGATAAGTGCTTGGAAACCATGGTACAGCAGCTACAGCAGCTGAAAGAGAGAACTGTGAAACACCATGGCCTCAAAGAAAATAAAATGAATCCAATACTGTAAGAGAAGTGATGGGAGTAAAATGCAGCAGATCAGCTGGTTTTGATCAATATCAGTATAACTGTAGTGGGCTTCTGCTTTTACTGATGGAAATCCAGTCAAAGCTTAGCCAATGCAGCCTGTGTTGATATGGTTTCACTGCTCTTCTTTCTGCTCATCTTTACTGAGATTGCAGTAGAGATATTACAGTAATACCTATCCATATTTAAATCCCACTCTCAAGTGCACCATAGAGCCTTCTAATGATTAAGAAAATGGGCCATTGAAATCAAGAGGCTAGAAATTGTGAAACCTCTTTTGTTGAAGGTCTTTAAATTGAAGCTGAATAAAAAGCTATTTGGAATGATGCAGTTAAAGATGATCTTGCCTTTGGACAGATAGACAAAGTAATTGACCTCTTGATGTCCTGGCCAGGTGTATTTTTTTACTTTATAATCTTACATTTTTCATTGGGTAGTAAACCTTGCTAATTTGTTTTTCTGAGGCTCTTGTTCTGCCTCAGTGCAATGTTGATGCATAAATCTTCAAAGTAACTTCTGAGCCCTGGTAATGCCTGATATTAGGTTTGCTTACAAAATCACATTCTAAAATGATGTCATTCTAATATTGCTCTAAATGTAACAAGTCACCTCCCTTCTTGCTGCTAGGTTTTTCAGATCTTTGGCTATCCTTGCATCCAGACAAAGCCTTAAAATGTGAAGAGCAATTGTCAAGCATGGCAGCTCCATACTTTTTGAATTTAATAGGGTTAAAGTATCTCTATTGTATAGACTTTTGCAGTTTGGTTAGTTCTGTGGACTGCATATAAAGAATTCCTTGCCTTTTAAATTCTGCATATCCCTCTCTCCAGCCTACCCACAGAATTTGCCTCATGGCTTAATTTGGTTTTATAACAGGAATGGATGTTAGAACTATTGTTAGGATATGAATCTTAACAGATATAGCTCTACCAAGTTCCAAAGCAGTTGTTCAACTGGATTTCCGATTGCTATTATAATTAATTAAAATGTTATTTAGTTACTAGCCTGGAAAATGCTTCCATAGAGCAATCCAGACAAAAGAGATACACACTTTCTTCCCGGACTCTACTTTCTTTGGAGGTACTGATCCACATATAGACTGTGATGTGGCAGCAAATTCCTGTGGATTTCCTTGAGAGTGGCAAGTCTGACATATTTTATGATGATGGATTTGAAATAAGTTCCATGCAAATAAAACAATATTTTCTGCATGGGGCCCTACTATAATGAGACCCAGGACCCTCCAATGCATTTCTTTCTGTGAGAGTATCTTCTGTTTAGCCAAATAAGTCTGAATTTACACTTTGTTACATCTTATTATACAAGTTATTAATTATATTATATGATTTAGATGTAGCCTCTGTACAGAGAGAATATATTCCTATTTCAGATTTACTCTTTTCTTGGGCTTTTTAAAAAACTGTCAATATACAAATTTAAAATTTAGTTAATATGGTGTTTAAGATGTAACACTCCTTTGCGGGTTAACCTGTCATTATGTCTGATTATCCAATACATTATGAGCTTATTCAGAGTAGAAGAGAAAAACATCTTATCTTCCTGACAAGGCAAAGCAGAAGAAGAAAATGATTACATAAAGAGATAGTGGGTCTCATTCTGCCCTGTTACATTGTATTTGCACCACTGTTTTTTCCAGGCATTTCAGCAAAGTTATTCTGAATTTGCATCTGTGTCACCAAGGACAGGATTTGGCCCACACCGTGTAAAGGCTGCATCCAGTTGTTATGGCAACGAGAGTTCTAAAAATTGTAGATGAGAATACCAGGTTGTTGCGATAAGTGATGCATTAAAAGTGACTGCTTTTTTGTGGTTTCATAGTTTAATTGATGCTTTCATTGTCTAGAATCTGTTTTTATTGATGGTTGCAATTAGCTAAGGTGCTGCCATAGGAGCTTTAACATTGCAGTGGCCAGATATTACACAGGACATGAACAGGTCAGGTTTTATAGCAAGATGAGTTATTGGTTAGCTTAAACTTATATGACAAACATGTTCTGTACATTCCAATTGATGTGTTCAACAGCTGCCACACAGCAGCAGGAATCAACCCAAAGCTAATGTTACCACAGTGATGAGAAAGAAACTACATTTTTAACATCTGAAACATTCTATATTCTGAAACGGCTTGTGAGGGGAAAAAAAAGTTTCTGTGAGTTCCTTTGCTTGTTTCTTTCAACATCCTTGCCTGAAGATGTAGCAAGTATAATGCTTCCTGATTATCTTCTCTCTAGTCTGTGCTGGGTTGAAGTTTGAAGTCTACAAATCTATCCAAGCCATCCCTCTGAATTTACAAATAATTGGACTAGATTTGCTTGGGTGGCTCCACCAGCCCTCTCTCAGAAGTTAGCCTGCCAGCGGTCACGTCCTTGGGAGGAGAGACCTTACTCACATTGTCCTTGAGAGTTATGGGTGGCACTGATTAAGTAACTAGCATAGAAATGAAACATTGGGTGGCTAAAGGCAGCAGCGAAAGAAAGATGAATTCAAGTTTTAATGATGCAGCATATTATTATGCATATAAGAAGAGATGTACTCTGTTCCAGTTTGCAGACATTGAAGTTCAGATGTTTGTGTATGGGTGTCCATATGTGCCTAAACTTCCATCACAGCCAATGTTGCCCAAGTCACGGTGTGTGACTTCTTTGCCTAAATGTGTCATCTACTGCCGTATGGGATATTTTGGGGTGTCAAAAACAGCTAGGACTTCTGGGACGTGCAACCATTTTTGAAGCACAAGCTGGATATACCTAATATGGCATCAATATTTAGGCAATTGAAACTTCCTATTATCTAGGCTGAACAATTACATAGCTCAGATATTCAACTGACCCCAATGTTAGCCTTGTTTTGCTTAATCTGTATTAATTAATGTCTAAGTGTAACAAAAGCTTAAACACCAACTCACACGTAGATACCTATACTGTAGACACCTTATTGTCTAAAAATAGGTGATGAATGTACTTGATTTGTGCTTGATTGCTGTTTTTCAGCCATAACCGTAACACCAAATGAAACAAGGGAAGACAAACATTTGGGGTTTTTTGCTTTTAATTAGAGTAATTTCCGATTAGCTCAATTGAAATCAGAATAAAAATTCTACTATTTAAGAAGGGGGAAGACAGAATTCATGATTTAGAAAGATAGAAATTTAGTGATTTAGAAATATAACTCAGTAATGATAACATCGGGGGGACTGTGGTTCCCAGTCTTCCTAGTCTTGTTTTGTTTATGCTGTTTAAACATAAAGTATCTAAAGTGGTATTTAGACTCTTTCCGTTGTCATTGGAGGGAGAGAAACTTCCACAGAGTTTCCATTCCATGATTGACTACTAAGCCTGACTCATGAAACTGTGCTTATGTCCAAAATAGCTTCTAGTTGACCAGAGTTTGATAAGATTGCCATGAATGATTGCAAATAGCTGGTACAACATCTATTTGGGTGCCCCAGTAACACCAGTCTGTAGGTAAGTGGGAGTGGATAAGATCAACCCCTGTTTACACTTTGACAAACAGCTTTAAAATATTGACAAGAATTTCTATTGAGAACTTTTACTGCAATAAATATAAATATGGAAATTAATTAATAAACGAAGTTTTCAGATAAAACCACTGTTGTGGCCCTGATACGCATTGATGATTAGAAAAGGGACATCAACCTTTTGTGAGCTGGGTTGGGTTCTGTGCTGGTGTCCTGCATTGAGTGTGATCAGCAAATTTCAGGATACATATTGATGATCAATAGACAGAAAGTAGTCACCAAGACTCAAATTCAGTAAGATACTTCAGCATACAGATTATTTTTTACTGTATTTTTTTCTGTGCTAGAGGTTAAGACACTTGCTAATCAGAACCTAGGTTGCTAAAAAGTGTAATTTGCAGCATCACCCAAAATGTTGTTCTGCCTTTCAATTGCTCTACTTACCTCGTTCTCTGGAGGTCATAGCAAAATATTGCTGAGACGAAAGGAAAGTTAACTAGTGAATTCTCAGTGCACCTCAAGTACTGTCTTGAAGAAAGATTCTTTTCAGAAGCCAGGATTTGAACAGCCTCAAAAGGCTATTTTGTCTGCAGCCATGCTCTGGGGTTCAAGGGTGAAGCTGCCACCCTGCCTGTGACCTTGCCCGTTGTCAGAAATTACTGCGCCATTGGAGGAGCTGCAGAAACCAGTATGTCCTGGCTCCTCAGTTTCTACATTTCCCTGCTATGGTCATGGGAAAGTAGCTTGCACACTGCCTTCTCCCATCACACCATGGTCTATGTACTGAGCCCAGCAGAATGGCCAGGAAAAACCAGAGCAGCTCAGTGGGGAAAGTCAGTGTGACCAGCACATGGGACTGGAGCAACAGAAACTGGTAGTTAGTAAATCAACAAACACCTTTGAGTTAAAGTGTTGGATCTGAGCATTTGGTTGGTTTTGGGTTTTCTTTTCCCTGGGACAATGTGTGCGTGCATGTATATTCAGAGAAATAGCTCATATCTTAGAAGGCAACAAAAATGATAAACACATTCCACTGAAAGTAATAATGGCTGGAGGCTACTATAGCATTGTCATTTTTAGCTCTTAAACAGTGACAGTTCTCTCTGTGCTGTGGAAAAGTGAAGGTAAAATATAAGTCCTCTTCAGATACTGTTGCTGGGAAGAAAACATTAATGTGCCGCTTTAATGAAAAAGCAGTAGTGGTTACAGTCAGAAAACCACTTATGACATCTTTTTTATTTATTTTGGTCAAACTATAGGATGTAGATTGAAAAAGAAGTTAAATATCACAGGATATTTATATATAATAGCTCTGACCTTGACTACGCTAAAGCTGCTTTCAGATTTGCACAGCAGGTGATGCCTTAAGCTTATTTTTAACTCATGGAACTCCTGAAATAGGATGAAATTAAACAAAACGAAAAGACCGTATATGAAGCAACAGAACCAGCTCCTGCACACTTCTCTTGTCCTCACACTCAGTTGTGCACCTTCTAATAAAATCTGAGGCAGTGTATTTGCCATCTGATGGATTACTGGGAGCTGCAGGTGTAGCTCAAGAGAGGAGAGAGAAAAATGAGCAAGATGAGACTTAACTAAAACTTCAACTTGTGAGTCCCTCAGCCACAGCAGCAGCAGTTCAGCTGAAATTTTGTTTTTCAAGGATCTTTGCTCTCAAGGCAACAAGGAATCCAGGTAGTCTGGAGTAGTTAGAAAAGTCATAATGTTCCCTTCTCCTTTGGCAAACAATCAAAAAGGAAAAATTGACCTGAAACAGAGAGCAGACATCAACCTTTCTTCTATTCTGTGGGAGGCGTTGTCCAGGGCAGGAGCATGAAATACTGCCTTGGCACACACAACAAGTGTCTCAGCTAACGAAGATTCCTCTTTTGGGAGCACAGGGACAGCTTTCTTTGTCAAATTCCATAGAGAAGAATAAAAAATATATATTATTTCCCTTTATATTTGCAGAGTTGTTAAAAATTCATGGCCGCATTCTCAAAGAAATTCATCAGGCATGAATTGAATGAACTGAAAAGTGTGTTTTATGTTGCACAAGTATATTTGGAAGAGAATTGGAAAGTGGACATGACTCAGCAACCAAAACTAACTTTGGTGTGACCATCATGCACAGTGCTGCATCCATTTCCTCAGAAGTATATGTGAAGACTAAACAAGCAGAAAAGTAGTTTTTAAAGCCCTTTCTGTTCCCTGGGGGATGTTGTCAACAAAGATCAGGTTTAGCTGACCAGTTGCTTCACAGGTTGAGCTGGAGCCACAGGCCAACCTCAGGGTTTGAGGATGAGAGATGGGGGTACACTTACTTATTGTTCTTTGTCTGAGGTCTGCAAAGACACAAAAATAGGAATTTGAGCTGGATATTTACTGAGACCCTCAAAATATGTCCAGTTACATCTGCTGATGTATTTTGTGCCTCTAGAATGAAAATGGTTGAGTAAAACAAAGCAACATGATGATAGAAGCTGATGTAACTTCCTCTTCTTTGCTGAGAACATGTATTATGATACAAAAATCAGGGAATTAACAGCACATGAAAAAGTACTTTCCATATGGCCATTTAGCAAAGTTAGTAATTGAAACAATTAAAATACATAAAAGTGGACCATTACATTTTTGCTCTTTCAAATTAAATTTACATTTCAAGAGGATATAATGGGACCAGATATTTTGCTGATAAAAAATAAAAAAGATACCAAGTGTTATGAAAGCAGCTGTAAATTTGTCTATCTTACTAAGTTATGTCTTTTCCAGTAAATTTTGGTTAATTAAAATATCATGAACATTAAATATTAAAAATGTCAAACTACATAAAAGCCTGAAATTGATACTTTTGAAGTTAAATATAGAAGCACAAAATATTTTGAAAATTAATAGGTAGTAAGGTTCTGCTTTCGATTATTTAATTTAAAACATTTAATCTAGCAACTTAATAAATTTTGCCGTTTGTTAGTTACCAATGCCATAATAATCAAAAACTTGTTTGGAATTTGATTACTCCTTTGTTGACTTTTGACAGTATTTTTTATTTTTATTTTATATATAGTGTCTTTAGAATTATTCTCATTGTTTCTTTTCATTTATAGTGAAGGGTTAGATATTTTTTATAAATTTCTATTAACAGTCTTTTTATTCCACAGTAATAGCCTCCTCTTATTAATTTTCTTAATCCACTAAAAGATTGATTTACTAATCTGAAAAGATATCCTATTTCAACCTTCTCCAGTCTTCTAGAAAATAATCTTAAAACCTGACATCACCTAGAGGAGAGTGGAGTTTTGAAGCAATCATGACTGGCTCTTCTTAACTCAGAACTCATGTTTCTGAAAGATTTTAATATTGAGCTGTTTGACTCCAGATATCAGGATGAGAAACCTGCTGGTTGACATATATCCTCTCTTCTTAAAGGAAAGAACGTTCCATTTCTGTGAACAGTTGTGTAGACACTAGAAGTTCAAAAGGCAGTACTCTGTACTAAAATGATCTGTGATCATAGGAGAAATTTTAAAAATCTCTGAATAAGATGCTGATTATCAGGTAATACTAAGGGCTTCTTCCTTGGGGTTTTCATTGTTTTTTAAGATTTACTTACATGTTTAAACAGGACAAAGTTGTACTATTGGAGTCCAGCATTTGCACCAGGAAGGTCCATCTCCCTGTAGCATAGCAGTGGTCTGAAACCTGCATCACCTTATTTCTTCCTGCACTGTAAATTATCTCTGCTTTTTCTCCCACAGAACTGATTTCATCATTCACAAATGCCAGATACTGACCATTGGATCCATCATCTCCTGAACAATGAAATCCTGAAACAGGATTTCAGTAATCCAGTTTATTTAATCTAATTTATTCTGAGACATTTTTAGAGGGTATCATCCAAGTTTTACAGTTTTGGGCTATTTCCTTCAGATGTGATGAAAAACATTATCCCTTCCAGACCCCGGATTGGACAAAAATATCCAGGGAGAAAATGTTGTTAGGTGGACTGGTAGAAGAGGCTGCAGACGGGTATCATCTTTGCTTCGTAGGAAAAATAATAGCTGCTTTCTGTCCTGCAATTGGACTTCTGGAAGGTGGAAGGAAAGTGATGGAAAGAGTGGCAATAAGATTTTGTGTCTAGAAGTGCGGGGAGAAAAGAGGGGAGAAAAGGTGTGAAGGAGCTTTGAGATCCAAGCCCTTAGCACCGATTCAGCTGTGTGTCACCACAAGAAGCTCCCTTGCAGCCAGCCTAGCTGTCCCAGAATGTAATTTGCTCCCCACACTCCACCTGCTGGGAGCCCAGCTCCCTCTGCCCTACCCTCTCTGTCTGCCACTTCTACCTTGGGAGGAGGGGTGGGCTCTCCTTTAAGTGTGCCGTAAAAATGATTTTTATTACTTTTAGTAATTTTCAAGAGGAAAAAAGTGGCATTCTGGGAAGGAAAACTGTGCTGGGAGGAGTTGGTCCAGGCGTTCTAGGACTGCTTAGGTCCCAAAGGGACCCTGGTGTCACTGTTTGGGTTGTGAGAACACAAAACCTCTAGACAGCTTTATTGAGAGGGTCCTCTGTGGAGAGGCAAGTTGTGGTCCTCCTCCTGTTTCCATGGGGATGAGAAATGTGCCTCTGCAGAGATGGCAGCACAAGGGGGACCCGGAGAAGAAAGATCTGAGGCTACTCTTCTTTCCCAGACACAGCACATGCTCCTCTAAAAGGAAATTAGAGGTTTGTTTTCCACATATTCCTTAAACAGTAGGCGAAAATATCCCGAGAGATGTGTTTCTCCTGCCAGATATCCATCCTGCTAATCAATAAATTCTACAACTGAGGATGGGAGGATGATATATGAAACAGTGAAGTATCAGACTTACACTCCTCTGTTGATGTATTGATGCAATATATTATGGAGGCAATATCCTGCAGTGAAACATTGATTCAAAATGTGGTTTCAACCAGCAGCAGCACTATGGAGTAACCCTGTCTACCTTTATACTTTCTTTTTTTTTATTTCCATGAGATAAAAACATTTGGGGTGATACCATTATGACAATGCTGGCCTTCTTTAAGAAGAAAAGATCCTCATTTCTATAAGAGTCATGCTTGCACCAGCTGCCCCCTTCAGCTGGTGCCCAGAAGGTGTTCGATGTTGTCCGCACTGCACCCAATGGTGTAGCCACAGCTGGATGGACCAGGTAGCATTTGCAGCCTGGTTAATGGGAGGGTGCCAATGCCTTTGAAAGAGAAGCCTGATCCATCCTGACACGTTGCCAGCATGGGCTGTTTTTATTTGTCTTCCTCTCCCCGTCAACGATGAACAGTGTTTGTTTTCACGTAGCTGTGCTTTGCCGCATCCCCAGCAAATAAAGTGCATTGCAGCCACCCGAGTATATCGAGCAATAAGACTACATTAAGAAAGCCTCCTAGGGAAGCCAGTGTACCACAGTGTTGAAATTAGACAACATATTGTACAACATGGCCTCAGATATTCAGATTAACATTTTTCTTCAAGGTCCCGTAGGCACATTCAGATTTGAGCAGTGAAGAGCACAAACAGTTGCAATCCTCAGGAGCCAGTGGGCACACTGCTGTCACCAGCTACTGAAGTGTAAGTCAGTGACTTTGGAGCACCTTGAGGAAAAAAGTCTGCTACCCAAACAAAATGTGATTTCTCATCAGGGAGTAGAGCAGGGGCTTGGAGGAGGAGCAGAATCTGACTGCAGAGCTCCACAGGGAGATTTGCAGAAAGGAATCAAGTGTTCGGGTATTTTTCTTTGAATTTTTTTTGTCTGACTAACATCACATATCAACACAGACATGCTGACATGCTCTGATGTAGAGTATTTCCCGCTGAAAAATTCTAACAACATCTTTTTGAGAGGAAAATAGCAATGGGTTATGTGCAATAACAGTGCAAATCTTGTTATATATCCAAAGATCCAACAAATAACTAGACTACTTATACGTCTGATTCCTTAGTGTGCCTCTCTGGTACAGTGATTGCTTTGGAGCAGATGGATAACTGAGAAGACACCCAAAGCTAAAGGTAGCACCTGACATCCTTTCTGGGCACTGCATAACTATACATCTTTGGACTATGTACCTAATGGCTTGTCAGGGAGCCTTACAGGATGCACCTAATGGCATTAATGAACTCCCTTTCTCATAAGGATCATCATACAAAAGAAGAAGCCAAGAAGAACTATCTGTTGAAAACTTTTTTTCTTAAGATGCAAAGACAAAAAACAAATCTGTGATCTAGAAAAGGGCATGTTCAGGCTGCTTAACATGTGTGCCTTGCAAGTGCTCCCAGTTCTGAGGGAGTGATAAGAAAATAACATTTCCATAAGCTGGAAGTATATCAAGGAACTGAATGCTTCTGTGGAGAGTGATAAAAAGAACTTTAGTAGCCTGGATTGCTAAGGAAACAGAAAATAGAGGAATGGAGATGAATTAGATGTTATTAAGCACCTGAAGTTTTCTTCAGGCAAAAACAGTCTAACATTCAGCTACCAAGCAGGGAACCACTTACAGTACTAAGCACTTGTTGGAAATTTTCAGACTAACTGAGAAATTCTGGTGCAGATGTCACTGTCTGTGTCTATTTCTGGCTGTGTTGCTGTGCAATTAAACTAGAACTCTTTTGTGCTCATCTGAAGGATAGGGTAGCAATAAGTCAAGATAACCATACAGCACTTACTTCCATGAGGATTCTAGCATTCGCAAAACATTTCCTTGCAGGAGTCTCAAAATATAATTTTATGTTAGTTATCATCTTCTCAAATGAGACAAAGCTTAGCAGAAGAAACTGATTTGTGGCTGAAATTTCATTTTATCACCTTACAGAGTAGTGATAGAATCTGACTTAATTGTGTATATCCTTTGCAGTATGTCTTGATAAAAGTTTCATGTTGATTAGTTACTTGGGCAGCTGGCCAGTGCTGTCTGCTAATTGTAGAAGACAGAACATTTATTTTGTAATAGACTTTGAAAAAAAACCCTCCAACTTAAATTAGAAGATGCTAAATGAGAGTAAGTCTGACTTGTGTTTTGAAAGAATAAAAAGAAAAGAGGAAGCAATACTGACACTTAAACTTCAGCAGACATGTATCTTCCAATGCAGTTTGCTTTGCTTTCTTCAGATTTCCAAGTCAGAAATCAGGGAAAGAAGTTATTACTTTTTTGAATGGTTCCATTTGGGGAACAGCCCCTAGTGTTAGAGCACAGACAAGAAACAATATGCTGCCAATATATGCTGAAAACAATTTGTAACTAGACAAGAAATCATTGAAAAGTTTCTTTGTATGCAGAAAAAACATTGCAGGTACTGCTTCTCATACTGCATCTGTGTGAAGTAGGTTTTTTGCTTGTACATTTTTGCTTATTTTGAATTACAGCACTCTGGAGCCCTATATACTGTTCTTTTTACACAATAAATCCTGCCTAAAGCAGAGCAAGTCTAGATCCTCAGATATTAGAATTAAGGGATCTTTTTTCACTGGAGAATTTTGCTGGAGTTTTTCCTTCCTTTGAGCAAAAACTTGAAGATCAGACTAGTGCTGCTACCTCATCAAACACTGATATAGAGAAAACTGCCCACATCCTTCACTAAGTGGTGTGCTGGAGCGTAGTGGTGAAGACCAGCGTCTTCTGCTGGGAAGGTAGAAGACTGCTCACCAAGGAGGATTTTTACCTTTGCTGTGGCTGCTTCCACCAAGATAATCAGCTTAAAGAGGCCATAAACAATCCTGATTATGCCTCAACCATTTACAGCCATACTATTAATCAGTTTGTCACACATCACAGTATGCACTGAAAATGTTGTGATAGATGCAGCTACTACTGTATATGGAGCTGTCAGCAAATGGGACATGCAGGGATTTTGCCTTCAAAAATACAGAAGTTCCCTGGTCTATTCATCTAGCATGTTATTTTTCCATTGAGAAGAAGTGTAATTTTTATGAAATTGTTCAGTATTCTTCACCTCATGGGTATTTTCACTTTGGTTTTCCTCTATCTTAAAAATAATAGGATAATCTGGGTCAATAAACTCATGTCAGAGAAAAAGATCACTTTTACAAAAATGGTCTTCAGAAAGTGAAGATTTCAGTAAGGAAAAATCTAGTAAGGAGTAGAACCATGTTAAAGAAAGTTTGGGATGTTGCAGAAGAGGAGCACTGAGCTGTGAAGTACAAGATATGACTTGGATTCGGAACAGCAGTCCTCAGTCATAGGTGATGACTATCAATTGAAAGTCCCTAACCCAAATAATTTTTTCTTGTCATTCTTTGTGTCTCTAAGTAGACAAAGACACTGAAAAAATAGTATAGCATTCAGAGGTACGTTACAAGGATGAATCAAAATATGAGCAAATGATGTGCAGTTAGACAGTAAAAAGAACACTATGGCCAGCTTAATAACCTGCTGAAAATACATGTCTTGAAACATAATACACTAAAGGAAAAGCCATACTGAGAAAAAAAGACTTGTCGCAGCTCACGGAATTCTAATAGATGTAATTAGGAAAGTGGGGTATAATACCATAAAATGATTTGCCAAGGGATGTAGATATATTCTCAGTCTTTTGGAAGTAGTTTCTAGTTCCAACATGGACTCTCAGGCTCTGCATGAGACTTGTGAGATTCTGTTGGCAGAGCAATGAAGGACGTGAAGTTTTGTGTCCTGTAACTGTGCTCTTCCATGGTCCCATTTTAATCAGTTGGTCTTCATCTTTTTCCTGACTTTAGTCTGTCGGTACAACTCTAAGCAGTGAAAATAACCAAATTCTCAGATCTAGAGTAACAACACTTCTGAATAGTCATTCACAGAGACTTTCATTCTACCAGTGTTCATTTCACTCTAAGATTTATAAGATTTATTAGGGAAGATGAATTATAAAGAGAACTAGTCCCACAAGGAAACCAATTTGTCCTAAATGCTCACCAGAGTCAGGAATAATTATGAAAAACAACAGAAGATAATATAGTTTAGACTTCTTCTAAGTCATAAGGAGAAGATAGACAGGTGGTGTATGACTACCAGAGGAAATATGGATGATCATGTAAACCATTGCAGAGTATCTAACAGGAATATAGTATAGGAATAAAATAGCTCTGCAGACACCCAGGTGGGAGAAGAAGGAGGGGATAAGATTCCCCAAGCACCCACGCAGAGATTCCCTTGCATTCCATGGAGAGCCATGCTGGAGTAGATATACACACTGTAGCCTGTAGCGGACCCCATATTGCATGTGTGCCCTTTATCTCAACCCTGTCCTGCTGAAGAGGGGGATTGAAAGAGTGGCTGGGTAGGATCCAGCAATCAGCCCAGATTAACCCAACACACTATCTAGCACTTTCAAGTTCTACCTATGGATGCCTTTTTCTGTAGGACATTGCAACATATATAATTTGAACAAGTCTGACCAAAATAATTGCAATTATTATTTCTTTCCATACCTTTATATGTTCCTTTTAGTTCAGTGCATTAAGCTAAATCACAACAAAGAGACCTTTAGGAAAAAGCTTAGTAGGATGAATTTGTCCTTGCCATCTATCTCTAAAGTTTAGCCAACTTCCCAATTCCCTCACATTGTACTACACAGTTGCTGTGTTTAATTACCAACATTAATACATTTCTCAGTATGAAACACTCTTGTGACTTTTACCTTAGACACTAATAAGTTGGGTTTGATAGAAGGAAAAATAAAAACCCAAATGCTGACATCATTAAGGTTAATAACGCAGTAGTTTACCAAAGAAGCTTCATACCCTAATTTGAATTGATTGTCTACATAGTTTCATTACAAGATGCTAACTAAATCAAGCCCATTGTTTCACAGTGATGCCGAGAAATTGCTTTGCTCTACTAATGATTAGGGTAAAACATCTGTACACTTTGAAGTTTTTTTGTGACTCCTATCACTTTGTTAGGTAAATTATAAGTGTAAAAAATACTTAAAATAAAGGTGGATACAGAGAAAAAGAGTCCATGGATATCAATGAATCTTTACAAGTAAGAAGAACAGTGCTCCCTGTTAGCTAATTCCTTCAAAGGAATGCAATGTAGGCTTAAGTATAGCCCTCCTCTTACTACAAATTCTTGCAACCCTGCATTCAATATAGAATTAATTTTGCAGTGGCATGGGAAAGTGGGTAAATGTAAGAATTTTTTGAAAATTGACATCTTTATACTGAAAAGTTAAAATGCATATTTCAGATATGTTAATGATTTTTTTCACTTTTACTTTTTTCATTGAATTACACCTAGACCTCTCCCACACACTGCTGTCAGGGTAGAGTGCCTACCCAGCACTCAGTGTGCAACCCTGAGCCCAGGTTAAGGCAGAGGGGAAGGGTAGCACCCAAAAGCAGGGAAGGAGAGGAGAGGCTCATAGTGCAGAGGGTTTCATGGTGAGAATGTTTGTATCTAACAACTTTTACAAGCTTTTGGGCTAGCACATGCAGGGGACATTATTTGCCTGTAGGGGTCAGACAAAAAGTCAATTTACATGGGGAGAAGTCAGGTGGTGAGACAGTTTTGGGGAAGATGGAGAGGGTAAAACAAGATAGAAATTACATGGGCTGAGCAATGGGGCCACAGAAATCTCTGTGTAAATGTTAGCAAGTCCTGTACAAGGAGAAAAGCTGGTGGGAGGGAGATGAGCAGAGAAGGGGTGGAAGTGACATCTCCAGCAAGACAGAATCACCCCCAGTGCACTGCTCAGGTGTTGCTCAAGAGGATGCAAGGAAAGGCCCTTTTCTTGTTATTGTGCCTTTCTTCAGAAACCAGTTCTCAGGTTGCTTGAACAGACGTTAAATACTGGCTGAAGCCTCAATGTCTCTGAAAGTGCAAAGCCACGTGCCAAGATTCAGTGACTGAAGCTAATAACAGAAAAACACCAGTGCGTAAGTTCATCAGCTCTGAAATAGGCAGTATGATAGCCTCCTTAAAACCATCCTTGTACACAATAGGTCTTAATTATGCTCCATTCACTGAATTTTAGGACATACTTCTCCAGTAGTCCTTGTACCAGACTGCAACATCTTCACTATGTTTATGAAAACATCCCCTGCTGGTGTGGCATATGAAAACAAAGGCATTTAATGAAGGGTCTGCAGAAACCTCGGAACAGCAGTATTTTCGTCTGCTTTAGATCACATTACACAATCTTCTTTATTTCATTTCCATTTGCATCAGGGATACACAGCCTGAAGAGTGACCTACTTTTCCTGCAATATTTGCCTTGCTTTTAATTATAGCAATTATCGTGCTCTGATCACTGGCGTAGTCCCCAGTATGTTGACTTTTTTTCTTAATGTTATTGTTATATAGATTACACAGACTCTCTGCCAGCATGTTGCCCTCTAATTATCCAGCTGAAGATGTTACCTGTGCCACAGACAAGCAGAACAGTTTTGTGTGGAGGATCTTTGAACATTTCTCAGGACGCTGCTGCGCAGCAATCGTTATGCATAGACTCCATCGAGGACAGGTATGCCTCTATGTTACTTCTAAATACCCTCTTCTTTCTTACGTTGTTCTTCCCTCACTTTCAGTTTAGCCTCTTTAACAAAGTGTACAACACAGACAGAGAAGCCTGGAAACCATCCAATGGCTGGCACAACCCTCAGCCTATGTATCATAGAACCATTTTTTACTGGTTTTAGATAGATGCATCAGGAAGTTTTTTCTTTACAAAGTTATTTCATATCTTTTTATTAACTAGCTTATTAACTTTTTTCTGTCTTTATTAATTCATTTAACCTGAGAGCTAATTTAGGTTAATTATATTATCATTCAACAGCAGAACAATTTTTATGCAGTTCAAGTGATTAGGAAGGTGAATCAAACTGAGCATGGTATGTAACACCAGAGCAAAAAGGGATAATGCTCTTCTGCTTCATGATTTGACCCATTGTTTCCTGGTTTCAGCATAACAAATATTTGGGTTAAGAAAAACAGATAATAGTAAAGATTGTTTTTGCTAAAAACATAGTAAAAAGGAAATATATTCTTACATCATGAATATCATAAGAGTGTGACTTGATTAATGGAAAACTGTTTCAAGAACTTCCCTTTGGTAGAAAATGCCATTACTACTGCCTCAGAGTCCTTCTCCTTCCCCAGTCTCAATCCTTGCACCTGTTTTGTCCTGATTCCTTATTAAAAGATCTCAGTTAAACAGTGAATGGTTTTTGCTGAGAGCTGGATTAGTTCAGTGTCCTGGTCTGTACAATCAGAAAGTCATTGACTAGCCCAGACAGGGAGGGCACAGCTGGTTTTAAAGGTATCTTTTCTTATTGCTCTTCTTTGAAGGAGACTTTACATATGTGTGTGAAAATCCTTGGTCTCCTACTTCAACAATATTACTGGGCAATATTCGCAGTTAACTGAGAATGTTTTAATATTTGTGAAAGTAATTGAAAGATGTAGTAAATATATTATTGAAGCCAGATCAGAATTACTGGTACTTCTACACTGTCTAGTAATTTAGTTCCCCATTTCACCCCTGGATGAACTTATCCCATAATTGCTCATGCTGCAGAAATGTTAATTTGCTTATGGCAGCTCTCTTTTGGAATGAGCTGATGTGTTCCCATCAATATAAACAAATGAAAACAAAAACCTGGGTTTGATTCTGAGGGAAGTCCAGCTCAGAAACTACTTCCAGTGGGCAGCATGGAAGATTCAGTCCCAGGCTTGACTCCCTCTGCACAACCTACTTCAATGCTATCATAACAATTTTTGCAGCTCCCAATATATGCAGCTACCCTCATACCATGCCCCAGGACAAACATTACACACCTGGGGTTTCATACCAAAACACAGTCCACATTATTTGAGAAATTTGCATCTGCAATAAAAGGCACCCATTTCTGATGGCTAAAATGATGCCTCATGCACCCGGACTATGTGCTTTACAATGTGGGTCCAGCTGCTCTGCTCTGGAGGGGACTCCAAGGCACTCTACTCAGAGTCATTTTGTAGTGTAGGTGCAGCCAACGAGAAGTCCCAGCTGTAGCCCTGCCCCTGTGTCAGCTCTAATTCTTATGCGAGATGAGCAGGCCCTGTTCCTCTAATGCTATTCATATTCTGGCAGCCCCTGGGACAGATCTCAGGTGTACCAAAATGTCTTGCCTGGGGAAGGTGGGTGCCAATTCACGTGGGGCTCTACCTCCTGACAAAACCTTTCAGGTCCTTCCTTAAGGGATGTCCATAGCCACTCTCACCCTTGCCCACCAGTGTTCAGGCTTTCACAGGGAGATGAAGGGGACACTTGTAGTCAGTAAGAGCTGTCTCACCAAACAATTTAGTTTTGTAACTTGACAGACTTCTGCCCCCTCCCCCTTCCTTTCACCTTAATTTGCTTTTATTGCTATAAATGCATTCACATTTCTTTATGTCTACATGCTACGGAACATGTTTCCACTCGTCTCTGCACTGGAGCAGCCAGTCCCTTGGTTTTTAAGTAGTGATGTTCTATAATAAACATCAATCCCATGAACACAGCAGGAGGCTCCTGGCAGTTTAATTATATTCCACAGGGCATGAAGTTCTCATTGTGCTCCATTTGTGATTTTTTTTTTTAAACCTGGAAAGGCAATTTTTTTGGTTGATTTCATCCATTTACAAGCCAAGGAGGTGTATTCCTTTGGGCTGCTGTGAAAGGTTGACCGCTTATGCAGACATAAACAAGGTGTGGGGATTAACGGGGGATTGAGAGGACATGGCTCTCTGTAAATATAGCAGAGCAAACATCAATTTTAAATACACTTTTCTTCACAAGGTGCTTAGGTAGCATCAAAACACACACGTACAAAAGGGGGATAAAGCTCTTCCTATCACAGCTTTCTTGCCAGAAGGGAAAACAGAGCCTTTACAGATACAGATCCTGCTGTTAGCTCTGCACATTAACTAACTGTAAAAATGCAATGAAAGTAATCAGCTTGGCAGAGGCTTTTCCCAGTGTTAAATGTTAAAATGTGTCAGAAACCTGAATTATTAAATCTCCATCTACACACATATATTTGGTCTGGTTTAAGTAATGTGAAGGTGTTTGCATCACCTTTCAGTTTAATCGTGATTTCCTTTTCCTTACTTAACCTGTTTAAGGGATATTTAAGCACCACTGAAGTAAATAACTCTCAAAACTTGCATTTTGTTAATCCATTCAAAATTTAGCCCATATTTGAAATACCACAGTGCTCATTTTGGACAAACTTTATGTATTTGAACGAGATATACCAATCTGTCCTTTATTTACGGGTATGATTTCATTTGCTCCTAAAATAATGTCTCTTTAGACAAGCATCATTATTATAGATAACCAGACATACTCGACAATGTTATTTAAGTTAGGGACATTTCAAAGACATAGGAAAAGTTTGAACTATGACTCTGACCCTTTCTTTCCAGGAACAGTCTTCTGTGGAAGATTTTGTTATTTCTGCCCCTTGATGAGAAACTTCACCACTGCCAGAGTCTACACCACTGCGCCTCATCTGCCTTACCCCCATGGGCTCACCTGGGCTTGACAGATCTAAGTTCTCATCATGAGAAGCCAAAACAACTTATCCTAAAGCAGTGCATTATTTATTCAAAGGCAGAGGGAGGGAGGTCAACAGCGTCACTTTTGTATTTCTTTGCAATTCAGGGAGATCTCCTAGATCCAAATCCCAGTTCTCTAACCCCAGATAGGAAGAGGTAGAAAACTCCTGGGGTGTCTCTCCTTCAGTTATGCCTCTGCTGTTACTTATACACTGGTTTTGTTTACTAGACCAGAAAATCCAATAGATAAGGGACGCTCTGACTCCAGGCATTTGCGTAAAGAAGAACACTTTGTGAACCTTGGTTGGGTTAGCTGATCAGCTTCCCTTTAATAGCTACATTGTAAACAATAATTGATAACGTTCTTCCTGTGACTGTACTTCACCTCAGTTATTTTTTAATTTTTTTCCTTCTCTCAAACTCTAAAAGCTTCCTTTTATTTCACTTTATGCCTTACACTGTTATAAAAATAATAGGTTGCTCTCAGCCAGCACAAGAGTTCTGGAAGACGTGAGAGAAAAAAAAGAATGGGACTAGAACATGGAGAGTCCCAACCACAGCCTGCAAGTTCTGGGCAGCTCTAGCTAATCATGCAGTTAGAAAATACAGAATTTGATTGACGTGGCACCCAAAAAACAGAGAACAGTGTAAGTTCTGAAGTGTCTTTCAAAGAAAAAACAGTATCTACTGAAAAGCTTTGGAGACCCAGTCCTAAGAGTTGCTTTCCACACATTTGCCTAACTTAGCTTTGACAAGAGAGCAGCCCAAGACAATTCAAAGAAGCTTGTAACATCTTGTTCCTTCCTCACTTCCTTTGGCAATTCAATGGATGCTCCAAAAGAGAATGCAACTACACAGAAGAGATGCAGAAGGTTAGTTTCCAAATTACTTAGATAGCATGTTGTCATCCACGTATTTCTTAGCTTTGTCCTGGCTTGTGGCTCTGCTACAGCAAAAGCTCTGAGAGCTACTTGACACTCCTGGGCTCTGTTAGCTCTGTGTTGAAAACTATCCTCACGTATGCTTTCCAACCTGAATCAAATATGAACTTTGCAGCAGGTTTCCATTTCAACGGAGCAGTAACTTGCATTTGCCATCTAATGATCCTGCTCCTCTTGCTGCACGGCGGAGCTGGAGAAGAGAGAGTTCTGCTGGGGGATGGCAGTGAATTGAGTCAAGCCTCTCAAGTTCCAGTGTTTTTTAAGAGAGCAAAGCATATATCAAAGCAGGATTTTGCCAAGCTGCCTCCCTGCTGTGTGCAATGTTTTTTTCCCAGTGAGTAGCTGCTGGCATAAGATTGCTAAATGGTACCCAATTTCTATAAGCCCACTTTTTCTGAAGCCTCAGTGTTGGCAGATGGTTTGAAGAGCTACAGGTAATATGTAGTCAAAAAGAACCTATACTGGTATGGGTTACTATAAAAAAATTTATTACAAGTTTGAGATGGCTGTGTTACTCATTAGTGACACTTCTTCGGCTAGTAGCAGGAAAACTTTTACAGCCCTTCACATTGTCATATAATACCTCTCCCCACAGGTTTTTAAAACAGGCATAAAAATCCAGTAAGGCCAGAATTCTTGTAATTCTTTTCTCTTATTCATTTCTTAAATATTTAGTACCCCTTACAATATAAGGCAAGGGATGGTCATCACTGCAATATGAAGTTACTTCTGAAAATGATGAATGCAATGGCCATTTTCTGGGAAATAAAGACATTCCTCATGCTTTTGACAGGAATATAGAATCTAACATAAGTAAATGTTGACTATTCTTGGACAAAGTTTGAAATAAGTCCTGGAAAGTACCTTTTTATGTGTGGCTTTCTTCTCCGCATGCAAATGAATGGGAAGACTGTTGACATTGGTCAACTTCTACATTCTTCATACTTCCTCATCTTCTCTCATAGTAAATAAAGGGATGGTATGACTTCAGGGGGGAACATTAACAATTTTAAAAGCTTTGCAATGCAGATATAATGAAGGGAGGAGATTTCTCTCTAGTGGAGTGATAAATATGAAGATTAGATTAGAAAGGCAGAGTGATAGCATTTCAGTTCACACCTCCTGCAGCCCACAACATTTTATCCAATTTGCTCTCATCACCAACTCCGTTTATAAATGAAGAAGCCACATACCTCAGTATTTATAGGTCAGAGCTGCAGATCTATTTAGTGACATTATGAATACCGTAAATCAAGTCATACCATAAACTATGAAGGAGTTCAATGGCATAACAGTAAAAGGAGAGAGAATTTATTGCCAGGTAGCAAAAAAAATATTCTAGATTAGTTTTTTCTCTCTCCTGAAATAGATGTGTTGAGAGGGCAGGAGAAGTACGATTAACATCCTTAGATGAAGCAGAACCTTCTGTGGGCAGCCAGGAGTGATGAGATGAACCATTAGTATGATTCATTCTGATAATTTTTTTCCCCTGCCTATCTGGTAAACCTGCCCTGGAAATAAACAGTGCAATTCCATCCAGTTCTGCTAGAGGACAGGGAAGGGAAAACAGACAAAAGAGTGTGAAGCACTCGTGCCTCACTGTAGCCATTTTGGAAAGTTTCTTTTAAGTCCCTCACCAACTGATACTGAGCTCCTGTTTTAGGTCATTCAGTTTTGCTTCAGCACTTCTCAGGTTCACCCATCATCTGCAGCAAAAGGGATAGTGTAATTTAGTGTTTCCCTTTCTGTGGACTTGGTGTACCCACGTGCTCTGAGCTACAGTCACTGGCAGGAACATGGACTACTTGATTTGAAAGAAAACCTAACAAGCCAAAATAGTCTGACTGACATATCTCCTTCCAGATAGGCCTTTCTGGAAAGAGACCAGCTGACTTCAGGCATCTCCTGAAAATTCTTTTTCAAAGCTTTTTAGGAGGAAACAACTCCTTGCAACAACACAGTCACTGCTTGAAGGCGCGTTTGCTGTTGATATTTCACTTGCAGCAGTCTTTGTCAAGTTAACACAAAAATATGTAAGGCATGCACCTGCCCAGGTGTTTTTGTCTGAGTTAAAATCTGATGCAATGATCTTGTTTATAATTTGTGCTGTCTGGATTTCTAGGCCACGTTTATTGCTAGAGGTCCTTTGAATTCAGTATTGCTCTTAACCCTGATTCCATTTTTGGTTTCCTGTGTCAGCATTCCCAGCTGGTAACAGGTATGAAATTTTAGCAGGAACAGCTATATGACACTTCATCCTCTGACTTTTCTGTCACTTTGTGAGGTTTCATGTACAGCCATGTAGTAGAGCACCTGTGTCTCGCTGACAACTGTACAAAAATGAGTGCCTTGAGAACCCAGTTGTTTTTGCAGGAGTATTGTATGTTTTCAGAACTAAGCCTGATTCTATTTTTTTGGTGTATTCCATTCATATAATGGGATTTAATTGCCATGAGCAAGATAGTCCTTATATGACCCCAGAGAGTAATAGTTGTAGTTAGAAATCTACCATGCCTTAAAAGTATAAAGCCTGAAACTTTACCGTTGTATTATTTGTCCAAAAGTAGTTCATTTTGGTGGGTTTGGACTCTACATTTCTAATACTAAGGGCTCCTGGCAGTGGTTAGTTTCAGAGAATGATGATGTCTGGGAACACCTAAACATCAAATTTGTTTTTTGAATGGCAAAGTCAAGTTAAAGGTTGTCATCCTAATTAGTCACAGTGGAATCATGAGGCATTGTGGTTTTCAAAAGGGAACTCAAAGCTGGTGAAGTTTAGCTAAATGTGTACAAATAGGGTGTGTTCTGTGCTGACTTAAATGTGGAGGAACCAAAAACTGACTGGGAAAGATATAAAGCGTGGAGGGAACTCTACAGAAATTAAACGGACTACGGATATATTGGATGGACTTTTTACCGGACTGACTGTTGTTTCCCAGTTTTTACTGTGGTTATGTGTTTTTACTGTTGTACCCCTGTTTACTGTTGGTTTTTTATGAAGTTTTGATATACCCCCATATTAGCCCCTTTTTCTCCCTCAGACTTTCCCGCCTAAAGTTGTTTACTCCCTTGTTCTCCCCTGCTTTCCCGCTCCTCTGACACTGATTGGCTGGAGTTTGCCGCAGTGCAGAGAGAGCTACTATTGGTCCTTTCCCCCAGATACCCAAGAGTTACACCTACCTCTCCCCTATCTCCCAATCCTGACTCTCCCTGGGCTGTCAGTCCCAAGCTCCTCCCCAGTTCTGAATCCTCCCCTCAGACTTACCCTATTGAAGTCCCTGCATTCCCTTAATAAATCGGCATTGCTTCCTCACCCTTCACTGTGTCTGGACCCCTTATTGCAGTGCCACGTCCCATTCCCTTCCCCCTCGGACCGTGGCACTTAAATAAGCAGTGTATTGAGCATTAAGTATGAGGTACTGAGTAGCCTCTAAGGAGGAGAGCCTTCTTTTTCCAAAGTGGAACATGAATTTCATTGCCAATTATGTGTTATTTATAGAAAGATTCTTTACATGTCTGGCTAAAAGTGGCAATTGTTTGGGAAATACAACTTTGCAGTAAGAGCTGCTGTGTGGTTATGCCAGAACTTTGAGTACTCAGCTAGCACATTTGAAAGATCCTTGAATTTTGCTGCAGACTTCATCAGTATTGAGACAAAAAATATCTCAGAAGCTATTGAAATTGTCATTCTTTTTCTTAGTTTATTCTTGCATTCCTTGGGCACAGAGATGTGTTTTGAATACATTGGGCTTTGAGTATCTATGTGGCTGAATGTAAACTTGAAAGTGCAAACAAAGGGAAAATTAAGTGTTCGGGGTGACACAAGGTGAAACTAATAAGTATAAACAAAAGAAGAGGCAAGAAAAATCAAAATTTTCAACAGTGACTTCTCCTAAATCACAGAATTTTTTCCCAAGTGAACTTGGGAGGAGAACACACTGCTGGAGGCAATCAAAGCTAGTCTGGACCTGCATATATCAATACCATAGTGTCTCAAATGTACCTGAATAAGCAGTCGAGATACTTGTCTTGTGTGCACACTGTTAATTTACAAAGAAAGAATTGTGTGAATATTAGACCTCTGATATCAAACCTGTAAGATATTTCTGGCAGGAGCTGGAAGCTGTTAACAATCAGTTAATGGCCATTGATATGAAGACTGAGCGATCTCCATAAAAAATCTGTACCCTGCAAAAGGAGTGGAAACTCACTGAGTTAACATATGACACCATACTGATATGCTGGTGGGTAGAGTTGCTGTTCACAAGAACCATGACAGGATGGAAGAATCAGCTGAAAGAAGCAATGAAATTCAACAAATTAAAATACAAAATCCTGTACCTGGGACGGGAAAACTCCATGCAGCTGTGAAGGAAGTGAACAAGGTACTAAAGGATCAGCTTTGCCCAAAAAGATCAGGAGAAACTGGCATACAGCAGACTGAACATGGGTCAGCATCATGATGAAAACTACCACTGACTGGGCTATATTAGCAAGAATATAGCCAGAAAGTGGTTGTTCTCTTTTACTTGGCATTTGCAAGGGTGTGTGGGGGGGCATACTGTGTCCAGCTTTTGGCTTCTTATTTCAGGAAAGACATCAGTAAACAGAAGAGAGTGTGTGGAGAACACTGCGATGTCTGGGGAACACATGATGAGTGAGGACACTGAGGGGCCTTGGCTTGGTCAGCCTGTGAAAGAGAAGACAAAACCAAGAGTTTCACTGCTTTCCTTTATTTTGCATAGGGACCATGTAGGAAAAGAGAGATGGATGCTTTCCAAAGGTGCAAGGAAAAGAGGTGTGGTCACAAACTGTGCTAAGAGAAACTTCACTTGGATATAGGGCAAAAAAATTCTTCTCAGAACTGTGATTCAATATTGCACAAGGTTGTCTCAGGATGTCATGGAACAGTTTGGCACCTGGTAGGAGAAGGCACTGAGCCACCACATCTAATTGTGATGCAAGTCAAGGAAAGAAATTATAAATATGTTCAAAATAATGATAGTCCAAGGAAGACGAATAAGGAGATTTTCTTCTCTTGGTCTGATAACTAAAACAAGGACTATCAATGAAAATAAAAGGTGGTAAACTCAAAAGTGATAAAAGTAGAGTTTTTTCTTGCTTTATGAAATAATAGATAAAACATTGCAGCCACAGTTTTAAAAGATTGACACAGCTGTCTGGAGAGTTACAGGAAAAAAAAGAATAAGAAAAGGGGGATTCAGAAGAGAGCTAGAACTCCACATTTTGGTTTTAAAGAAGTTATAGACATCTGAAACTCCTATGAAGTCTCTCTGTCAGGACAACTTATGCTGTCTGCTGCAGAAGGTTTTCAGCAGTCCCAGACAAGAATTTATGGTTCTTGTGGTTTTGGGAAATCCAAAGCAATTCCTTACAAAACAATAGATAAGTGCACACAAGTTTTAATAAAACAGGATCAAGCTTTTCCTGCAGAAAGATGTAATATTCAGTTCTATATGATGTATAAAAAACTAAAAAGTATTAACAAAGACATCAAGTAACAATCAAAGAAATTTTCTTTCCTTACAGCCAACAACCAGGTCAGAAATCTTCTTTATTCATTAAATACTTGATCAATCCAAAAGGACTGAAACACCTTTGTTTCTCCTAAAGCCATGCTAAGATCATAAAACTTTGCTAGGAAATAAGAGCACAGGTGTTGCCAAACTACATCAAAATGTCATGTGCTACAAACATGACCAGCAGTGAGTTTGGGTCTATATCAGCTGGAGCTTTGCCTATCCTGACATGAATTGAGTACCTTCTCCTCTGAGAAATGCTTGTGCTGACTCCACAGGAACTCTGGGGCTCAGGAGTGCTTCTTCGTCCTGGATGGGGTTTCCTGGCCCCAGGACATGTGGATGAGATCTCTGTCCTCAAAGCTCTCAGTGTTTCTTGCAGTCGAATTTTCATCAGGTGGAGACCAGGTGTGGGGATGAGGAAGGACAAGGGCACACTCCTGCAAGTTGCCCGGCCTCCAGGGCTCCCCAAGACCACCACCAAGGGAGTGCTCCTGGAGAACATTTGCCTAAAAGGTGAGAGAAGACACTGATTTATTTCTTCCTCCAATATAAAAATGGTGCAAATGTTGCTCAGTTTAGCACAGAATTTAAACACACCAAATTTACATATGCATGTACATCTGAAGACATCATGAAGGGCATTTACATATAGGCTATGGCCATTTGGACTTTTGAAGCATCACTGCATACATGGACATTTCTTCATTTTTTGTCTGCAAAGAATTGTATGAAAGATGTAGCAAACCAGAAATCATTAAGAAGTGATTTGACTAAAAATTAGAGGCTATTATAGGCTTACAGGTCAAAAATATATCTTAACAAGAAGACAGAGATTTGTTCTACTGATTTTCCACTACGACAAAAGGCAAATTGAAAAAATGAAATCAAGTAGGCATTAGACCTGCAGCACTGATGTTCATAACTGGTGTAATTTTAGAAGACCACAAAATCTTTTTGAATTTTGTGGCACTTTCAAAAATTCTGTCATAATCTATTTATTAGGTGATTATAGACTCATTTAAAGGCCTCAGCAGAACTCAGCACATTTCTACTGCAGATTATGTAAAATATGAAATGTTAAGAAGTGGTAAATATTCAAATTGATATAAAAACTATATAAAACTATAAGATTTAAAGTTCACTATAATACTGCAATGAACACCTTGCACGATTTCACAACCTTATTGTTCCACCAGCTCTCTGAACTGTGGTCTGTAAAAAAAGATTTAATTAAAAATGATACAATTCAAGATCTCAAGATTCACATCGGTATTCAGATACTTTGCTCTGGTATTTGAACATACTTACTGCCCTGGTTTAATTAGCTATCTGACAGCAATCTCCATGCTTTAGGAAACGGAGCACTTCACAAGAAACAGTCAAGAAGTTTGCTTGTGCGCTTATGAAATATTGCAAATATATCTGAAAATTAATCTATGCACTCTCCCATCTCCCATACAAATTATGTCTGTTCATACCACAGCCTTGAAAACACTTCCTTTAAATTTGCCATGTACTTTACTTCTCCTGAATGAGTACATCTTTTCATAACTGGTGACTCATTCATTTCCCACATGTATTGCTTTTAGAATATCAGTTTCAGGGAAACACATAGCATTATTTGAAGCAAAACAACATTTCTCTGATTTTTGTATTAATGAATGACTCTATTGTAATAATATGAATTCTACTGAAAGGTAAGGCAATATATGAGCTAACTCTAGCAATTCCTACAGCTTTTTTACTTAACAGTCATGCAGAATTCTTTCACTTCTAATTTTTTTGCCCATTGACACTATAGTGTATACTTATTTTACTGCTATGTCCTCATTTAACCCTTATAAATATCCTTTTATCATTCAGTTTTGACTCTCCTTGACTTATGAAACTTTCAATAAACTTCAAGATGCAAAAGGTTTCCAGTTGTTACTGAAAATGCTCTTATTTTTTACAGTCCCTCTCCTAGTGGTGAGCATTCCCTGGAGAGAGATGTTTCAGGCAATTGGAAGGCTCAACATTAGGACATGTAAATGTTTAAATTATGGCTTGCAGATCAATGACAAGAAATAGGACACCTATTTTGGGTAACATTGTGGATTTATAGTTATGAGTCAAGGCTAATGCAAGGTGAACTCCTCCCTTTATGATCACTGCCACAAATGCATTAGCTCATCCGTGAATTTAAAAATCGACCTCCAGACAGTTAGCTGGCAATTTGGCACCTTGCTTTGATTGTATACAATTTAACAAAAGAACATCCAGCACTAATTCAATAGCAATATTGCTTCTGCCTTTCAGGAATGATTTATTCATTTGGATATGATGTCCAAATTGCATTTTCTAAAGGAAGGGTGTTTATTTTGTTTGCAGTTTGTTGTATTACCTCTCAAGGACATGACAAGGTAAAATTCTTGCTACTGATTATTAGATTGAATGCAAGTATGTCCTTAATGATGGTCCTCTGTACAGAAATCCCAGAGGGTGGACAAGTTAGTGGGAGAGTTTGTTGGACCATGCCTTCTGACACATTACCACACACCTCACCTGGAAACTACTGTCCCAACTATCATCCACATAAAGCAGACAGGAGTCTTGCACACCAGCATTGTAGACCCCGAAAAATTCACCAGATCTTTGTGCTGCCTCATACTTGCAACTGTAGTAGGGGCATCTCAGCATTTCTCAGGATTCATCACACAAGAGGCTCTGCCTTGCCTGTGTTGAGCTCCCTGGTAGTGCAGTCTTGTGCTGCTGTAGTGTCAGAGCTGTTTTTCACCTGTAAAGCAGGTTTGGGTTTGCCTAGTTCCTTCAGTAAGCAGCTGCCTCAGCTACACTGATGCACAGAAATGTATTGTACTGTATTTCTCTACAGCAGATCCCATCTTTATTCTGGTCCTGGAGGAAAAGGCTTTCCATTCCTCACCATTGCCTGCAATGGTGATGTAAGGCATGACTTACTATTACATACAATCTTTTTATTATTGGGCATAACTAAGAATTTAGACAGTGGATCATTGCTCTTCTATTTTCACATTAACAATATTCTTATTGTTACTTTTTAAATACATAGTATAAGTATCAGAGACTCCCTACATTACTGACATTTCAGATGAATGATTGCTTAGTTATTGATTCTTCTCTCAACTGACTCTTTCTGTCTAGGGTTTTCACTAGGCTTAGCTACTTGCTGCCTACATCCTATGGAAATTCACCACATTAGTTATTGTCACTAAGACTGTCTTGGATGTTGGCACCCAAGTATTAACTAACAATCATTCATATCATACTTTGCAGCCATAGCCCTGCTGGATATATGATGAAGAGCATTTCAAAAGGATGTTCTCTAAAGATGCTTATCTGCCCTACTAGAAGGTCATGCAGATGTGGGTCTAAAATGTAAAACTCTCTGTAGCTGTGAAATTCACATTGGCTCAGTGAGTGCTCAGCTCTCCCAGCATTGTGTATTGGGTCTGCTAATCCATCTGGACCTGAAAAAACCATTTGTGAATGAAGGTATACCTGATAACAAAAGGTATCTTCTTGAACTCAATTTTCTGCCTTTGTTTCCAAGTCAGGCAGATAACTACCCCTATCAGTTAAAAAAACCACAAAACAGATGAGCACTGCTATCTGATTCCAGCAAACCCTCTGCCAGTGCTGGATGATGTAAGGTGGTCAAGCAGGCACATCGTCATTTAACCACAGGCAGTGTTAGGGTTTTCAGAATAATAGCAAACAGTGCTCTAGATGTCTGCTGGGACTATCACTGTGACACATCACTTGAAAGCCCAAGCTATAAATATGTCAGCTAGACATATTGATGCTCATTAAGTAAGCCTTGGTCAATCAAAGAAGGGAGTTAACTGACATCAGTGTAATGTGGCTGATGTCTCATGATTTAGTGTCTTGCAGTACTAAGGTGATCCAGCAATCTGCTACTTACAGTGTGAGCGACCTGAGGTTTTCCTACCATTGACTTCCACAGATAACCAGTGGGGTGTCTGTGACCACCAGTCCTTCATTCAGGCTTCACCAAGCATTTGATGGGAGACTAGCTGGTGAGATAGTTTAGCTACCAACTCAGCTGGCTAACTAAACTAAGTTGCAGAGTGGCGATAGACAGTGTTTAGCTGGAAGAGTAATGAGATATTACTGCTCACACACCTCTTCAAATGTCAGTCTGTTCAATGATACTCTAAGCTAAAGACTGCAAGAGTTTTAGCCTGGAGCAGGCTGATATTTCTGCTGGCTTTATAGGGCTGGTGCACATAACTAGTCAGAGCACATCTGAAAGGATACTGCACATTGGACAGCAAGGCAATTCCTGTCCTGGAATTGAACTGTTGCTGTATGCATTCTCTTTCTCCAGTGGCTGCATGTGAACTGATAAAACCAAGAATGCCATCCAAAGGATTATTGTAATTTTTTAATGTGATTTTATTTTGTTTGTTTATTTTGTTTGTAATCTGAGATTAATGCAGGGCTCTCTCCTTCCCTGTCTTTCTCTCTGCTTTTCTCTCTAATTTTCATTAATTTCTTTTGGCTGAAAATTTGTAGGGTATTTTCATCTTAAAGGTAAGTAGAAGGTAGTTCTTTCACCTTTCTGCTCTTTGCCATTTCTCAGGATATCCATAAAAATTCTCCTCGGTGTTTGCACAACAGATGTGGAGTTCAGATGCCAAAGCTTTGAAACAGAAGTGTATTTGTAAGGCCCTGCCTTGGCCTTACAGTCCCACCAGAAAAAGGTAGAAAATGGACCAACAGTATGAAAGACTCTTCAAATGTCATGGAATTAATGCCTCGCTTGCCTCTTCTGCAGTTTTAAAGGTAAGAACATAAGAAATCAAAACCCCACTATAATACTTCCATCTTTACTTTTGAAACAGATATGATGTATTTTTATTCCCAGATATTATTCAGATTTATTTTGGCAATGTCACTTCTATGACATAGTGATAGGACAAGGGGGAATGGTTTTGAACTGAAAGAGAGAAGGTTTAGATTAGATATTAGGAAAAAATCCTTACTGTGCGGGTAGTATGGCACTGGAAGAAGTTGCCCAGAGAAGTTGTGGATGCCCCATTCCTGGAAGTGCTCAAGACTAGCTTGGATGGGGCTCTGAGTAACCTGTCTAGTAGAAGATGTCCACTAGTCCATGGCAGGGGGGTTGAAACTAAACACTTTAAAGTCCCTTCCAACCCAAGCTATTCTATGATTCTGTGATTCTGTGATCTCTGTCCTGTTCACCTCCTAAGAGCAGTGAAGGCAGTGGAGAGAACTCTCTTGGAGAAAGGAAAGATTTGAGAGTGAAGCTTGACTTTGGGCTTTGGAATTGCAAGTATGTGTTCCTCAGGTTTGTTAATGGTTTTGTGCCCTAATGGTCAAATGAGTGAAAAATTCCCTTCTCTGAAACCTGTTGGAGAGAGCCTTGAGCTGATTTCAGGACTAGTGCTCCAAATTATGCTCTGAATAGCCTCGTGGTAAAGGTATACTAGTAATAATTCCACCTCCCAGGCACTTACTATGTGCCAGTGATAACCTAGATTTCCTAGAATACTGCTTCTGTGTTAAAAGGAAACTGTAGCATTGAAAGCATTTATTCTCTGCAAATTTAGTTCAATTTTGTCTACTTGGCATGGATGTTAAATTTCCAACCTCCATAATCAAACATTTATTAGAATTGTAATCTAGTAATTTTAACCCAGAGAGGGATTTAGTAGTCTATAAAAATTGCTGATCTCCTGAAGCTTCTGGAAGGCTTCAGGAAAGACACTGTCTTTCATATTCAGGTAAAACTCCTGCTGAAATGAAAGGGAGTTTTATTTGTGCAAGGACTAAAGTATACACTCAGGCTCTGGCAAAATGGCAGCATTGCTAGAGTGCTGGTTTAAAAAGGTTAAAAAAAGGAGATTTGAAAAAGAATTGAAGATAAGTGGGATGCAAGAAGGCTATGCTGGATAACATTCTTATCACAATGTTTTAGCCTTTTTGTAAGGTAACTCATCAAACAGTAGTTTGTTATGAAATCATTTGACTTTTATTTCACTGGGGACTGCACTAATTTATAAATTGTAGTGGCTACATTTTTGGATTTTCCCAGCTGCTAACGTGTATTAAATTTGAAGAGCCTCTGGTACAAATGAAAACAGTATGTTTTTCTTTCTAAGAGAATTAGGTAGGTAAAACTGTTGTGTTTTAGGAAAAATGTGCTAAAGAGTCTTTTTACCCTCTCATTTATTCAAAGTTAAATCTTCTTTCATATTTTGCCATTGGGTAACTCTGAACGTTATAGCCATGTGTCATGGTTTGAAGCCCCAAAATCCAATTCCCTAGTCCAAGCCCCCCTCCCTGCAGCCCCAGCCAAGGGGCTGGGGGCAGGGGCCAGAGCCCCAAGGGCTGAAAATCTTGATGGTCTTCTCAAGCATAATATATTTGCTAATCTCACCACTATTTTCTAGTGTTTTTTGCAAAAAGCTGCATTGGAGTAGCAGTAGAAGTTGAATCTATTTCATGGATCACAAGGCTGTAATACAGAGGGTATTACAGTTATCCTTTTAATGACTCGACTCACTGCGCTGCTTGGACCAAGATCTCTTGTTTTAGAGGTTTTGCTGGACAAAGGGGACAGGAGCATAAGGCAGCCAAACCACTTCTTAGATAAGGTGGAGGAATGCTGTGTCATATGTCATTTTAATAGATAAATTCACTGACCTCCCATAGATTCATTTTCTTGTTGCCATCTGCAGATTTGTCTATAACACAGATGTGGACAAAACTGTTACCAGAAAATATATCTAGATATTATTGCCCTTTAATCCTATCAGACTGCACTAATATCAAATCAAATTTCTGTTTAATCAACTGAAACTAATTAAATAGCAGCTTTCAAAATCATATTGATTCAGCATTACAACTCCCCCACTTTTGTAGAAAGATAATGCTAAGCTTAAATTTTTATATAACTACACAGAAAAGTGCTTCCAAAAGCTATAATCAAGTCCAAATAAGAAAATCCTAAAAGCTAAGGGGTTTTTTGTTTTTGTTTGGTTGTTTGTTTGTTTTTTGGTTTGGGTTTTTTTGTTTGTTTTGTTTTGTTTTGTTTTTTGTTTTTTTGGGAGGGGTTTTTGGTGTTTTGTTTTGGTTTGGTTTTGGTTTTGGTTTGTTTTGGTTTTGTTTTTGTGGTTTTTTTGTTTCAGAAGGCCGGAGGTGTGAGTACTGATGGAGAAGATAATTTTCTTCTCTTTCCGGAAACTTCTTACCAAGAGTTTCCTCCACTGTTTGAAAAAAGTTTAATGGTAAAGTGTGGTTAGCTGGAGTTTGAAGTTGACACAATGCCTGGAAAATTTTTATGGCTGTTTTCTCTTGAACCAAAATCCATCTTTACCTTGATCAGACACAGGATGTCTTAATTCTCTCCTCACCCTAATAAAGCTTTGCTTCTTTCTATGTGAAAACAACTCTGTGAGTCTTGGCTCTGATTGACTTAATGATTTTGTTTCCCTAGAGGTTACTTTTTCAAATGGTAAAATATTAAAGAAAATATCAAAGTCCAAATCTCCAAACCTTGCAGTTATTGAAATATAAATAATACATAAATATACAGTATGCATTAAATTATTATAACATGATATATAGCATAAAATGTATAATTTATATTGTGTAATCTGGTATATGATGTATGAGTATATAACTGATCATATACTTCTTACCATTTATCAAATATTGATAAATATTAATAAATATTAAATATATAGCATATATTTTAAGTTATATATTACATTACTAATATATGTTATAAGTTATATATTACATTTCTACATGCTGGAAGGAATCTTTCAGCACATTTTAGGACCAGACTCAACAAGGGCAGAATCAACCAAAATTCAGCGTAATGTGCAAACCAGAGGAACTGATTTTTTTTCTCTAATATTTCCTTTAAGCAAGAAATGTTAGGAAAAGCGGATTTTATTCTTAAAGCAAATCTTTTAGAAAGGATTAGCAATCTTGTAGAAAACAAACATGCCATTCTATGATTCTATGAATATGGGTGTAAATTTTTCTCAGGAAAAAGCCTGTTTCACCCCTCTGGAGGGGACTGAACCCATGTGCAGCTGAAAGCAAAGGCACCTTTGCAGACGCACACTTCGCCACTGGCTCACAAATGCCCCTTTGGTACCATGGGTCAACAGAGAGAGAGAGTAAGGTGCTAAAATTGGGAATTTTTAGAAAATTCAAGACAGAGAACGTGTCCAGGATGCTGAGAAGAGGTAAGAAACCCATGCCAGAGCCTCTGGACTATAGGAACACATCTGGTGCTGTTTGGGATGCAGAATCTCAAACCTCTTCTACAATTAGGTGCTTAATGTCTTTTCTTGTAAAGCATAAGAGCAATCAGACCTTTGTTTAAAAACCCTGACAATCTGGAAGAATGTTAACATTTCCTTCAAAGCTTTTTAAAGGTAAGATTTCATTTTCGCTGATTCTTTTTCAAATCAACACTTATTTGTTTACTCAAAAGGAAGGGAAATAGATGTTTCAAATAATACCCCATATTCTACCTCCTACTGCTGTGTAGACTAAAGAGACTTCTTTTTTTTTCCTAAGTCTTTTTGATTTATACCATGTATTTAACAACTCTCTAGAGTGAAACTCAGAACGCAAGTCTTCCCCAATATCAGATTGCTTTAACAATTAGCTGGTAGAGGCATCCACCCATTCTCAGTGGAGCATGTCAGTGATTCATATTGTATGGTAGTGAAGGAATTACAACAGGCAGGACAGACACATGCACTCCGCCACACACAACTGGGTCGTCCCAGCCACCAGCTGACAGAGCCCTGGCTCTCTCCAGGGTTCACCCTGACACTTGGCTCATGAGCTCTTTTTCTCCTCACAGGCCTGTCCTGGTATGTGATAGTACTCACAGCCTGCAAGCCCTCATCTCTGTGGTGCTGGCCCCATGGTTCCAGTCCCATGGAAGAGCAGGCACTTAGCATTTCTGGGAAAATCATCAGAAACAAAGTTTAAAGGGAAGACAGGAGAGGTTGTGTGAAGGAGAAAACAAGGCTCCAGAAGAAGGCAGTAAAAACACTAAAGAAGCCCATGTCTTTTTGTATAACTGAGAGAAAAAAAAGTCCTTGGGCATTGTGAAAGCCTGCTATCAGTAGACAGTTTTTGATAACCTTTCAGTATTGATTAATCAGTTGCTGTGTTAATTTGAAACAAAGCCTATGGCCTGTTTAGGAGGTGGCAGCATTGCAGCTTAGTAGTGTCCAAAATACCATATCGCTATCAAGGCTAATTTAACACTGATGAGATCAATAGGGTTCCTAGGGCTAGGAGTAGATGAGAAACATGGCTCATTACATGATGCTCTAGTTCTCTATGCAAAGAGGAAAAACATGCAGTAGGGTGAGAGAAAAGGAACTTGGAAACTGTGGAGTCCTGAAAAGCAAGCAGGTGCTTTTGGCTTGCTCCAGTAAGTCACCTGAAGTGATGTCTCTGAAAGAGTAACAGAAAACTGGGAGAGGTTCCTTTCTATATCTAGCTTTCTCAGGTGTGCCCCTTGATTGGAATGTCCTTTTTTGGCTGTTGTTGTCAGTGCTTGCTCACTTTCTCTTTATTCGCTTTCCCTCTCTAAAATGTGCAAAGTCCAAGTTTTCTCTATCAAGGTAAGTCTCTATGCAATTCCACTATCTTTGTTGGTACTAACATAAGCGTCACTTTTATACAGAACTGCTGGATATTGTCTGGTAAATATTGCCTCCTGCTACAAAGCTGGAGTTAAGACACAAAAAAGCACCTGGAGTCTTGAAAGAGGGAAGTGACTATGCTCACACACTGCTGTGCAGGCTAGGCCCTGTGTCATGCAACCGGAGAGACAGAGATACCAGAAGAAAAAGGTGAAATCCTATTCCCCTCTGGGAGTTAGGTATCTTTGCCAGCCCTGGATGGAAAGTACAGACCCCTGAAGACAGTAGTTCTATTCTTTTCTTCAAAGTATCATATGAGGTTAAGGGAGTGTGTGTGCCATCTCACAGTTTAAAAATGGAGAACCTCTTTTTGTATACCAGTTCAATAATTGAACTAGACATCTATGCAGCAGACTAATAGAGTGCTCAGCAAGAAATTGGGAGCAATCAATCCCTTTTTCTCCCTGCTTGAAAGACTTAAGCTTCAAGTTGCAGCAGCATGGCCAGAAAACAGTGAGAGCATCACGTTCCTGCATGTCCCTTCTTCCTCTAGTCATGAATTTTTTTCTTGCAAGTGGCACCACTATGGTACAACAGATGTGGAATGGCTTTTCCTTCTGCCTCCACCTGTAGTACCATCCAAGAAAAACCCATGTAGTCCTTACCTCCTCTTGTAATCACTAGACTCTATGATATTTTGAAGGTTAAAGTTTGATTGAATTCTAGTACCTTTTATGTTAGACAAACAAAGATGATCAGAAGGACAGCTTAGGTCTTCTGGTCTTTCTCAGAGGATCCTGACACTTTCTGCACAGGTCCAAGGGTATGGTAAGTTGACTGAAAAGCACTGAAGAATTATACATGGCCAGACTATTCCCTCCTGGGTTGCAGGTTCATACCCAGCCTGTAATTGCAGTGATAAAGGTGGAACTTCAAATAGCCATTGAGTGATTTATTTGAAAAGTGTTTATTTATAAATTCCTATCTGGCACATACATCATCAACAGTCATATTTCATGGTAGGGGGAAAGACACCGTGTGTAATTATCTCAAACAGGCAGTCATTTCCTCCATTTAGAGAAAAGATGAAGAGTTCTGAAGCATGTCAGGCCCTCTTTCCTAAAAGGGCTACTTCCTTCCATGGCAAAAAATTTCGTAGTTCACTTAAGAATCTTCCTATTTGAGAAAGCTAGCTGAGAAATGCATTTGAACCATTTCTTTTCAATTGCCTAATACTCTAGCATACAGTGGTGGCCAATCCAGGGAGTATTATACGATATTTTTGTACTTTGTTAGAGATGCTTGGTTTGTCAATTTTTTTATCCGTTCCATGTAACTTCTTAGCAATGTCCCACACAGGTCTGGAGACTGGACTTGGTGACCTCAGGAGCCTTCTAGCAAGTTAGACCTTGCAGGCTGGGGATGGGCACAGCACCAGGGCTTTGCCTCCCCAATGGACTCGTCTCCCTAAACCTCCCAAAACCTTTGGAGCTGTACCGAAAGTTGCGGTGGTTCTTCCTATAGTCCAAAGAAGTCTCCCAAACTTTAAAGCTCTGGGGCACAGCCCCACATCAGCATCAGAGAAGTTGCCCTCAGCTGAATTATCCAGGAGTGACCAGATGCTGCGTGCCAGCCTCTGCTCCCAGTGATGCTGCCACACCAACTGTAAGCCCACAGGATCTTTGCCTACACAGGCTCCCTCTGTGAAAGGGGGCTCTGGCCCATTCCCACCATCCTGTGTATGTGACTTTTTGAATCTTTCCTCCTAACAGCAGCCCCTTTTCAGGCCATAACCATATATATAGAAGAGCAGGGTCCTAGAGACTCATGAGGCTTTCTAAACTCTGCAGCCATGGCACAGTATCCTGAAGAGAAAAAATGCCCCCAAAAAGTTAACATCAAATTGAATACAGGGATGTACGCAGGGGTATAAGACCTCATCCTCTCAATAATTTCCATGGAAAATAACTTTCAATCAAATAACATAGTCAAAGTTCAAACCAAAGAAAATGAGCTCAAATAAAAAGCGAAACTAGAATCTAATCTAGCTAAAACTAGAATCAATAGAGTAGCAAATTAAATTATCTCTTCATCTTAGTATCATGTAATTCACCCCAAATGATATTTAAGCAAAAAGAAAACGGGACTTACGGCTTGTTAATAATTACTCACATTCCAGTAACAAGCCTACAGGAGTGTTCCTTTAAATGTATGTAGTGTGTTGGCATTATTACCCTATTCCAAGTAAGGGTAGCTGATGAACTCCAGCCATGAGAGAAGAATCAAATACAAATTAAATATTTAACGGCTTTAGCAAATGCAGTGGAAGTAGATTTGTAAATTACAGGGGAAAAAAAAAAGAATCCCCAAAGTAAGGAGAACTTAATTCAGCAGCAGCCTGGTTTAAGAGTTTTCAGTCACTTTTATTTTGGAGAGTTGCACAACAATGACATATCCAGTGCAGTAGCTTGTAAGCTCACATTTTTCAGTATGTTTTCATGAAGCAAAAGGTAAATAACATTAAACAAAGGTGCATTGCACTTATACAGTACATTTTGTATGCTTTTGGTCTGCAAATAATTTCATCTACAGGTTTTGAGATGCATGATATCTTTACTGCAATTAGTAATACACAAAACTATGAAGCATTATATCAAACTGCAGAAGGATATTTTCTCAGTTAATCAACAGTGATGTTCAATGGAACTAACCAAATAGTGATGTATGAAATACATAGGACTGATTAGGGAAAGAAAATGTTTTAATTTTTGAAAAAATCTTACACATGTGTCCGAGATTATACTTCTTCTGCCGAACCCCTGCTCGTTTCTGTCTTTGGAGGCTGGGAAGATAATGCTGAATTGTAGTGCAAGGGGAAGAATTACTTAAATTGCAGTAGAGTGGGGTTCCTCCCTGCTTTTTGGTTTTTTTTTTGGGGGGGGAGGGTGTTTGCCTTTTTTTTTTTTTGTGAGCAATGAACAGGCTTCTGTGTTTAGTTAGGACCAAACTAAAGCTCTCTGAGGTTAGCAAACCTTTCAATTTATTCCAAGAAGGTTTCTGACAGGGATTAATTCTGCAATCTCATTGTGTCACTGGATAAACTTCCTTTGCTTTCTTTCCCTTTTGGAAGAACAACCAAAGTCTCAGTATATAGAGGCATGCTCAAAAGTAATTAAGCTACAACCCCATAGCTGGAAGGCACTGTTCCCTAGCAGAGATGTAGCAACTGACCATGTTGGCTTTCAAAGCCTGTAGGAAAATAAAGTACAATTAATTATTTAAATCAACAAGAGTCTTAATGGTACAGTTAGTGGAATATCAGATTTCAGCCATCTGTGAAATGCAACATTTTGCATATTGAATCACATTAAAATGGTGTGGTAAGTGAAATAGGTGTTGTGACACCACATAATGAACAGCAAAGCATTTTACTTCATAGTGCTAAACCCAAGGAAGATTGCTGGTTACCACACTCCATCTGAGGAAAACCCAACTTCTCACAAGCAACTCTTTTGGAAGTACCTCTTAAATTGCTTGTGCTTGTGCAAAGATGCCCCCTACCAGGGCATCAATATTTTCATTGCACTGTGGATCTCAACAATCAATCATTGTATCTGTAGCACAGCTTCTCTCTTTTGATCGGTCCTTCAAGATCTCCTTTCTCTGCTTGTCATATAGATTAAATACAATTAAAAATATAATGCTGCAGAAACCATATGACTGCAGTTTCTTAAAACTGTTACTCCATTAATCACTGTGTTCCTTTTCTTCAACTGGTTTTCACGAAATTCAGTATATGCAGGACTGATACAAACACATGCAGTTATTAAGGAGAACTAGTCTTACCAAATGAAATTTTCATTACACTTGGCTTTCAGTATGCTGAAATTTTATGCAATGTTCATTTCAAAAATCTTCACATTTCTGTAATTATTTTTACTTGAGGCATGAGGATAAGTCATGGTTACTTATCTTTGAACAATTCTCCATTTATAAGAACTTTGTTTATCTCTGCTTCATTTCATTATCCTGAATTGTCATTTGTATATGATATGGGCAACATCTAACGAGTGTTTTTCATCATAGCTCTCAGATGCAATCCTGTCTTTATTATGAAGCACTTCTGTGGCAACTTTATTAGCAGAAAAATATAATAAGAGAGAAGTACTGAAGAACCTTCATATCCAAAACCTGGGGGTTGAAAGCTCCCAGCAAAATGGCTGCTCTGATTTTAGTCTGACTGACAAGGTGGAAATTAATGAGAAACTACATGTGGCATGTAATTTGGCTAAATGAGACTGTGAAATATTGAAGGTCACTATTGCTAGGAAAGAAAGGTATAAGGCCAGCAGAGAAAGGCTGGGGAAATTCAGATTTTTCTGAAGATATGCAGAGAATTGGCCAGTAGATTGGTTACTTGGAAAGATCATCTAAGCTCTTTGGGAATTAAGGTCCAGTTCCTGGGGACCAAAGACATCATAATATGGCAGATCAAGAAATCTGAATTTTGCACTGGAATCTTGTAACTTACACTGTGACGAATCATATGTGTTGGATGAATTATGACTCTTATTACTACTTTTATTTTAGTTGGTATTAATAGGTTTTTTTCTTTAGACTTGTTTTAAGTACAACCAAGTCAGGCACCTTTCTGACATTTCCTGAGTATTTCCAGCTCGTCTCTTGACTGCTACCCTTTATGGAGACTTTTCATTCCTGTCTTGTTCAAAGGCATCAAAACCAGCTCCAAGTTCCATGCTAACACTGGACTGGATACAAAAATTTATATTATGTTTACATAATACATCAAAAGTCTGATGTGGGTTTTTGTTCCATAAATTTTTGATCGGTAGAAACAATTGTCAATAGTATTATCATTAGGGCTCTCAGTAGAATCAGTTTACATATCAAATAATTATATTTACCTTTTTCTTCAGGATTAGGTTATGGAATAATATTGCAGTTTCTGCATGGGGACTACTACCTTTTTTTAAATATCATGCTGGACCTAGAAATGCAATGCTCTCTGACATATTTGTGTCCAGTATGTTACATTTCTGTAGAAAGCATCTCTAAGTGAATCAACATTTGCTGGTGGAAAACAATATCTCATTTTAAAAAACATTTCCAGATGTTTCCGTTTTTGTGTAGATACTTCAGATATCTGCAAAAACATCTGGAAACAAGGAGAAGCAGGGGTTTTGTGTCTAGACTTCTTCCAAATGATCACAATACAATTTAACCACCTATTTTTGCTGCATAACCTATATAATCTCAAAAAAGTGTGTGTACTCCCATCAAGCATCCATGGTCTACAAATCACAGAGTTTTGAAACAATAGTTTAGATAAACTGCTATAATTTGTAGCCTCTAATTCTTTGTAGGAGCTTTGACGTTATAGTGGAAGCAATCATAACAGGTTTGTATATTAGAGACAACTAGAAAAGGTGTCAGAGTGTTATAATGCCACTGGTGGCACTGCACAGACGTTTGCTGTAGGGAAGTTAAGTAGAAGCGGAAGGAAAAGTAATGTACTTCTCTGAAGCTTCCTGTGTTCCTAAAGAAGAGTTAACATTCCCTTTTTCAGGTGCTGGATATAAACACCGTATCTGAAATGATAATCCATCTCAAATCCCTGGCAATGTTGTCATTAACCAGGATGGAGCTCATATTCAGAGTTTAAAATATGTCAATCACTACCGAAATGCATTGCTCTTCTATCTGTCTTAGCTCCCTAGTTGAACTGAACCGCAACCTGTCAGGTTAATATTGCCCTAAAAACAGGGAGGTCCTGGACATGCCAAAGACTGACAGAAGTTCTTGTGTCTTGATATCCAGCATGCTAATGGCCTTGAAAATCTTTCCTTAAATGGAAAGTTCTCTCTGTCTATGAACAGAAAAGCATTAAAAGTTACAAAGGGAAATACCGAAGGTGCTTGGGCCTTGGATTTGGCAGTCCATTTTTATTGAGCGAATCTGTGATTGCTATTGCAGTGAGAGTAATGAGTGCATTGATGTGCTCTGCTCCTTTGTGGCCTGAAGGAGATTTGTGTTGCAGCATGAAATGAAGGTTTCTGTGTTTGGAAATGTAAGTGGGTTCCACAGAACTGGATTTCTGCCTTCCAATAATTCTTTCCACAGATTCAGCCCATTGGGAGGAGAGTATCACTTTCAGTCTGGTATAGCGGGTATTAGTCTGTTCAAAAGTATTATTGCCAGGATCTTGCCAGCAATGGAGAGCAGAGTAATACCCCGGTAGTTTGAGCAGTCTGATTTATCTCCCTTCTTCTTATACAAGGTGATGATGACTGCATCACGAAGGTCTGATGGTAGTTTGCCTAGTTCCCAACAGCACACCACAAACTCGTGGAATTTAGCATGGAGTTCTTGACCCCCGTGCTTCCAGACTTGAGGTGGAATTCCATCAACCCCAGCTGCCTTGCCAATTTTCACCTGCTGTATGGCCTTAAGAGTTTCTTCCATAGTAGGAGCAGTATCCAATTCACAGGAGTACCACAGACATGGTATTTGTTCTCAGACAACTGCAAGAGAAGTGTAGGGAACAGAACAAAGGTCTCTATGTAACCGTTGTTGATCTCACAAAGGCTTTTGATACTGTGAGCAGAAAAGGTCTATGGCAGATTTTGGAACATTTAGGTTGTCCCCCCAGTTCCTTAAAATGATCATCTTACTTCGTGAGGATCAGCGCGGCCAAGTCAGAAATGGCGATGCACTTTCTGACCCCTTTCTAATATCCAATGGTGTGAAACAAGGTTGTGTTCTCGCACCAGCCCTATTCACAATCTTTTTCAGCATCATGCTCCAAAGGGCTACAGCAGACCCCGATGAAGAAGATGGTATCTACATTCGATATTGTACCGATGGAAGCCCGTTCAACCTGAGGCGACTGAAGGCCCATACTAAGACCTTAAACCATCTTGTCTGGGAGCTGTTTTATGCTGATACCACCGCCTTCGTCGCTCCCACAGAAGTAGCTCTGCAGAGTTTAACATCCTGCTTTGCTGAGGCTGCTGAGCTCTTTGGGCTGGAAGTCAGCTTAAAGAAAACAGAAGCTTTCTGTCAGCCTGCACCTCAGGAAGTCTTCCATCATCCCCATATCACCATTGGCCAATCAGAGCTCAAATCAGTCCAGCAGTTTAATTACCTAGGCAGCCTCATCTCCTTGGACGGTAAGATTGACAGAGAGATAGACAGCAGGTTAGCAAAGGCATATAGAGCTTTCGGAAGACTCCATAAAAGAGTTTGGTGAAATAAACACCTGAAGAAAAGTACAAAGATCAGTGTTTACAGAGCCATAGTGCTGTCTACTCTCTTATATGGGTCCAAATCACGGGTCATTTACCACCACCACCTGCAACTCCTAGAATGCTTCCATCAACGCTGTCTCCATATAATCCTAAACATCCACTGGTCAGATTACATAACGAACACATCTGTTCTAGAACAGGCAGCAGTTACGAGTATTGAGACCATGTTGCTGAGAACACAACTGCATTGGGCAGGGCACGTCTCAAGGATGAAGGACCACCACCTCCCTAAGATCGTGCTCTATAGTGAACTTGCCACTGGCTGCCGCAAGAGAGGAGCCCCGAAGAGGAGATACCAGGACTCCCTGAAGCAACATCTCAGCCTTGGCCACATTGATCTTCATTGCTGGTCTACCCTGGCCTCCAGTCAGGAGGTCTGGAGACACACAATCCATAAGCTGCTGCTTCCTTTGAGAACGCATGCAGGATCACCATCAAAGACAAAAGACAACCCAGAAAGAATCATATCCTGCTGATACCATCCAAGGAGTCTTTCTGCTGTGCGAGATCTTGTCTACCTTGCATTGGCCTCTTTAGTGCGCCTGTAGTAAATGTGGGTAGAGCCCTTCCCAAATCTTCATTCGCGAAGCCTAGCCATGATGATGATGATGATGATGATGATGATGATGATGATGATGATGATGATGATGATGATGATGATGATGATGACGACTTTCAGTGCTTCTGGAAAATGCTTTATTGCTTTCTTCTGGAAATAGCAAAGAAGTGCTTCTTGCTTCTCTCCTCCATAATTTTTGTGGCTTTCATTTCCTGTAGCCTTTCCCCAGTGCCACAGAATAAGTATGAATCAAGACATCAGTCTATTGTGCTGATCAAAACAAAGGTGTTTTTCCCCATAGAATTTCCATTCTCCCCTATCTAAACAGTCAAGGGTAGAGTCTCTCTGTTCAAATTGCAAAACATAGAGCAATAGGTCAAGAACCATCTTAACTTTTTCTGACAGCATCCAGCATGATGGGTTGTGGTCTGTGGCTTGGATTTCAGCACTGTAATATTACAAACAGCATATGCCATGCAAATCTGTCTGAAACAGGATGAATTTTGAAAAACACCCAACCCCAGTAGGATCTTTTATTTGTCCATAATGGATGAAGAAAGATTTTTATACAAATCATTTACCATAAGCATAAATTAATGTCTAACACCCTTGTCAGGGATAGAAAACAAATTTGCATGAAGCACTTTGATGTATTTGTTAACTGACCCCTTTCCTACTTCCTTTAATTAGAATTTCATATTTGATAAAATGTATCATTTGTTTCTCACTGTTATGCACCAAAAGAGGAGGGGGAGAGAGTAATTTTAGAATAAGCATTCACACCTGGTCTATACCTGGCTAGATATCGTACATCTATTGCATAGCTAGCTTGTAGAGTGGATTGAAAAAAAGATAAAGTGCTACACCATTTTTCAAAACAGCTAATGCCTATTTCCATAGTGAGAAGGAGATGAAATGAGAGAAATGTAGCTCTAATTTATTTACCACTCTCTTTTGCTTAGCACATTGTTTCTCCATAGACCTTCTCTCATCTTTAAACTATTAAGAAAATAAACAGACAATTAGGGTTCACATATATTACTTTCTTCTCTAGACACTGTTCTGGAAAGGGAGCGAAAAGCCACAGGAAAGGTAACAGCAGTTTTGCTGTCTGTCTCTGTGAGATGATGAGTAGAATGGGTATTAGCCCTGAGAGGTGTCCTCTCTTTGTACCACAGTGTTGTGTTATCTTAAAATGACAGGCCAACTGTGCAAGCCCCCTGTGTAGGCTGTCTTGCTCTAAAAGAGCTGAGAGACCCTCATGCCTTGCTACCCTCTTGCACTGCACCTCTGTGATAAAATCATTCACTATCGTGGACCATTTCCTTTGATTATTGCTATTTGTAGCCACAAGTTCCTTTCAAACATAATTATTAGCCTAAGATGTGTTATTCTTCAGAAATAACTGCTACTTCAATCTCCCACTGTTTCTTGGTTCCCCTGAACTCTGCTTAGTGTTGGGTTAATGGTTGGACTCGATGACCTGAGAGGTCCTTCCAACCTTAACAATTCTATGATTCTAAGGGCACTCCAAATCTCACACAGCAAACACAGAGCAAGAGCAGAAGGAGAGAGAAGAATTAATTTCACCTCTGAGTCAATTTCCCTTGGCTTTTGGCATGGCTAGAGTAAGATGGGCATTCACACAGGTTCATTGGGGGTGAATCAGCTCCCAGGTGCTGAATAGTTTCCGAAGGAGCTAATTTCTTTTAATTGGTAATACTGGGAGTCTGGGCTCCTTACAGAGGAGACAAATTAGATGCCCAAAGATAAATGGGGTGAGGAATCTTAGCCAAAGAGCCTGAGGACAAAAACTTTATCAAATGTTGATGGAGGAAAAAAATTTAAAAATGAGGCTTTTGTAACAACCTGTCCTTACGAATGGGTTCAGGGACTATGGAGTTAGACTACAGAGATGGTAGTTCCTCTGTTTGAACCAGCTGTCTGCCAGACAAGGCTTTCATGAGCCTTTTATCTCCCTTACCTCCCAGTCTCTAGAAGCTGCAGTATCCAGACCTCAAGTGATGCACTTACATTTCAAAGTCTGACTGTTTCATAAGGTGCCTGAACAGAAGATGAGGCCTTAGGCCCTGAAATAAGACCCAGCATAATCTAAGAATAAAATATTTTGGGGTCCTAGTTGTAGATTTTCTGTGAATCTCCTTTAACCAAACATATCAGGAAAACTTTGCCAGTGTTGTTAACAAATGACTGTTTTAAACAAACTGGTCAGTAGAACCCATAGATGATCACAACACAAAAATATACCAATAGTCTTTCCTGCAATTCAAGAACATTGAAAATATTTTGAGTGTCACCTGTCCCTTTCATGACAGTGTAATAGACACATATTCACAATTACGTACCTTTCACTATTTTTGTACTCCTATTTATTGTGTAAAGACATCTCTTTTCAGAAATCCTTATAGTGAGATTTTAAAATCCAAATTACCACTTTGCCACCATTTTGTTGCATATTCTTAACCAATTGTGACATGATGCCAACTGCTGAATTAATTACTTAGTGAATATTTAGTGTGACACTTGAAGGAATGTGATGAAAGTGGTGACTCTAGACCCTATTTTAAGAACTCTTATTAGCAAGTGCTAAAAGTACCTCCAGGTATGTTGCAGTCCTGGAGACTGTGTAATACAACAAAAGGAAGTGGAGCAGCAAAACATTAAATTCCTGAATTTCTTTATAAGACATTGAGAAAGAGAACCAATTTGGAGGGACCTGTCCTTTGCTAGCTTGTAATAAGTAAAAACTTTCTAGTCTAGCTAGAAAAAAAGTAAATATCCTACTGCCACATCTTTACACCAAGTCTGGAAATGTTAGATGAGAGATTCCACTTTTCAATCACACACTTTCTCCATGTTCTATTATTTCATTTCCTTTCCTCATTTCTTCTACGGTTTATTTTATGCAAGTATTGCTATTAGATATTGCAAAAACTTATTCAGTCATCTAGTCCAAAGCCTTGCTAATCCTGCATTCCCTACAATAAAAGGCATTTCCTAGAGGATTCAAGTTGAGCTCACTACAGCACCAAGTATCCGAGAGAGCAGACCTTCCACCATTTCACATAGGCATCCATGTCTCAGTCTAACAGAACTTCTGTAATGTGCAGCTTAGTTTTCCTCACTCTATTTTCACCCCACTGCCTCTTCCTATAAACCTCCACACCTTTACAGAATCTCTTTTCAGACTTATCATCTTTATGCTGTCACTGTACAAAACACAAAGTGTTGATTTCCACTTGACTAAAATGACAAGTAAGTCATTCACAAGTAAGTGCTGAGTATGACTTCAGGTGTTGCTTGGATCTCAACACTTCAATAAACTCATTGGTCAGCCTTTGGCTATTAATTATTTTTAGGCAGCTACAACACTTTCAGCTTTTCCTCAGTCACATCTCTGGGGACTGACAGAATAAAAGTGGACATCAGAGACAAGTCTTCTACCAGGGGAAACAGAGGATGAGGGCCACTGTCATCATTTTCTTGAGTTTCTCTATGTATCACAAACTTTTAGCTCTCTGTGGAAGAGAGTAACTCAATTTGAAATTATAACTTAATTAAAATAGGAAAAAGTCTCTTGACCTGGTTGCCTATTTCTTGCCAGAACTGATACTTTTCTTCCAACAGATGTCATTCATAACAAGAAGACAAGAATAGAAGCCTACTTTTCATTAATTTTCCCATTTTCAAGTTCTGATGAACTTTAGTTTGTGGGTGTTCCCCCTGCTTCTGAGGATTTTTTGCCATAGCCTGAAAGGGAGAGTCAGAACAATACTTCTTGTTGTGATGTGAAAGGTGCTTAAGGCAACTTCAGAAATATGCACTAAGATTAATGTAATGGATTTATCCATACCTTTACTCCTCCATGAAAGAAAGAGGATATGATTTTAGGAAACAATTTTCTTCTTTAAAATCTTGACATGAACACCTAGAAGTTAAAGATGTGTAAAAATATGTGTAAAATCAAAAGGTAAATCTTAGTACAAAGGGATTGTAACCTGTGTAAATCTGGACAAGCTCCTCCTGGACTGAGGGGCGGATGGGATGAAAAAGATAAAGAAAAGGGACCCTCAGCAAGAAGACAGCTGTGAAATTTCCAGCATTGAATATTTTAAAATCAACACTTACTTCAGTTCCACTGACTCGAATGCTATAAAAGCATAACTTTAAAAAATAGTTTTGCAGAATGTAACTTGAAAGGTTTCAGCATTCCAGGAAGAAAGATGTTTAGAATCAATCTCAGTAGCTTAGCTTGAAGTCCCTCATCTGCAGACATCTGGAGTGTGAACAGATATTTTTAAAAAGTCAGGAATTTGAAACTTCTGGTAAAAATACTCTTCAAAGGTGAGAACAGCAACTGTGAATGAATATGTAGAGATGAAATCCTGTCTGCAGCAACTAGCACTCTAACAGTCACTAGTATACCAAAGAAAACATAAGTTACCTCTGTGACCGGGGGGTGAGGTCCTCCAAAAGTCCAAAGAGTGGCGTTGATGAAGAAAGAGGAAAAAAACCAAAACCTAAGTCTTAAAAAGGAGCTGATATTTTGCCAATATTTGATAAATCTCTGTAAAACTTTCCCTTCTGGCCTTTTGCATTCCTAAAAGAAAATGACTAATTGGCACCCTCCCTGTCAAAAAATCCTCTCTCTTAAATAGCTGTTGGCATACATTAGTCTAAAAGGTGTCTTGCACACCTCTGGTCTTAACTGCACCATAATGACAACAGCCATGACCTCCCCCATGTGCTCTGATCTCTGTGCTGGCTCTGGGTTGTGAACCCTACTAGAGGGCTTGTGATGCAATCTTTACTTCTTGCCATGTCTGCTGGGCCTTCTCTGTTCCTTTGACTTTTCAAGATGATGAATATATTAAATAACTGGTTAACTACCTAGCTGATGTTACACAAACAAAGAAAGGGAACAGGGAGAGCATAATTTCCCAGGAAGTAGGCTGGGACACTATTATTAACTTCACATTATTATGGGCAAGCAACAAGCACTTGTTGCTTAATAAAGCAGGAGCGTATATTAACAACTGCTACCAGAAGAGTGTACTGTTTGCAATAATCAGAAACAAGCTGCTGATGGGCACTGTAATAGAATTACAAAGCAGTAAAGAAAAACTAGCACTCACTCTGACAGGTTGGTGTAGGTAGAGATGAGATAATTATGACCAAATAAATACTACGACAATAAAAATTCATAGTGAGAGAAGCATCAGACACAGGCAGGCTGCAGTGCAGAACTAATGAGCAAATTGTTGCTAAAATTCTACTCTGTTTAGCTGCAAAATGGAGATTAATTTTCTTTGTTATAAGACACAGATATTAAAAACCTCACAGGCCTACAGATACATTGCAGTGCAGAGATGGTGAAAGGAGATTTCTACGCCAGATTTGTACTTTTCAGTTATGCATGAAGCTTGTGCATATTATTTGGGAGGCTGAGTTAATTAATGATGAAGAGTCATTTATATAGCCTTCTAAGTTCTCCCAAATCTTTGTTCACGAAGCCTAGCCATGATGAAGTTCTCCCGCTTTCACAAAACTGATTTAAGATGGGCTTGCTCTCTTCTTTTCTCCCTCTTATCTTTTTCTCTCCTCCCAAACATGTAACAACTAATGAACAAATATCCTTTCCTCTACTCATGATGGTATCTGATTGCACTTTTAGGATCAAACTGCCAATATTTTGAGGTCTACTTGTTCTCAGACCAGATTATCTATGTTTAGTTATTATCAGGTGTTCAAAAGCTTTTCAGAAATATCAAACGTACATCATGGCAAGAAAGTTAGCTACATAGCATCTGTCCAACGAAGGACTGTACTTCAACATCACTTCACCTGCCCAAGGCTTTGCTCTATGACAGACCAGGCTGGCAAACCTTACCAGGCAGGCTACCAGAATCACAGGATAATTTAGGCTGGGAGGGATTCTCTAAAGTCATCAAGTCCATCCTCCATTCAGAGGAGTGCTGGTTTCCACATTAGCACAGCTGTTGCAGGCAGCAGTTATTTACGGGATCTCAGCTTCAAGACAGCTGCATCTGCACCTGGATGCTCCCACACTGCTTTGTCCTTGTGTCTAGCTATTCTTCTTGAAATCTTAGGGGCTTTTGGGTCCTCTTTCCTCACCCCTTTATTCTACTGCATACCAGAAGTGAGGTTCCCTTTTACTCTAGTAACATTAAGTCCACCTTTATGCCACCTTCTTCTTTCAAAGCTTTCTAGGTATACTGACCACAGCTATTATAAATGTTATTTCTACTTCATTCCTTTGCCTTTCTTTGGTGCATTTTCTCTAGACTCTGTTTAGATAGGAAATAATTCAGGGCAGAGCCTGTTACATCTTAAAACCTCTGTAAAGTGTCATAGAATATCATGGTGTCATCCAGCAAACCAATAATAATGAGGATAATGACTTCTTTCATAGCTGTCAAACTTACTTTGTCAAGAACTCAATTTTTAAAGATACAGAAAGTGAAATGTTTGTCTTGACGTTCCGTCAAAAATGTGAAGTTTTAAGTGAATAGAATTTCATTTATTATCATTATTTTCACTCGTTTACGTAATCAATTTGCAAATACATTAGATATGAAAAAGCACATTGTCATGTTGTCAGTTTATAACTAGTTTCATACTGTTAAAATAGTGATTTATATGGTGTCTGCTGTAGCTCTCACATTGTGTCTTACACTAATGCCTGCAGTTAACTGCATTACCTTAATAGCATTGCCTGCTAGTTCAGGAGTTACCTTTTTTCTCTTTGAAAGGTTTTTGTTCACATCAGTTTAAAAAAATAACTGAATTTTATGAAAATTAGGGGTCTTTACTTAACAACATGTTTCTGTTTAAGTATTTGTTTTTTCCATAATCCACTGGGAGTCCCTAAGCTGAGGCAGTTTTGGGGAGTATTTAATTGTAGGAGTATTTCTTTGGCTTCATGGGTGTAATTTCATTAAACATCACAAGTTGGTTCCTATATAATTGAGAAAATTATAAGGTCTATAATACACATACATAGAAAATAAGCTTGAATTCATGAGTAAGTCTGTTTACTGCTCAAATAATCTGGCAGTCTTCACAGAGTTTAAAAATCTTGAAGAAAAAATTAGCAAAAGCTAAAGTGCAAATATTTTGGAGCTTTTAAGGATGATTTTGTACAAAAGCGGAACACATCTGCCTAATATTAAAACATTCATCATTGTGTAAATTCTAAGAAATAATTTCAAACATATATGAGCAATGGCTTATTCTAGCCGATGAAAGCATATTTTCCTATTTTCACATATCTAATCAGCCATAAAGCCTCTTACATAACAGTAATAGGTACATTTCATTCTTTCTTCTTCTGTGATTAGACACAGGATCATCTCATTATACAGCTGAGTGAAACCAGAAGAGGCTCTTCATTATAAAACTGACAGTTGAAACTTTATTTTTTCACCTCTTATTTCCAAAAATATGTGTAAGCACAATATAGGAGACCTGGAAAAACTATCTGCAGGATTCACACCAAAAATATGTGTGTTTGAATTAGTAACTTGATGACTTTGCAACCTATGAGCACTGTTACGGTTTTACATGGTGCTTGTTCGAAGCCTTCAGCAAAGAGCATCACAGGCAAACCCATTTCAGGATGACCAAAAGAATGTTCTCATGGTCTTATCTGGCTTAAAAGGTTTATTTTGATTTCTGCTTTGCTCAGTTGTTCTCATCACAATCATTCTGCTTCATTAGTTTTGTTGTGCAACTTGTCACGTTATTGAACTTGGTTCTGTCCTTCTAAGATATTTAGGTGTCCATTTCTAGGCAGGCTTCAATCCACTGCAATTTGAGAAAAATGAACTGTCTAGATATGATGGTAAGGAATAGGCTTCCTGGTGCCTAATTTGGTGAGGGGCTGAAAGTGGAGGTCCTGACCATTGGTGATGGAGTGACAGAGAATGGAGAGAAGAGCCTTCCAAACAGTATACCTCCTTACTTACTATCCCTGATCTACAAAACCAGTTCTAAATCATCATCAAATGAATCAGTGCCAGAAAGCATTGCCAGGCTTTGAAATGACTCTTGTTGTACTGACACTGTCTGGGCCAAACTCCTGAACACAGCTCAAAGCACAGCATGGACAAATAATTATTCCTCAAGGGCAGTTTGCAGGCAGCCACTGTATTTTGGGGAGTAAGGGCATTAATAGTGGGCACTTGGGCTCTCCTGTGCCATTTGACTTCAATGCCTGAGGGTGGTTCTCTGTGTATTTATTTACTAGTGTGTACGTTGTCCAAATGAGATGTAATCAATGGATTGAATAGCACCAGTTCCTTTTCCTTAGCCTGGCTCTTTGATCAGTTAACAAAAATTGAGTAAGAGCTCACAACTTCTTTTGACACTATTGGTTTCTAGGCTGTTTACCTAATTATTTTATTTAAATTTTCCTTGGTATACTATCAGCAGAATTGTACAAGTCATTAACTTCTTAGACCATAAACCAATCCAGAAATTCCTGATACTATATTATTTAAAAATAAGACAAGATCAAAGCTGGATTGTGAACTCGTCTCCTAAATGGACAAATTACTCACTGAAAAATCCTCTTTGATTTTAGTGAGGTTGGTAAGGGAACAGCGACACATTAAAAGAAAGAATTTTTCACTCAATATTCTTATCAATAGTTTTTGCAGCCCCTGCATATTAATATGACCCAGTGTTAAACTATAGATGAAATTGGCATTTTAATTAATACTATTTGTTTTAAAATGCTTATATGTAGCACTTTATATAACCTTTGAAAAATGAACATTCTGGTCAAGAATTAAATCCAGCAATGTTAGATCTGCAGAGAAACTAAATAAAACCAGTGAAACTAGAACATTTTTTGCCTTTTAAAAAGGCAAAATACTGGAGCATTACTGGGTAAAATTTGAAGCATAGCACTCTATATACATGCAACGAGGTGGGCAATTAAATTCTTTCATTTGTCATATGTCTAGAAAAGCCTCCACCACTTATTTTTTAAGCAGGCAAACAATTTTTTCAGTATTCCACATCCTTTTGAAACTGAATATGTTGAGCCCCATCAGTCAAAATTGACTCCTTTATCATTTTTTGTGTTTAGAAAGCTGCTCTGGAAGCTTTCTTGTGCTGTAGCAGAAGATTTAAAGCAGTCTTTAAATCTCTTGTTAATTCATTTTTAAGAGTTGCATATAAATGCATTATGAATTATACTTCTGGATGGCATCATGTATTGCTCTCCAGTCCAAAAAAATAATTTATCAGCTATATGTAGCCACCTCCACAATCTTAGCCTAGATGTGATCTGCAGTACATTTGCTTGTCTTATAACTCACTTGTAAACAGACAATCAATCTTGGTCCAGCAGAAAAGCTCAAAGTTTCTCTAAAGGCAATGCAAAGATTCTCCATGTAATATTATATGCCCATTTTGTCCTAGATGAGAACATTAGTGAAAAAAAAGTCACCTAGTTTCTTTCTGGATATTTGTTGCAGGATGTTTTCTTTGGCTCTTAATACGCTCCAAATACTTGGATGTAATGTTTTCTTCTCAAAAATTTTTGTACTATGCTGTGACTGTAGCTGGAAGAGATGATTTTTGCAAAAGCCTTTAACTAGCACGTAGCACCTACCCCTCTTCATGCTCTACAAGTTGAGCTTTATGACTGCCTAAAAAAACTTCCATGTGATTGCATAAGCCCCATGCCTGCACTTGTACTTCACCATTCAACTCCACCAAGGTGTTCAATCTGAATATGTTTTTCTTCTAGCTCCATTTTTTTCTGGAAGTATTCTACTGCAACATATCCAGACAGAATATTAGTGGAAATTTGAACTTGTAAACCTAGAGTGTGTATCTGACGATGGTTCTTGTGAATGCATAACGTCAGTGAAGGGAAATACGTTAAACAGTTTCTTCAGTCCATGGAAGCTGCTTCTCTTTTTCCTTCTACTGCTCTAGCAATCACTCTTCTTCATCTTCTTGCCTCCAGCTTCTTTGTGCATTTGGGTTTGATAGTTATTCAGTAACAATGAATAGGTACCTTCAGAAAATGTCCCACTCTCTTTAGGAATTTGTTTTCATACCAACTGTAACATTAAGTTTTCTAAAAATAAGACATACTGCAAAACAAAAGCATACAGTGCAAACTTTTGTCACATTTAGTTAGTATTCTGCTGGACTCGTCCTGCTATTGACACAAATATATGTTAACATCTTCATAAGAGAAGCAACCAGTGTGCTTGCACTACAAAATGTACCTCAATGTTGTATTATAGATTTGACTTTTAGCTTCTTTGCAAATCTGTATTTCTTACTTCAGTTGCATCAGTGTAAGTGAGAGGAGTGGTAGACAGAGTGAGCAACAGCTTTCCAGCATCTGATGAATCTTAGCTTTTTTCCTTCCTCTTCCCCATACACTTCTGTAAGAACTGCATAGTCTTTATCAAGAAAGGGAAAAATATTGACTGCATTTCATAAGAAATACGTGAAAATTATGAAAAATGTTGTACATACTGGGGTCATGAGTCACTTCTATACCCAATTGTACGTAGTTCCAATGTGCCATTTCAAAATTATGTTGTTCATGTTGGAAAATGCTCTTGGAAGTTACAAATCAGGTAAATAGAAGGTCAATTTTATACACAATTGTTAAAGCAGGTTGAGTTTCAAGCTAATATTTCATCCATCAAATGTATACTAGAGATATACCAGCAATGTTCTGTTATTATGATAGGGGCCTCTTGGCAGTACAGCACAGTACTTAGTTGGGAAAAAAAGCTGTTTCATTTTATTCAACCAAAGGAACTGCAGCAAAACCTCATTTAAGTATCAGGATCAGCCAGAAACCAAGTATGCTTGATGTTCTTTCCATTCCTGTGAACAAAGGCTCAAGCAGCAGTGCTGAGATATAATCAGTACCAGAAGACCTTCTTCACCTCCATTAGAAATAAAAGCTGCACTTGGAATTTCATCAGCTGGATCCGTTTTCTTTTCTTGAGTTTGGGAGTAAGAGACCTAGAAGAGGGATGACTGGTTTATGTAGTTCTGATTTTAAACGTACTTAAATATAATAATCACACTTGACTAAATAGAATCACTTTCCTCCATCATTAATCATTATGGAGGTATATACAATATGTCGTTCTCTTATTTTGAAAGTAACAGAGCTGAATTCCGACATACAATAAGATAGTGTTGCAAAGAGACCTAATGCACATGCTACATGTAAGTTCAAAGTGTCCAGTTGCATTGTTCTCTACATCTAGATAAATGGTGAGTTTAAGTTAAATTTAAAATTCCTTCTCTGTTTGAAAGTAAGAGACTCTTCCCCTGAGTAAAGGAACAATAATCCCTGTTTAGAATTAGCAAAACAGGAAAAGAGGATAATAAATGGGATACTAGTATTTTGGTTTAAAGTTTTGGACCTTATTTTTTTTTGTTACCAGACTGTCTATCTAGAAAGAAGTTAAACTTATTTATACACAGATGATGCATGTTTGCCTCCCTTTTTTTTGTGATGCCATATGGCTCCCTTACGAACATCATGACTGCTGACAGTCTGAGGGACTCAAAAATGGAACAGATGACTATGGGAAAATTAGAAAGTACTTGTAACTAATTACTGAGCTTCTAGTGGAGTTGTTCCACTGTAACATTCTCTCCACCCTTCTCCATCTCCTAAAAATCAAGGTATGTTAACAGGAAACATAAGGTTTATGGGAGAGAAGTTTATTTTCTTTACCACAGAGTTGCTACATGAAGAGAAGATTATAGAAATGCATCACCATTGAGAGTGACTTTAGAAGTGTAAAAGGCTAAAAATATTATTTCATTGAATTGTATACTTTGTATTTCTAAAACTCATTTATAACTCTGCTTTTCAGAAATGTCATGGGGGCCAGTAAATAATTTTTTTAATTCAGGACAAGGGAAATGGTTAATGAATTCAGTTGGTAATTGTTTTCTTATATGAAGAGGGATGACTGTAGCTATGAAAACCTACAAAAGGCTTACTTACTGTATTTTTGTCTGCTGGTGAATAATGCTACAATAAAATCATCAGGCAGATAAGGAAACACAAAGAAAACAGCTTTAAAAGGTTGGCGAGTTCAGTATCGCATAGAGTAACAAGCACCTGACAAATATTCACACTTGTTATTGAGACAATATTATGTGACTGTTTTTGTTTCCACTGTGGAAAATGAATGCTTGAATTTATTACATTCTATATAGGTGGTATTTGTACAGTTTGCATCTTTGACTGAGTAGAACTCTGTTCTGATATGCTCCAAGACATGCAGGATGTCAATTCAGTGCTTTCTGGTTGCTGGGGATTTTTTTTCCCCTTTAGAAAGACTGAGTTTTAAGGCCTATTGCAGGACTTATCATTTTGTAAAAATGATGATATTTTCTTTTTTTTTCCTCTGAGAGTTTTGAAAGATAGATTACTTGAACAGATATTACTGCTTTTATTTGAGCCATTTGTTTGGTTTGCTCAGAATAATAAATAGGAACCTTTTGAAACCAGTTTTCATACAAATATAGAATAAATGTATGGCAGCTCTTGTCTCCTTCTTGTGGTATTAAAATTCCTGAGACTCTTCTTGGTGGGCTGCCAATCTCTCTTCCCATTACACCTCTTTGGCCCAAATGTCTCTGTCCGTGGTCACAGGTAGCACAGCTCCTCACCTCTGGGGCAGCAACACTCCATTTTTGTTACGCTCTTGAGGCCTAGAGGATTTACAGATGTGACTTCAGTTACATCCCATTCTCCACCTTTGCCAAAACCTATAGAGCAGCTAGATGTCTGTTCTTACTGCAAAGATCAGCTTACAAAGCTCCCATCATGAAGAACAATATAATATTTACCCAACAGCACTTTTGCAGCTTCAGACCATGCTCAAAGATGACATTCAGACTTAATCACTACAGGGGGCAGACTGCAGAGGTCAGCACTTGAATAAAGACCTCCACAACCTTTCAGGTGCAGCTGGTAAGGTGACTTTGTTATAAAAGCGGGGGAAAACTGAACAGCTTAAAGGGAGGAACAAAAAGGAGCACGAAAGAGTACTGCACAAAATGGCTCCAGCCTTAAATAACATGGGCAAGGAAGGCACTGGAACAGAAGGTGGGGTTTAGGTGGAGCATGCAAATTACAACCAATCATAGGAAACAGGGGCTGAACATAACCATATATGGTACTAAGTCAAATATCAACCAATGAGAAGACAACATACATACATTATAAGTAGAAATAATACAATACAACAACTTACATACAAAATATACGACTTCCTTATGAATCACACATTTTTAGACTGCCACAGCAGACCATGAAAGAGACATACCCATTCTGCAGGAGGGTCAAAATATGGAAGAGCAGGGAAGGATTCAGATGATATTAGAAGACTAATTACTGTACCCAGCCTCTGAAACAAGCTGTTTAATTTTAATCAGATGAAGCAAGACTGGAAAGGGAAGGACATCATGCAGTTAAGAAAAAGAAAAATACAGACCTATTAAAAAAAAACAGACCAGGAAAAAAGTGCATGGTGGAGCAGAATTATAATAGAACTGAGTTACAAAAGATTGAAAATGAAAAGCGTTTCTTGAAAAAGATGTCTTAGTTGGTCTTTCCAAGAGGATGACCACAGAGAGAATAGGAATGAACTGTACTTTAAAGAATTTCTGTAGCCACACGAAAATGTTCCAAAATAATTTAGAGATCTTTGATATGCTTTATCTTAGAATTCAAGCACTGTAAAGTGTGCAGTTTCATAGTAGGGTAATCTTACACAGTCATCTCATGGATTACTTCTTGCTCTCTCCAGAAAGGTGTAATGTAACAATGGCTACAATCTGAAAGCCTCAATAAATGTGAAGTTCTTCCTCACAATTTCAGTGCAATGCATTCACTTCTTTACCTATTACCCCACATGCACTTCTCATTTCCAAGAGCACATTTAGAAGTCATCTTCATCCATAATCTTGTTCCATGATGAGCTGCTTCAGAAGGAGCTAGTGTCCCTACATTTTCCATTCACCACAATGCCTGTCAGATACTGTATGGAAGCAATGCGTTTGTGCTTACAGATAGTGTGATGCTGTTCTGCTTAAATAATTAATCTAGCTTCCCAGCAGTGCTGTGGGCTTGAATTCTGAAACTCACTTGTTTGAGGGACAGCAAGGTGCCATGCCTATTCAGAACAGTAGGCACAGATGTCTCTTACTCCTCTGAACACTGATGTCTTCACTTCAGGTTGTAAGCATTGGGGAAGAGTCTGAGGTTATCTAGCTGAAAAAAACATAATTCATGACACCAGATTTGAGACATCTAAACTCCAGTGTTCTATTTCAGAACAAGTAACTCCTTCTTATAAGTTGAAAGAAAAAGACATCTGGAGAGAGTGGTTCATCTGAGCTGCTTCTGACAATAAAGATAAGATGAACTGCAATCTGGAGGAGGCCTGCTTCTCTACAGTGACCGTAAAAGGAGCACAGAGCAGAGAGATCAGAGGTAGATCAACCTTCAGATGCTTGAATTGGATAATGACTCATCTCAACATCCTATTTCTATAATCAAAGCATTTCCAGAAGGTTATTCACCCCACAACTTAGAAAGGTGGATTTTTTTCTTTTTCCCTAAATGCTAAAACTCTGACCCCAAAACCAGGTTTAAAATGGAAGCATACATGTTGGATATCTAAAAAGAAGTGAGATGAATATCCAAAGGAAGGTAGACACAATATGTTTTCCCTCTATACATTTATAGCAGGAATGTAAGACTTTTCTTTGTGTTTTTCTCAGGATTTCTACATTTATAAAACTTGAATGTTCAAATTAACAGTTTTATACTCTATGAAAAATATGCAAGCTTTGCTATATATGAAGTGATTGTTACTTACTGCAGACACCTATGCGGTTATAAACATAATGTCATAAGAACACTTTCCCTCTTTCATGTCTTCTTATTCACCCACACTTTAAAATGTAATTCTGAAATACAGTATAATCATAAGTTACATCAAAAATATTCTTTGAGTGAGAAAAGAGTGCTTTGATGCTGAAACATGGAAGGCAATAGTGAGAAGAGATATACACCCATGTCTCTAATGAAAGATGATGGGATAAAAATCCAGTGTCTTTTTGTGGATGGGTACCCAGAGAACTCGTGAAACAGGAAAGAAGCAGGCCTTTCACCTACTTGCACCTTGATTGCTTTCTAACCAAATACAAAATTGCCAGAAAAGTGTTGACAGACTCGAGGGGTTTCAGAGAAAAGGGGCTAAAGATGGTGCTAAGGAGTTAAGTGCAGTGTGGTAAAACAAGAGGGAACACAACAGTAGCAATCTAAGGAAGAAAGGTGTCTTAAGCTGCATGAGAGATCTACCTGGTCTAGCATTGTGTCCTATCATGCAAGTTTTTCTCTGGGGCATTCTACTCCTGAAAATTAGCATGAAGAGGCAACAGAAGGCAAGCAATACTGATAAGTTAGGACAACCCAAATCCTTCTCTGGGCTACAAGCTACTGCTCTGTTATCTGCTGTCTAATGTGATTTCCTCCTGTACATGAGGTAGCTGTTCTTATGACTTTCTTGTTTACTCCAGTGGCATGGACTTTGGGCTTTCTGCCCGTTTTGTTTCTCCAGTTTCTCTATTTATGTGACATATGCATCAGCAGCTGGCTAACTTCTCCCTTGCTAGAAAATAAGTAGCACATCTCCATCTTTTAACATCAGTATAGTTAAAATCATACTCTTGTCCATAAGGTACATACACAGCATGAACTGTGATGGACAGGATGAAGTTTTGATGTATTTCCTGGAGACAGATTAAGATGCCAGATTTTCCTCCAATGAAGGCCAGAAACCTTGAATAACTTGAGGATAAATTGCCTAACTTAGTCAGCTGAAGTCAATGCAGTAGTCTGATAGCCTAATTTGAAATCCATGCTTTTCTTGATGGACTATTATTATAATAATACCAGTATTATTTTGCATTTTTCAGTCAGTTTTTTTCCCCCTAGAGCCGAAGAAGCTGGAGTGTTCTCCAGACTGAAAACCTGAGATTAACAATAGGGTGGGGTTGATAAGTACTAAAAGAAGAGAAGAATAAACAACCCATCTGGAAGTGTTTTAAGGATAGTTTCTTGCATGGTGCTACAGAACATAAATATTTCCCAAACATGACCCATACTGGAAGAAAGCCAGAAACACAGCCTGCAAATATTTACAAAAATGGATATGCATCTTAGCAATGTGAAGTCATTGACCTTTTTCTCAGTACAGCAAATGAAGTGTCTATATAAGCATTTAAGACTTAAGTGTCTTGGAAGACATGCCTAGACTTAAATGTGATTATTGGTATAAAGGACTACCAAAGTCATTATAATACACTCATTTATATAAATGTCACATGTCGTACTGTTTATAGTAAGCTGTGAAATGAAGTCACATAAAACATGCAACCAGATTTTAAAAGTATTGGTAACACAGAACGGATAACTTGCACTGGTAAGAACAAGAAAAAACTTGTCACAGAAAGGGATATCACAGCAACATATGCATATAAATGCTGATGAATGTAAAGGTCCAAGAGAACAGATACCTGGAATAGGATTCGTCTTGCTTAACTTTGTTGGCTGATTTGAGCTCTGTTAGTTCCTATTAGTGCTGACAGAGATCTAGTAAACAAGCAATGATATATAAAGGATGGTTTACATAGCAGCTATTTCAGACTGCAACGAGTTGCTCTCTCCATCGACTGGTGTTGACTAGTTTGCTATTGACTAGAGTAGAGTCAGGCTAATTACTCACATGTAGGCGTACAACTTGTAGCTAACCAGATTAGGAGATGAGTTTGGTCCCTAATTTGAGGTATATTGTATCTTACTTCTGAATGAATAGGAAAAAAAAAAGAAAGGGAAAGGCATGGGCTGATACAGTCAAATTCTAAAAATAGGATGAGAGAATCAAAATATGAAAAAACCCACTTAAAATTAACTATGCTGGTGAAAAACAAATATTCCTCTCCATTTGACAACTGTCTGGAATGCCAACTCCATTTTACTCATCAATTTCAATGGAGATGTGATTATATGACTAGCTTAGCCATCAATTTCTTATACAATTTTACATTTATATAATGTGCACAATTATATTTTACTTAATTATAATTAGATACTTTTATATTTCTTTTTTGTCATTGGCTATACATTATTAAAATTGAAGTAGTACCACAGTTTCATAAATCTCAGGAATTATTCTTCACTTTGGTTTGCTTTTTTTCATCCCAGCACATTATGATTTTATGCATTTTTTGTAGCTATTCAAAAAGGAAATAGACTCTTGAATTACTTAATAAAATTAAATCAATCATAATTGCACCATTAGGCTGCAGAGTAGATGAGTATTATGAAGGCAACTTATCTTCTAAAGATAACATTTGCTTGGTATAGCTTGAGATTTCAGAAACCAAATTCAGGCCTCCTCAGCTGGCTGACTGATGACCAATAAATTTCCTGCAAAATCTGTGAATCATAGAGTCTCAGAGTGGTTTGGGTTGGAAGGGCCCTTAAAGATCATCTAGTTCCATTCCCTCTGCCATGGGCAGGGATGCCTTCCACTAGACCAGGTTGCTGAAAGTCCCATCCAACCCGGCCTTGAAATTTCCAGAGATGGGGCATCCACAGCTTCTCTGCAGATGCCCCAACCTAACCTGGTTAAGGTTAAAAAGATGACATATTTTTGAAAATTTTGTTGTTGCATCATATTTCATTTTTATGCTGTCTTCACTGCTGTTGGAGTGAATTGTGTGTGTAAATATCAAACTCTGAATCATGGGATGAGAACTACACATAAGGTCAGATCTGCCTAATAAAGACCTCAGTATCCATCACCATTCCAAATGGTGTCCACACAAACGTGAAATCCAAAAGTAACTGAGGAGAATCACCAAATGGACTGGGAACGATTCAAAGCCTGGCGAGACATATATGGGGCCTGAAAGGACTACAAATCCACCGACTTTCCTGTTATTTCCCCAGTTTTATACCATATTTTAATGTACCCCTATGTTATTCCCTATGGTTTATACTGTTCAGGGCTTGCCTGGACTTGCCCTCAGTTTTTTCCCTCCAAAAGTTTTTTACTCCCTTGTTCTCCCCTGCTTTCCCGCTCCTCTCTCACTGATTGGCTGATGGTTGCCGCAGTGCAGAGCGAGCTCCCATTGGTCCTTTCCCCTGGATACCCCGAAGTTCCACCCATCTTTTCCCTCTCCCCTAATCCTATTCTGCCCTGAGTTGTCAGTCCTATGCTCCACCCCAGTTATTGAACCTCCCCTTACCCAAACCCTATTTAAGTCTGTGTCTCTCCTAATAAAGTTGCCATTGCACCCTGACCTTCTGCTGTGTCAGAACCCTTTTGTGCAGTGCTGCGTCCCTATCCCCTTTCCCTTGCGGGCCGTGGCAAGTAACCAATTCATAGAATGAGACAGGTAGTGTGGAGGATCTGATATCCACACTATATATACTTTCTTCCATACGCTGGCTCTAGCCTTAGCCTGCATTCAGTAAACATTACCAGCTGAAAAGCATTTGGTGCATTTTGGGAATACATCTCCCATTTAACTCGTCTGAAAGGAATTTGCCCTCGAAACGCAGCTAGAGGGACAGCCAGGAGATCAGCTTCCAAAATGCACCCCCGACTGAGCTAAGATGCTATTATAGATATACCCACAGAAGAGTGTTCACCCAGAACAAGCTTGGCCAGCAAACACCTCAGCCTCTACAGATGCCATGGAGGTTAGGTGGAATTTTATAGGTCATTGTTTTATCTGACATCTACCTGTAGTCAGTCTGGTTTAGGTAGCCTTCATTCGTCTGGTGTAAGGTGGGAATGATGGTACATCTCCCTGTCCAAGACAAATCATGAAGATGACGAAAAAGACTTTGAAGTACTAAAGATGCTATGGCGATGGAAAATAAAGTTAGGCGATCTTTTCTAACAGTATAGAAAATGCTTCATTAATCATTTTTAAAAGCCTGTCCAATAAAACATTCCAGTGCTAATAAACTGAAAAAAAAAAAAGACCAAAGTGTAAATTACCCAGGGCAGAGGAAGCCATACACAAGGAAGCAGGGGAAGGTTTGACACGTTGCAGAGCACAGGGAGGAGCTGTGATTTCCATCAGGGTTGCTATTGGCATGAGGGAGCATCTTCGGCCCCCTTGGACATGTGAGGCCATGCTACTGCCCTGCTTTGCCTGCTGAGGCAACTGTACTCTTGGTAGATCTGGAAGTCCCACAAGTACATATTGATAATTGCTCACTGTGATAGACATGAGGCCATAGTGCAGAAAACTGTTTACTTAGGCACCGCAAGAAGTGTGTTTTCTGAAGAATTTCAGTAAGGTCTAATTGTGGAAAATAAATTTCAAATCTACCTTCTCTCAAATTGCTGATTAACCTTCTCCTATACAAAGGTATAGCATCACGCCTTAGCTAACCATTGGAAGAGTTTTAACAACTTACATAGTAACTAGTGACCTAGACATTATTTTACAGGTTCTGTGAATAATAAGACATTTTAGGGAGTTTCCTTGCAGATGATCTATCAACAGCAAGCCAGATTTAATTTTGACTTATCAAAATTAAACTCACAGATCATACAAGTCAAAAACTTAATTCTGCTGGAATTATGTCTTTCGCTGAGATACTTTGGAAAGCAATGCACCCTTCACTCAGAAATTAAAACAGACTACCTCTCTGTTAATTTAAATTTACCATACTCATTTGCCAGGCTATCACTTGTTTTCATTTTTCTAGACAAGCAGGTACTGTTCACCCACCCGTGCACTTGAACTGCAGATTTTGTCTGCATGAAACTCATAATTCAAACCACAACAGCATGCAAGAGCCCATTTGGAAAGTGATGCCCATCAGGAAGAGATTCATTTCTCTGCATGAATTTTTGGCAACACACTACTCTTCATAATTTGTACTGCAACTTCTCTCATTTACTGGCACTAGAGGTGTACCTTTGTGTGTTCATTTTTAACTATAGGTGATTAACGAAGAAAAAAATTTCCTCAATAATAAGTCATCTGTTCAATATTTGTCAGATTTCCTAGTCCTTGAGTTACAGCTTTTTCAGTCTGAGTCAGCTTGACTATGGTATTAATGAGAAAACCAAACCTCATCAACCCTAGATGTTGAAAAGATCACCAGACTGACATTTGGATGAGGAATGAATACCATGATCTACAACTGGATGTGACCAAACCAAGTCCCATATCTTTACAGTACATAACCTGCATGAAATAAATGCAAAACCACATACATTGCAAGAGTGAGACTTCATACCAAAAACTTGTCCGTCCTCCTGGTCTCCTTAACAGGGTTATTTAAAGATTTTGTGCAGGCTGATTTAGTCACATTTCTTCAATGTTTATATGTAGAGATTCCATATTTAAAAGAATTAACATGTCCAAGAACAAACTTTTCCTTGTGTTTCATTCCAAGAAAAAGAAAAAAAAAAGAATATGGAACTAAATAAATACTCTTTAGTATTGATTCCTAATAACTTATACAAATGGTGCCATGGAGGATCAAAAAGCTGTATCCAAATGGCACACCAGCATGCAGGGAATTATGAAGTTACTCACAAAACTGAAATTAGCGTGCTTCACTTTTGAGTGTACTTCTAGAGGCTCCAGAAAAGACAAAGGCTCAGGAATATGAGATAAAGTGCTGGCACTTCTTTCTCTTTAGGTCTTCTAACCAAAATATAATCAAGTATTTAAACTTATTTTGATCCAATTATTGTGAGTGTTTACAGTAAGGCAGCAATATCTTGGCGTATATTCTCACTGCATATATTTAGAACTCTTGAGACCTACCAGTCTAAAAAAAATATTACAACTGGACATGTATCAGTAATGTGAATTAGCACCTTAAATAAATGCTGACACAGCTATATTATAAACACATGGGGTAAAAAAAGGTCATATCTTGTGAATAGATCTTGTTCCTCCCATCCCAGACACTTGCTGCTGAAAATCTGTGTTCACTTGATGCCATTCTCTCTTGAAAAGGACAGATGTTCCAGGTAAGTGCAATTACATGAGTAAGAGAAGGAAAACCATAAAAGGAAACTCAGTCTTCAGAGAAATGCAGGATAGATACAGAGTGAGGGAAAGATAATTCAGACCTGCATCCAAACCAAGCTTTCTCAAAGCTTTTTTTGATATTTCATTTAAAGCAGAAGGTTCACTGAATTGTGTACAATTTGCATATTCTCTTTACATCTTTTTTTTTTCTCGTGGTAGAAATGAAGTGGTAATCTTATCAGCAAATGACTTTGATGGAAATAATGCACTGGAATGCACTTCAAAACAGAGATTTTATAATATCTCGCAAGCACTGTAAGTAGTCACATTTGAGGCTAAATCAAATGGCTATGGGAAGGAAGATTTTGAGGGAAGCATGGGAAAATCCATCTGGATACATGTGGCTTGACAAAGCCCTGCTAACTGGCTTTGAAGTATAGCAACATGCAACTGCAACCACACTGGGTTTGGGACCCAAGCTGACATCTCTGCACAGCACTGTGCTATGCATACTCCTGTCAATGGAGTCTCAGGAACTTATGAGCAGATGCAACAACATAGCTTTGATAGCTTTCCACACAGCCATAGCTATGATTCCTAATGGAGCTTTGAACAAGTTTAGACAAACTGGCAGCAATAGAGGATTGGATTTAGTTGCTGTTGCGACCGACCCCAGAAAGGGGGAGGAGGGGGTAACCCAGGTTCTTATTAGTAAATCCCTTGGGGTGGATTAGAGTGAAACAATGCTGAATAATTGGTGTTTGAAAACATACATATGTATGGTTTATCATAGAAAAATTTTGTTTCAAAGGTAAACAGGTATGTTCCCATTTTTGATGTTATCACCTATATCTGTCATCTATAGCAGTATGGCATAAAGATAACCTTCAGGGAAATTGCATAAGAGAGAGGAAGGGAAAGACAGGATAAGGGTAAGGGAGAGTAGGGGAATGAAAATATGAGAGTGGAAAAATGTATATAGTCACCACCCACGGGGTCCAGTGATGAAACTTGGTAGTTGCACCTTCCATGTCTGTCAGTTGAGGTGGTGGTCTTGATCCGTTGGGGGTGGGGGAGGGAAGCCCACACACTCAAAGAAGTTATGAGTTATTATATCCATGGATAGTGTCATGGGCCATGCCACAAGCCTTCAACATCTCCGACAGCCCAGCGCAGAAGTCATGCGAAGGGCGTGGTAAACACTGCTCTTCCTGCATTTTCAGGGCTTGACACCTTCAGCAGCACTGGTCAGGGGGATGGGTCCAAGCTGCCTTTTCCCAGACTGCAAACATCCCCTAGCAATCCTTGAATGTGTAAATCATTAACCGTTTCGGTCTCTGACAGTTGCCTACCTCCCTTGTCATGCCTGGCCTCCATCAGGCCACTTTACACACCCTGGTGTGGCTGTGACATCTGTGCAGGAATGGCAAATCGAACACAGGAGATGCTTTACCTTGAGAGTGAGAGCTGTAGGACAAGGGGTTATCCCATGGCACCTAAGTGGCATTAAAGAACTAAGACTCCATCCTGGAATCGTTCCCAAAGTACCAGAGTGCTTCAGAGTAGTGACGTGCTTTGAAATATATCTCAGAACTAGCAGGAGAACTGGAGAAATAAAAGCACTATTAGGATGTACTTTTTATCTTGCAATTTTGCACTTCTGTCATTATCATAATTCTGGGAAATGACAACTTTTAAGAACATATTGTTTTGTCCTTTTAAACTTGTCTTCTTAAGTACAAGACAGGTTTTATTTTAAAATGTTGGGGAACAGAAACACAGCATTAATAAAGCCTGTCTTATGATGATTTGTGTTTTCTTTTACCACCCGTCCCTCATTAATCTTGTACTATTCTCTTCATAGTTACAAATAATCCATGAAAGATTTGAGAAATTTCATTGTGTATTTTAGCCTGGGGCCCAATGAACACAACATGCTTGAGCAAGGCACTGAACTTGGGTTTTCTGATTAATAATTAATTGCTCTAACTGCGAGGTTATGGTAAAAAAAGGGATATGTACCCCCTGCCACTGAAAGCAGTGTGTCTTGCCCAGTTCATTAGAAAATTTCTGGTAGCATCCTGATCTTAACAAGAAATTAGGGCTCTGGACTCTATATGAACAGAGCTTAACAATCCTTATCTAGAGTCTAAAATGTGAAGTTTAGGCAAATATATGTGCTCAAAGGTTCTCCAGATGTTTTGCAATCTCAAGTACTGAGCTCCTCCCACGAGCTCAGGCAGGACTGTTTGCTGACTGAAGAGTCTGATAACAAGAGCCCAAGCAGTGAAAATAATATGCAGTTGTACCTCCCTTTCATATACTTATGGTCTTTACTGGACTGACTCCAAATCCTGACTCCAAATCCTCAGCGAAGGTTGGTCTTGTACCCCTTAAAATGAATGAAAGTTTTCCCACTGAAATCAATATAATGAGAATCAGAGTCATTCTCATTAAGTACAATTCCCATAGATTTAAGAGCCCATCATTTTATGCTGACTGCTTATCAGTCAGTATAAGAAATGGACCTCATTATGGAAAAAAGCTGCATTGAACTTTGCATTTTCAAAGCATGGTTTAAATATGAACCAATTAACTTCAAAGTTTTCACCTGATGCGGTGACAAATCATGATGACAAACATGCTAGTGCTAGTTATGAATCTCACTAAGCCAGTCTCCACGCCTTGGATTAAAGTCTATAAAAAAGTTTTGAAAGAACGAAAGTTCTACAGCCATGGTTTATAAGGGAACATGAATCATTTATACAAAGAAAAATAATGAAAGGATTTTACTCAGAAAGGTATGTGCCTTCGTGTACCTTGGTGTTAAAACCCCAGTAAGTTTATATGCTGGTAAGAGAAAAGAAAAGAATGGTATGGTCTCTAAGGACATAAAAGCTTTTTTTTACTCTCCCATGGCTATGAGAAATGTTATGACTGATATTTTGTAAGATACAAAAAAGGAGGAGGAATCTGCAGTTATCTCCAGATTTTGCTTTTTTTTCCATTTGATTTTTAAAATTATATTTCATGTCTAAAACATCTTGTGCACTGCTTTTAATGTTGAATCTTTGGACTTTTTTTTTGCACACAGACCCAAAATGTCACCTCCTTTAATGTAGAAGGAGCATCCTGATCATTCTTTTCTCAAAGTTTTGAAAGATAGATTAGCAAGAACTAACTTCAATGAATTGAGAAAACCAAATTGTGATAATCAAGGACAGACACTTCCGAAAACAAAACCAAATAAAACAACACTCTAAAAAAAAATCAGACAAACTCCTTGCTCCTTGCGGTGCCACCTAAAACTAAACCCATATGACTAAGATCCAAATGGTCCTTGAACTCTGTCAGGCTTGGTGTTGTGACCACTTCCCTGGGAGCCTGTTCCAGTGACTAACTACCCTCTCAGTGAAGAACCTTTTCTAATGTCCAGTCTGAACTTACTCTGATGCAGCTTTAAACCATTTCCATGTGTCCTGTCACTGGTCACCAGAGAGAGGAGATCAGCACCTGACAACCTCGAGGAAATTGCAGAATGTGATGAGGTCACTCCTCAGTCTTCTCTTCTAAGTTTAGCAAACCAAATCACTTCAGCCAGCCATGCTGTGCTGCCCGCTATGTCCAGCTAGATGAAGACTAACCATGTACTGGTCTGTGTTAGCAGTACAGTCAGTCATCAGGCTGAGGTAAGTGATCCTTCGCTTCTCTTCAATACCTGTGAGACCACACCTGGAGAACTTTGTGCAGTTTGGGGCTCCACTGTGCAAGAAAGACTCTTGCATACTGGGACAAATGCAGTGGAGGCATTGAGATGGTCAGAGGCTAGAGCACTCCACAAATGAAAAGAGACTGAGGGAGAGAGATCTGTTCATCCTGGAAAAGAGATGTTTCTTGGGAACATATTTCTGGTGTTATTGACTTACTAGGAAGGTGGAGAGAAGTTGCCTAGAGATGTTGAATTTGCATCTCTGGTGACGTTCAAACTACAGCTGGACATAACTGCCGTGGTCCGGGTTTGGAGTTGGGACGATGACAGCACAAAGGGGTTCAGACAAGGTGGAAGGTCTGGAGCTATCACAAGTTTATTGTGGGGATGCACCGACTTATGTAGGGTTTGGGGAAGAAGGTACTGGAAAGGTAGGTGAAGCACAGGACTGAAAGGTGAGGGAACAAACCAGGGAAAGTAGGAGGGAAAATAAGACAGTTAGGGACCAATAACAAATCACTCTACACTGCGGCAAATCTTAGCCAATCAGTGTGAGGAACAGGAACCTGAGGGATCTAGCAAGTCAGGACATGTCCATGAAATAGAAATAACTGGGGTACATTAATAAAAAGCATATATTAGCAATCCATATATACATTTAAGGTGAAGTCCTTTTCTGCTGTAATGTTCTTCAATTCCCATAAATCTCGTTGCCACTTCTGGAACCTCTTCCATTCGTTTTCCTCATCCTCCACACATAACCCTGAACAATATGTCTTGACTGGGCCTCCTTTAAGTGGGCTGTGGACTAGATGAACACCAAGGGTTCCCTCCAACTTAAACAATTCTGTCATGCTATGAAAAGAGGGCAGAAAAATGGAAAGGTCTGGAGCATATCCTTCCTCTGAGAATATTACTGGATACAGTAAACTCTTGTATCAGGGAATTGGACACAAATCGCAGTTGAGTTACTGAGTTACAGTCCAACTAACTAATTTCCCCTACTTTTAGTATGCATCCCCTTGTGCGACAATTCGAATTCTCTGGTGAACAAACAGCTTGCAGTGTCAACTAATTGCAGTGCTTCTGTGCTTCTAGCATTAATTTCTTTTTTTTCCACTTTGTTTCATCTCATTTTCTCTGTGTACATTCATTTTTATACTTCCATAAAAACAAACAGGTTTGCCAAGGTATGATTTTCACTTTTTGGTCTTTCTCACCCAACACATTAAAGACCTAAATAAGCTGCAAAGTGGACCTAACTAAGAAAGGCTTACATATACTAAGATAAGGCAAACCAGAAGAAGCACAAGTATTATTACAGTGATAAATTCTGAATGGCACCCACAAAAGCAGACTGACAAACAGAGTGTATTCTTATTCCCCAGATAAGGAACAATAATCTTACATTGAAGAGCAGAACAATCTAAAAATAATGAGGACTCTTTTAATTTTATATTTCAATATGGCTTAAAAAAAGATGCAACACAGAAAACCTGGAGCCTTTTTTGTTCCTCAAATTATAGCTTGTAAAGTCATTACCATGAATATCTTAATCTTTCTAAATGATCATTGTCTTCTTAATATGCTTTTGCATAATATACCATCAAAATTGAAATTCAAGAGTAAAATTTTTAGCCATGAACCATTTTCCTGCTGAATGTCATCACCTGCAGCCTGTATGTGCACCATTTTCCTGTTTCTTTCTCTCTTGGAGTTGTGTAGGTGAACAGTAGTAATTCCTACTTTGCGAACAGTGATGTTTTTCTGCTTGAAAAATCTTATTTTCTCCCCTCAGACTTCCCAAGAAAAGCTGAAAACTGTTTGTAAATTAATATAATTTGACTTTGTTCTCCAAAAACCTTCAGACATTTTAGAGTCTGGAGGTGCCACTAGGCTCACTCAGTCTTGGAGACAAGGCTGTTATATTCCATCCCTTTGCCCCCAAATGAAATACTACAGCCTGTACTTAACTAAACTATTTCTTCCAAAAAGAAAGAGCTTGATCTGCAAGTCTTTTGGTAATTTCATCTCACTATTAAAAGTTTGCACAACTTCTTACTTGAATGTGTCTGATATCAGCTTTCAGCTTCTAGCACTTGCTACTCCCTGTTAGATTAAGGAATCTTTTAATATATAACGTTTTTCTTCCTGGGGTGGATCTTAAGTATTGCAATCAAGTCACCTTTTGATCTCCTTTATGGCAATTCTCTTGTTCTATGTCATATTACTGTGACCTTTTTTCTTTATAAAATCTCACCCTAAAAGGGCTATTCTTCAGTCTCGAATATTTTTGTGGCCAGCCTTCTCCATTTCCTCATTGTTTTTGACACCAGAAGAGAAAATTTTTTTTTGATCTTACTCACTACCTCCATATACTTGTCCATTTCTTTTTATGTATGTGGTATGAAGATCCCATCAATCCTTCTCTCACAACGTTACACAGTGATATTGCCTTTACTCTCCCTGAAGTCTTCTGAGAATACTTACTTTCCACAGTGTATAATGTATTTCATAAATATATATAAAATGATACTCATTTCCTCAATAGTCTATGACATCCACAGAATGCACTGACAGTGATGTTATATTTGCTTCCAGATACAGCATGAAAATTTGACTATGTGATATTTAGCAGCAATGCCTGAAGAATCACTGAGTAGCTGGAACTGCCCTCCATTCCTACCAAATGTCATCAGGTCACGTCCACAGGTATCAGGTAGCCACCAATCCTTAGTGAAGTAGTGAACTTATCTTTACCCTTCAGAAGAAGGTCTGGAAGGATCCATTATGTTGTGTGCTGTACCTTTTGGACATGAAATGTAATCTTTGTCTTTTAGATATTGATATGAACTGCTGGCTATATACAATTGTCAGTATTCATCTCCAAATTGAAGCTTCTGATGAAGTCCATATGATTTCTTTCCATGCATTACAAAGGGGAATTCAATCTCATTTCTGATTTACAACACATATTTGCTCCAGTACACTCCTACTATAAAACAAAAGCCTAGCAATTTACAAGCTCCACATCTATATGTAGGCAACAAGAATGACTGACTCTGTTTTAAAAGGTAATGACTCTTTCAATGTTTAACCTAGTGATTGGTATAAGACACACATCTTCTAAAGGACAGAGATAAAGAAATTCACAGTAGTAAATTTAGTGCTAGGAGGACAGACCACATCTTTCTCAGCAAAGTCACTGAGATTTCTGTGACTGCTATCCAGGGACAGTAGTGGGTGGATTAGTCTGAACATCGCTTACATTCCTCTGGTGTTCAAGTCGACCTTGCTCACCTCTGGAGCGCCACTGAGACTTTCTTTTTATCTATTAAATTCCCTGTTCATTCCTTCCATCATGATGCTAATTTATGCGAGCTGCAGTGGGTTGACATTGTGGGTAAGAGTCATCTCACCTCACTGTTTAAAGCCTGTGGTGTCAGTGCTACACGTGACCATCTTCCCAGGCTCAGTTTAGAGTCACTGGAACTTGGTTCCTCTGACTTATTATAAACATCCATGTTAAGATGAATTAAATCACACATAGAAAAACCTAACTCTGTCTGTGGATGGTAAGTTCAGGACATGAAAGTTTGCAGCGTAAATCTGGACATCTGGTCAGGTGAGCCCCACACGGCATGTCTGATGCTAATTGGTGCTGCCTGCAAGGCTTCTGCCCTTAGTGATAATGGGGATGACAGGAAGAAAAACACAGAAGGGGCTATTTCGCTTTGAAACACTAACTAAATACAGCAGTGGGTCAAAACAAACCACTACAGATGCATTCTCAGTGGAAAATGAAAACTATTTTAAGTCATAGCAAAAGTCCTCTCAGCTACTGAAAACAAAGGCTGTTCAGTTTTCAGATTCAATTTAGAGGCAAAATTTTCAGCTGCAAGTTTTGATTCAGTTTAAAGTGTGGGCTTGTTTTCTGTTCAGAATAATAATTAAAAAAGCTTTCCACTGATTTATTTAAATGTTAACATTTAAAATCCAAGTTCTCTGTCTATGCAAAATGATTTCTGTATATTTCCAAAATGTCTCTGACATGATTAAGATGGCAGCAACACAGCCAAAACAGACTATTCAGTTTAGTTCTAGGAAAAAAATTTGTAAAACAATAGGTATCAGTGAAAAAAACCATATTGCCAGCATTTATTATTGCATAATCATTGAATCTTCAAACATTTGAATTGCTCAGAAGG